>NC_057744.1:12405059-12473585 GCF_004010195.1 Chiloscyllium plagiosum | reverse complement strand
TTTAAGAGGCATTTGGATGGGTATATGAATAGGAAGGGTTTGGAGGGATATGGGCCCGGTGCTGGCAGGTGGGACTAGATTGGGTTGGGCCATCTTGTCGGCATGGACGGGTTGGACCAAAGGGTCTGTTTCCATGCTGTACATCTCTATGACTCCATGACTCTATTTACCCCTGACTAATGCACATAACCTACACATCCCTGAACACTATGGGCAATTTAGCATGGTCAATTCACCTAACCTGCACATCGCTGGATTGTGGCAAGTAAACCGGATCACCCAGAGGAAACCCATGCATTCACAGGAAGAACATGCAAACTCCACACAGACAGTCACCCGAGGCTGGAATCAAATGCAGGTCACTGACACTGTGAAGCAGCATGCTAACCACTGAGCTACCGTGCCGCCCCATTCGTTACGCTCTTATTGTTCACACTTTCCAGCCATCCTTTTCCCTGGGTATAACCTCCCTCAATCAAATTTTGAAAGTTCTTGCCTTGTCACATCAAAATTAGCCTTTGTCCAATTTAGAGTTGAAAAGTGTGGTGCTGGAAAAGCACAGCCAGCCTGGCAGCATCCGAGGAGCAGGAGAGTCGGCGCTCTGAGCACAAACCCCCAGCCAGGAATTCCTGATGAAGAGCTCATGCTCAAAACGTCAACTCCCCCGCCTCCCGGATGCCAACAAACCAGCCGTACCCCTCCAGCACCTCACGTCTCGACACTAATCTCCAGCATTTGCAGTCCTCACTTTCTCCTTCATCCAATTTGGAATTTTAATTTTTAGATCTTGTCTATTCTTTTCTACAACTATTTTAAAACAAAGAGAACTATCATAGAATTCTGACAGTGGGGAAGCAGGCCATTCGGCCCATCATATCCACACTGACCCTCAGAGGTTCTCTGTATCACTGTATTTCCCATGGCTAATCCACCTTGCCTGCCAATCCCTGGACGCGATGGGCAATTTAGCATGGCTGATCCACCTAACTTGCATATCTTTGAACTGTGGGAAGAAACCAGAGCATCCTGACGAAACCCACGCAGACACGGGTAGAATGTTCAAACTCCATACAGACAGTCGTCCGAAGCTGGAGCAGTAGTGCTAACCACTGAGTTACAATACTGTAGGATCTTTGGTGCTGAAGTACGCCCCACTGATACGTCAGTCACTGGCCCTACCTTATTTCCCACGAGCAGGGGAGGCAATAGCTAGTGGAATTATCACTGGACCATTAATCCAGAGACCCAGATAATGTTCTGGGGGACCTGGGTTTGAATCCCGCCACAGCATATGGTGGACTTTGGAATTCAATAAATATCTGGGATGAAGAATCTGATGATGACCATGAATCCATTGTGGATTGTTGGAAAAACCCATCTGGTTCACTAATGTCCTTCAGGGAAGGAATCTACCATCCTTACCTGGTCTGGCCTACATGTTACTCTAGTCCCATAGCAATGTGGTTGACTCTTAACTGCCCTCTGGGCAATTAGGGATGGACAATCAATGCCAGCATGACTGACGACCATCATCACACAATGTGAATATCATACTGAACTACATTTCAAAATCTGCTTCTGTGCAACACACAAGAATTGGAAGATTCTCTTTATTTATCAATTAATGCATCTATCTCTCTCGCTCTCTCTCTTTCTGTCATCCTGCCTTCTTAACTCATCATCTCAGAATATGGCATCCAGTGATAAAGCAAATTTGGAAAACAATCATCTGCAATGAACCCAAAGATAGGGTGACATGGTGGCTCAGTGGTTAGCGCTGCAGCCTCACAGTGATAGAGATCCAGATTTGATTCCAGCCTCAGGCGACTGTCTGTGTGGAGTTTGCACATTCTCCCCATGTCGGCGCGGGTTTCCTCCCACAGTCCAAAGATGTGCAGGTCAGGTGGATTGGCCATGCTAAATTGCCCCAAAATGTTAGGTGCATTAGTCAGAGTGAAATGGGTCTGGGTAGGTAACTCTTTGGATGGTTAGTGTGTGCTTGTTGGGCCAAAGGGGATTGGATATCTAAGGATATCAGTCAATATTAGATTCGCTACAGTGTGGAAACAGGCCCTTTGGCCCAACAAGTGCACACCAACCCTCCAAAGAGAAACCCACCCATTTCCTTGAAGGTAATTGGCTCCTTCATCTTATAGTAACCTATGTTTTAATGAAAGTGTGTCAGTTGGAGGCCAAAACGAAATAAAAATATTTTCAGCAACTGAACTGAGAAGGGGTTAAAAAGAGGGGAGTCAACTCCAACTCCAACTCCTCACCTTTTGCAACATAGGAAAGTGCTGTTATTAAAGACATGAGTGACTTGTCAACATAAATACTAGATTTACATTCAAAAGGAATCAAGTTAACATTTTGAGTCCAAATGACTTGTTCGGAACTGGAAGAATTTGGGAAATGATGTTTTTTATATTTTTGACAGAGGTGGAGGAGGAGTGAGAGGAACAGACGGACAAATGGTACAAAACTTTTTTTTAAAAATTACTAATTATGATGAAAAATAAATACAGATTAAAGTGGGTATAAATTAAGGTGTGAATTTTACATCTTGATTTTTCTTCCACTACAATTAGCAACCCCTTTGTTTTTTACACTGGGCCTCCACACCATCTGTTCCCCTTTCTCCTCCACTGACTCTGTCAAAGATACAACATTAACTTTGCCTATCTGTCCACAGATGTTGTCAGATCTGTTGAATTTCACCAGCATGTTCAGTGTTTCAGATTTGCAGCATCCACAGTATTTTCCTTTGATTTGGATGGAGACTGCAATCTTCCATATTTATCTGTGGAAAGAAATTCAAACACCTCTGTCTAATCTCACGAACAGGTACTCTCATGCTGTGTGTGCTACCACATTAGGAGCAGCAGAAAAGAAGCAGTAACAAACTAGACACATGGATCATGTACTTCAGTATTTCTGCCCTAGGTTAATATCACTCACATGGTGAGCTCAGTTTCTGTACTTCTTCAGATGTTAAGTCTCTGAAGAATCGTGACTGTCATTGTATGTAAAATAGTTATGCAAGAAATGGTTTGAAAACGGTACAAGCTTGTAAACATCTCAATTTGCATTCCATAAAGTTAAGAAAAAGATGTTTTCTTTCACATTTTGCATGCGTCTTCCAGTTATTTTATCACACTTAGCCAAATGTGATGTGAATACCATCGAACTAATGAAAGGAACTTTTACAATCAAGATAATGAACTCCAGGACTGAGTTTTCATGAAGATGGTAGTCAAGTTGCACTCGGTCACAAAACAATATTGTAATTATGTTTAATGAAAAATCATTGAAGCGGATGACATCTCTAAGACAGTTTGTGACTGCAAAATGTCTAATTAACTTAATAAATGTCTCTATATGGAATAATTTTATTTGCTTTCGTGAACTTAACATATTTTGTTTTATGTGTTCTGGAATGTAACTAATATTGGCAAGGCCAGTCTCCAATGCCCTTCGATGAAAAGTACCCTCAAAAAGGTAGTGGTAAGCTGCCTTCTTGAATGTCTGCAGTCCATGTGCTGTACATCACTCATTCAGAATATCATTAGAGAGTGAGTTCTGGGGTTTTCACTCAGCGACAGAAAATGAACAATAATATAGTTCTAAGTTCTAAGTTTGCGATATTGAAAGGAACTTGCAAGTGATGTTTCCATGCATCTGCTGTCCTGCCCCTAGGTATAAGAGTCACAAATTTGGAAGATGCTGCCAGCGGAACAACAGCTCCTTTAAAAGTGATACGAATGAGAGGGGATTGCATGTTAACCACCTAACTCTCAGAACAGGTTGCAAGTGCAACACAGGTTCAAATGATTTACAATTGTTCTTTCTTATTTTAAAGCTTGAAAAAATTTGTGAGTTTTTAAAACAAGAAATGTGTACAAAATTGATCACAATGTTGATCACTTTTGAGGAACATCACAGAGAAGTATCTGGCAAATGCTTAACACTCAGGTCTTTCTCGTCGAGAGATTTTAGTTAGGGCTGTAAATTCAAATGGTCCACCAACTTCTTCTGAACCAAAGAAAGCTTTTAACTGCATGTTGTGATTTGGAGATGCCGGTGTGGACTGGGGTGTACAATGTTAAAAATCACACAACACCGGCTTATAGTCCAACAGCTTATTTGGAAGCACTAGCTTTCGGAGTGCTGCTCCTTCGTCAAGTGGTTGTGGAGTTTAAGATCATAAGACACAGAATTTATAACAAAAGTTTACAGTGTGATGTAACTGAAATTATATATTGAAAAAGACCTGGATTGTTTGTTAAGTCTCTCATTGTTTCGAACGAGCATGTTGATTTCAGTTATTTTATATGTAAATCTAAGAACTTTCTTAAAGTTGCTTTCTCAAGTTAACTTTAACAATAGATGCCATGTTGGCTCAGGTAATGCTTTGAAAGTGTGAGGTGCCACAACAACCTGATGAAGGAGCAGTGCTCCGAAAGCTAGTGTTTCCAAATAAACCTGTTGGACTATAATCTGTGATTTTTAACTGTATGTTGATTGTGTTTAATTATATGTCGGTATATGTTGACATTAATTGGGGTTCCACTTGAGCAGATATAAAGAATTGAAACTGTGGTGTGGTTGTGTTAAGAGATGAATACTTACAATGTTACAAATTGTAACTAAATGTAAGATTGAGTAAAGATTGCCTTCAGAACCATCCTACACCACATGCTTTTCAGAATGGGACATGTGCATAATTAATCCACTGCTTCTGTTGACTGCGATGCAGGCTACACCTGTACATTGTTCTTAATCAGCATGATGTGCAGATGCTGATGTTGGACTGGGGTGGACAAAGGTAAAAATCACACAACACCAGGTTATAATCCAACAGGTTTACAGAGGAACCGGGATTATCCGAAGGACACAGACAAAGTGTATTTTGTTTGGTTAATCGAATTCCAGATAATTGAATGCTGGATAACATTGTTTAACCAAGCATCGGGACCTTCTCCTGCTCCTCGGATGCTGCCTGGCCTACAGTGTTTTTCCAGTACCACATTATTTCAAATCGAGACCTTGCGATCTTGCCGGATAATTCGATATTCGGACAATCGATGTCCAATAATTGAGGTTCCTCCATTTGGAAGCACTAGTTTTCGGAGTGCAGCTCCATCATCAGGCAGCTTGCTTACAAAGGAATAGTGGTCTGAAAGCTTGTACTCCCAAATAAATCTATTCGACTATAATCTGGTGTTGTGTGATTCTTAACGTAATCATCAGACAGTAATAACTGGAAAAAGACTTTCACTGTCTACCCTATCTAATCCTCTGATCATCTTGTATGTCTTGATCAAATCCCCTCTTAGCCTTCTTCTTGCCAATAAGAACAGACCCAAGTCTCTCAGCCTTTCCTTATTAGACATTCCCTCCAGACCAGGCAACATCCTGGTTAATCTCCTCTGCACCTTTTCCAATGGTTTCACATCCTTCCTGAAATATGGCGACCAGAACTATACACAATATTCCAAATGCAGCCGCACTAGCATTTTGTATAGTTGCAGCATGATATTGCAGCACCGGAACTCAAATCCTCTATGAGTGAAACCTAACACACTGTATACCTTCTTAACAGCACTATTAACCTGGGTGGCAACTTTCAGGGATCTATATACATGGACTCCAAAATCGCTCGACACATCCACACTACCAAGAATCGTTCCATTGACCCAGTACTCTACCTTTCTGTTATTCTCCCCAAAGTGCATTACCTCACATTTAGCTGCATTGAACTCCATTTGCCACATCTCAGCCCAATTCTGCAGTTTATCTAAGTCCCCTGCAACCTGTAACATTCTTCCAAACTGTCCACTACTCCACCGACTTCAATGTTGTCTGCAAATTTACTAATCCATCCACCCATGCCTGCCTCTAAGTCATTTATAAAAATGACAAACAATAGTGGTCCCAAAACAGATCCTTGTGGTACACCACTAGTAACCGGACTCCAGGCTGAATATTTTCCATCAACCACCACTCGCTGCCTTCATTCAGAAAGCCAGTTTCTAATCCAAACTACTAAATCACCCTCAATGCCATACCTCTGCATTTTCTCCATCAGCCTACCATGTGGAACCTTATCAAAGGCTTTACTGAAGTCCATGTACACCACATCAACTGCCCTACCCTCATCTACATGCTTGATCACCTTCTTAAAAAATTCAATGAGGTTTGTAAGACACGACCTGCCCTTGACGAAACCATGTTGACTATCTGAAATCAAATTGTTGCTTGCTAGATTATTATAAATCTTATCTCTTATAGTCCTTTCCAAAACCTATCCTGGAACAGAAGTAAGGCTCACTGGTCTATAATTACCTGAGTCATCTCTACTGCCCTTCTTGAACAACGGCACAACATCTGCAATCCTCTAGTATGAAACCTGTAGACAATGATGACTCAAATATCAAAGCCAAAGGCTCTTCTTTTTTCTCCCTAGCTTTCCAGAGAATCCTCGGATAAATTCCATCCGGCCCTGGGGACTTGTCTACTTTCACTCCTTCTTGAATTGATAACACCTGTTCATAACAAACCTTGATCCTTTCTAGTCTAATATCTCGTACCTCATTCTTATCCTCTACAATACTCTCCTTTTCCTGAGTGAAAACCAATGAGAAATGTTCATTTAGCACCTTTCTGATCTCCACAGGGTCCACACTCAACTTCCCACTTCTGTCTTTGACTGGCCCAATTCTTACCCTAGTCATCCTTTTATTCCTCACATACCTATAGGAAGCTTTAGAGTTCTCCTTTACTCTATTTGCTAAAGACTGCTTGTGTCCTCTCTTTGCTCTTAAGTGTCTCTTTAAATTCTTCCTAGCTGATCTGCAACTCTCCATCGCCTCATCTGTACCATCTTGCCTCATCAACACATAAGCCTCCTTTTTCTCCGTAACAAGAGATGCAATTTCTGTAGTAAATCATGGTTCCCTTACCTTGTCATTTCCTCCCTGCCTGACAGGGACATACCTATCAAGGACTCGTAATATCTGTTCCTTAAACCAGCTCCACATTTCCATTGTCTGCATCCCCTGCATTTTGCTACACAATTCTATGCATCCTAATTCTTGCCTAATCGCATTATAATTGTTCTTGCCCCATCGATAACTCTTGACCTGTGGCATGTACCTATCCCTTTCCATCACTAAACTAACGTAACTGAATTATGGTCACTCTCTCCGGTTCCCATCCCCCTGCTGACCTACAACAAAATCAAACACCTGGCCTGGTTCATTACCAAGCACCAGACCCAGTGTGGCCTCCCCTCTTGTCAGCCCTTCGACATATTGTGTCAGGAAACCCTCCTGTACACACTGGACAAAAACTTATCCATCCAACGTACTAGATTTATAGCATTTCCAGTCAATGTTGGAGAAGTTAAAGACCCCATAATGACCACCCTGTTTCTATCACTCCTACCAAGAATAGTTTTGCCAACCCCCTCTTCCACCTCCCTGGAACTTTGCGGAGGCCTATAAAAAACTCCAAGCAGTGTGACCTCTCCTCCCCTGTTTCTAACCTCAGCCCACACTACCTTAGTAGACGAGTCCTTGTCAAAAGTTCTCTCAGCCTTCGTTATACTATCCTTGACTAACAAGGTCATACCTCCCCCTCTTTTACCACCTTGCATGTTCTTAATGAAAGATCTAAACCCTGGAACCTGCAACATCCATTCCTCAACCTGCTCTATCCATATCTCCGCAATGGCCACAACATCGAAGTCCCAGGTACCTACCTATACTGCAAGCTCACCTACCTTACTTCTGCTACTTTTGGTGTTGAAGTAGACACACTTCAAACCAGTTTGCTGTCTGCACACTCCTGTGACTCTGACATCCTGTCCCTGAACTCCCTCCTCTCATCCTCTTGTGCACTGCAACTGCACCTCCGGTTCCCATCCCCCTGCTGAGCTAGTTTAAACCCACCCGACGAGCACCAGCAAATTTCCCACCCAGGATGTTAGTACCCCTCTGGTTCAAATGAAGACTGTCCTGTTTGTACAGGTTTCACCTTCCACAGAATGAGCCCCAATTATCCAAGTACCTGAAACCCTCCCTCCTGTACCATCCTTGCAGCCATGTGTTTAGCTGATATCTCTCCCTATTCCTCGCCTCGCTATCACGTGGCACAGGCAACAAACCAGAGATAACAACTCTATTTGTTCTAGCTCTCAGCTTCCACCCTAGCTCCCTGCCTTACATCCCTATCCCTCTTTCTACCTATGGCGTTGGTATCTACATGGACCACGACTTGGGGCTGGTCACCCTCTCCCTTCAGGACCCCAAAGATATGATACGAGACATCATGGACCCTGGCACCTGGGAGGCAACACACCAAATCCAGTTGCTCTGTTAACATTAGGACAGTATGTCTGACCAAAGATGATCAATAATTACAGTTAAATAAGGCTTTGCTCATTAAAAAAAAGCACGGTGGCCCAGTGGTTAGCACTGCTGCCTCACAGCGCCTGTAGACCCAGGTTCAATTCCCGACTCAGGCGACTGACTGTGTGGAGTTTGCACATTCTCCCCGTGTCTGCGTGGGTTTCCTCCGGGTGCTCCGGTTTCCTCCCACAGTCCAAAGATGTGCGGGTCAGGTGAATTGGCCATGCTAAATTGCCCGTAGTGTTAGGTTAAAGGGGTAAATGTAGGGGTATGGGTGGGTTGCGCTTCGGCGGGTCGGTGTGGACTTGTTGGGCCGAAGGGCCTGTTTCCACACTGTAAGTAATCTAATCTAATCTAATCTAATTTTTCTGTTTTTCAGCGGCAGCAGCAACTCGGAAGGCGGGAGCTTGGACCAGGGGCCTGCCCGAAGCAGTGTGTCACTGATTTGAACTTTTATATTTGAAGTCAGACAGCAGAAGTTTCTGGGAAAGGGGGGACTTCTTATTTTAATTTCTGTCCAGATATATAAGTCAGTGTTTTCTCAACCCGAGATCCTACCATTGTAGGGCCTCCCACCCAACCACCTTCTCTAACCTTAAAGACTAGGGACATATCAGCTAAGCGTCTCTTCTTTTTTACTTTGTGATAAGGGGACTAGCAGGGATGGCAGTGCAGGGAGAGCAATGTTCCTCCTGCATGATGTTTAAGGTGAGGGAAGCCATTAATGTCCCATCCAAGTACATCTGCAGGAAGTGCACCCAACTCTCGCTCCTCCAAGACCATGTTAGGGAACTGGAGCGGGAGCTGGATGAACTTCGGATCATTCAGGAGGCAGAGGCTGTGATAGTTAAGAATAACACTGAGTCAAAGCTATGAGGTTTGCCAAAGAAGTTATTCTTAGCATTTCAAATTGCATTTTGAATATTTATTTTCTTTTAAAGAACTGGACAGATGTTGTTCAGCACAGTATAGAATCTCGTTTTATGTAATGGTTTGATACTGTCACTAGAATGACAATAGGTAGGAAACCTTAAATTATCTGCACAAACAAATCCCTACTAACAACATTATGAAGATTAAATCAAACTAGTTCCTACACACGAGATGACCATACAAATGTTGATAGACAGAAGATGACCTATTGGTCTGTCTAGTCTCTACCCCATATTATTGTGTATCTCCCTGCCCCTCACACATAATAGTATCTCTTGGACGAAAGCAAAAAAAAGATAAAAATCAGTCTGATACCAGGAGAAAACATCTGGGGAATTTATCTTTTTTTGACAATTGAAACAAATCCAAGATGTCACCCTGGTCTTGATAACTCTATCCAGTACCATATGTGGTAATCTCTACCCCAGGCAAAACAAGCTTTGGCTTATGCTGGGAGGAATTCAGTGAATTAGCATTCGCCACACAAGTTGTCAGTCTGTTCCACTGTGCACTGACTATTTGCATGGAGAAGAAACATCCCCTGATACCACAGGTAGGTCTGGCCTTATACAACTTAAAATGTTGGCTACTAGCTCTCCCTAAACTATTTAGCCGAAACTGTCAACTGTAAAACAATCTGATCCCTTCTATCTTATGAAACACAAGCAGATCAGCCGAAGATTACATTCGTCTAAAGTTCCAGTTCTTTCAGTTTATCTTGGTAGCTGAGATGCAGAGGATTTGCAAGGCTTATGTCAGAAATATGTGGTGTCAGGAAACATTCACTTTAGGGAAAGGTTAACAGTGGATTTATGTAATTTTTATTGAATAATGAGATATTTGGGGTAACCTAATAGAGATCTTTAAAATTATGAGGAGTTTTAATAGAGTGGATAAAGAGAGGATGTCTCCCCTCATTGGGACGTACATACCAATAAGCCATTAACGTAAAATAGTCATCAAGAAATGCAATGAGGAATTCAGACAAAATATCTAGAACCAAAGAGTGACAAGGATATAAAACTCACTACCACATGACTGCTTGAAGTGAATAGTACAGGAGAATTTAAAAAGAAACAAGACAGACTTTTGAGGGAGAAGAGAATGGAGAACACAGCGAAAGATTTAGATGGGGTAAAGTCGGAGGAAGCCCTAGTGGAACATAAACATCAGCATGGACTAGTTAGGCTGAATGGTCTGTTTCTGTGTCATATTCTTTATAGTCGTGTAAACTATTGTAACTGAAATCAAATAGAGTAACAAATGCGAGGACCAGAACTGTGCATTCAGCATTTCTGAGTCATGATCCTGCTGACACAGTTAATCATTGATTTTAGGCTGCAACCCATTTAGTTCTGTTGTACTTTGCTGTGTTGTATTATTACCCTCCCTCTGTTACATTGTCAGTGTCAAAGCACTTTAGCCACCTGACCCCACACTTTGGACCTTTCCTTGTCAACCACATCACGATGTGATATTTTGCCCAATTATTAACAAGTCTCTTGTCTGTTCAGCCATGTCTTTGGCTAGCTTGCCTGGGGTTTCATTGCACCCCCTCTTCTTGTCTCATCCACTACTGTGATTGTTTCCTCCACAACTGCTTCAGAAAGGGTATAGCCTTTGCCATTGCTCCACAAAGAGTTGTTTGCATTTTATCTCTGAATAACATAGATTTGATTCTCACTGTTCAACACCTGCTTGACAAAATAATTTAAAGTATTTAGAAGCAAGAACATCTTGGCAGATTCATAATGGGTACAGCATGCTGACAAGTTTCCTTCCTAATATATTTAAATAAAAACACAATTTTCAAGCAAAATGGTATGAAATCTGCAAAGAACTAAAAGGTTAAAGTGCCTTCAATTTACTTGAGGCACAGCTTCATGAAACAGTAAATAAGTGTCAAAATGCTCCCTATCTTTGAGTAATGTTTTCATTTTTGTTTAAAGTGAATATTTTAAGTTATAACTTGTTGGCCACAGCTCTGAACTGAGCCGCTTAAAGCCATCAGCTGACAATTTATTCCAAGAGATGCAGAATGTTTTGTAAAAGTATGAGACTTGATCGATGTGGCTGCTTTTAGACAAATTCCGTTCATGCTGATCCAAAAAATGTCTTAGAGCTTGAATAAGGCTCTAACCTCCACTGGTTTCAAATTTGCCAAGGAATAGCGAAAGGTAATGATCAATTGTCTCATTCTGATCATTTTTGGATCTCCTAACGCGTCTGAACAGCACAAATTACTGCCTACATTATTGAAGATTCTGTATTCCATCAATGCAGCTCCATCCCATGACTCTCTCCTAAACAGTGTTTCCTCACATAAGTAGCAATGTGGAAAATAGGAACAAGGAAAAAACCATTCAGTCCCTCTAGTCTCTTCTGTTATTTCAATAATAATGTTATATCTATATTTTAAAATTGCCAACTTGTTTTCGTTTCTGTAACTTTCAGTATGTATAACTGACACAAATGTATGAATCTCAGTTTTGAAATTTTTCATGGCCTGAGCCTCAATAGCATTTTTAAGCAAGTTCCAAATATCCATTGCCTTTTAGATACAGATATAGATATAGGTATATAGATATAGATATAGAATCCCTACAGTGTGGAAACAGGCCCTTCGGCCCAACAAGTGCATACTAACACTCCGAAGAGAACCCACCCAGATCCACTCCACTACTGTTCTACATTTGCCCCAAACTAATACACCCAACCTACAC
The DNA here is from genome assembly GCF_004010195.1 of Chiloscyllium plagiosum. NCBI lineage: Eukaryota > Metazoa > Chordata > Chondrichthyes > Orectolobiformes > Hemiscylliidae > Chiloscyllium > Chiloscyllium plagiosum. Next base: position 12,461,518 of record NC_057744.1, on the reverse strand, counting down.
ATCCCTGAACAGTATGGGCAATTTTTTTCTATAATGAAGTATTTATTACTTTATTCTGAGAGGTATTAATTTTTCTTTTAAAATCTGTGCAAAAGAGACTATCTTGTTAGGCATGCCAAGAAAGGTACTGGAAGTGCTACCTACACAAATGGATCACCTGCTGGGACAGAGGAGGTAATATTATGATGGACTTTGAACAAAAAGAAAATACAAGACACCACAGGCTCACAGCTTCCATAGGTGTGTTGAATTCCACTCAGTTTTCATGTTCAAGCTATTAGAGATGAAAGCCAACTCCAAAAGAGAACATACATTGTTTTCACAAGAAGAAGGTTGAATGCAAATCAGAAACTGAAAAGTATTTATTGGCAAAACCCTCATTATTACATGCCAAACCAATGCCAGACATTGCTTATCTCTGACAATAGAGAATCAATCACACAAAAACAGAAATTGCTGGATAAACTCAGCAGTTCTGGCAGCATCTAAAGAGAGAAAGCAGAGTTAACATTTCAGGTCCTTTCTTCAATGGCATTGCTATCACTGAGTTCCCCTACTTTCAGAATTGTAGGGTTACTATTACCCAGAATCTATGGCTACAAGAGCATGTCCGAGGCTAGGAATTCTACAGTGAGTAACTCAGCTCACATCTCCTCAATGTCTGTCCAAAAAGCACAAGTCAAAGATGTTGGAATATTTTCCTTTTGAGAGCAAATGCAACAACCTTCAAGTAGCTCAACACCATACGGAATAAAGCCACCTGTTGATTGGTTGCACATCCACTATTGTCAACCTTCCCTCCATTAATTACTGATAAACAGTAGATGCAGGCTTGTACCACTTACAAGACACACTGCAGTAACTCTCAAATGCACTTCCAACAGCACTTTCCCAACTAATGACCTCTCTACCTGGAAGGTCAATGATAGCAGATGCATTGGAATATGACTATCTGTAAGATCTCCTCCAAGCACCCTGACATGGAATTATGTTAACGTTCCTCCACTGTGGCTAACTCAAAACCGTGGATTATTTTCTAACAACTTAGGTTTACCTATGCTCCAACAACAACAGTAGTTCACATAATCAACTCACCATAATCTCCTCAAAGCAATTAATTAGGAAAGAGCATTAAAAGCTGGCCCAGTCATGGTGTCCACATTGGTGGGTGGCATGGTGGCACAGTGGTTAGCAGTGCTGCCTCACAGCGCCAGAGACCCGGGTTCAGTTCCCGCCTCAGGCGACTGACTGTGTGGAGTTTGCACGTTCTCCCCGTGTCTGCGTGGGTGCTCCGGTTTCCTCCCACAGTCCAAAGATGTGCAGGTCAGGTGAATTGGCCATGCTAAATTGCCTGTAGTGTTAGGTAAGGGGTAAATGTAGGGGTATGGGTGGGTTGCGCTTCGGTGGGTTGGTGTGGACTTGTTGGGCCGAAGGGCCTGTTTCCACACTGTAATGTAATCTAATCTAATCCAAAAAAAATAACCTATGACTGAATATATAAAACCAAAAACTGACCGATGAAAATTTGATAAGAAATTTCATGTTTTGGACAGGCAATGTTGCTAATGGAGTAATGACAGTAATTTATGCAATTAAAACCAAAATCAAGAACATTAATACGGCAAGTATTAGGAAGTCATAGAATTCAAGAAAGTTTGAAGAACCTACAATTAAAATTCAATGGAAAAGATGAGAACGTAATCCTGTGATTTCTTTTTTGTTAGCAGCTGTGAAAACATTGGCAAGCATAATCCATCGCTAGTGACAACTGTACACTCTGTTACAACCAAACCCCCACCCCAGTAACATAACCTGAACTGTCCGACGTATCATTTTTCTTAAAACAAATACGACATTGATTTTCATTCTGTGTCTGTATGACACTGGAAGAAGGTGTCTCACTGAATATTTTGACGGATTGAAAAAAGAATCATACATTTTAGCAGCAGAGGCTGAGATGATAATCTTGAAAATAACTCTTCCACCCAATTGATGTTTGAATGAAACTGCTTTTTGATGAATTCGTGTATGTTGAAATTTGCATTCTGTGGTCATAATAAATTGATAGTAAACAGAAAACTATTTCATGAATATTAATCTCCCAGAACTGTTCAACAAGTTAGCTCCCTGAACAGACTAGTCTATGAACATTTTTTACACAAGGCAGGATTTTCAGGTTATAATACATTTGAAGCAAGGCTGAGGGGCCCATAATTCAGAAATCACTGCAGCATCTCTGGCAGTGACAATTTTCTCTGAACTGCACTCGTTACCAATCCCCTCTCTCCTGCAGAAATCCAGTTCTATAAATTACAGGCAGTTGCTTGTACTCCTCCTTGCTCTTTAGGTATTTGCAAGAGAGATTAACATCCATACTCCATCAACATTTGTATAGGCTGAACTGGCTGTCCAGGTACTATCGGGTGAGGTGGTAAACCTGATAACTTATAAAAGGAAATAATCTAAATAGTGATTTTCAATGTGAATACTTCCTTTGGCAAATTGTACCATTCTAATGAAGATTCAAACATTAGCTCTGCTTTCTTTGCAGAGATGCTGCCAGACCTGCTGAGTTTCACCAGCAATTTGTGTTTTTGTTTCAGATCTCCACCACCTATAATTCTTTGCTTTATTTTGGTAAGAAGGTTGATTCACTTCTTGGATTTTGAGGATGATTACGTTGATTTTTTTCATTGCTAGCTTGGTGTTTATTTCAATTTCCACCAATCTATTTACACTCCTGATCAAATCACTTGTTGTGATGAATGCAAAACAAAACGCTTCAACGAAAATGTCATTTTGTCAACAATACTCAAATTCTGTACTACTTTATCTTTGAACTGTGCCTCCTGGCTGCTGACTGCTCTGCAACAGGAAATATCCTGTTAAATCTCTTCAGAATCTTATATTTCAATAAGATCTCCTCTCATTTATCTAAACTCCACAGAGTATAAACACAGCCTGCTAAACCGGTCCTCACAGGACAAAGTATTCATCCCAGGAACCAGGATGAATATTCTTTTGAACTTCTTTCAAAGCAAATATATCCTTTGTGGAGCAGCTCTGAGTATTGAGTGCTTATCAGCGTATTTCTTTGTCATTGTTTCAGCCCCTCACTTAGTGCTGTCTTCTCATGTCGCTTTCTTTGGAGCCACATAAATATCACTCTAATTGAGTGATGAACAATCCACCTTTCTCAATAGTATTTCTTACACCTACCATGCTGTGCTGAACTGTGATGACATGTGGAAGTTAGCTGGTTGAAGGTGGCTTCCCGTCAAGCTTACATTTTTCATAGACTTCATCCTTCACCTGAATCGAAATCCGTGGCCATATCCATTTTAGAATTCCATGCTCCCTCCCCAAATACACAGGATAGAAACAGGCTCTTTGGCCCAACTGGTCTATGTCAGTATTAATAATCCAATTGAGCCTCCTCCTCTTCATCTACACCGATGTGTATATTATAATATTCCTTTATTCCTCCCTTAAATACAACAATGCTGTTTGTCATATGCTGCCATCTAGACCATTCACATGTCTGGGTTCTTCAGAAGCTTACATGGTCTAGTGCATGCAAGAGCAGTTGCTTTCTAGTCTGACAAGAAAAGGTGTAGGCTGAACAAGATGTAGCTTATTGCAACTAACTATAGGTTATTAGAGTAGGATCTATAAAGTCAACATAATACTGCTCTCTCGCTAGAGAGGGTGTGACTGGTGATGAGTTTAACCTGGGGGTCACCATTCTTTCAGGATAAGAGATGAGGCTGAGAAGGCAGAACCATCAATGGCAACCTTAGCTGATATGGGAGTTGAACTTTGTTGTTGGCCTCACACAGCTGTCCAGCCAACTGAGCTAACTGACTCCTTATTGTGACACATACTGTTAGGAGAACCTAACTTTAGATCTTATGAAATCATACAAAATCCTACTTTACTCTCTCATCATAGTAGGCCTTGCTTACAATACTCAATACTCAATCAAATATTAACCCTCATAGACCCTTCCAGGCACAGAAACTGCATAACAATATTCATTTCAATGATACTTGCATTAGCACATTCCACATTCTTAATAATTCTTTGGATAAAGATGATTGTCCTGGATTCCCTATTGATGAGCGTATTGAATTGCCTATTTTTGGATTCTGTTATGACTGAAAACATTGCCTCTATGTGAAGGCAATTTATGTCAAATTTCAATTGGATCCTGGTCAGGCCATACTAGAATCTGTACACAGTTCTGTTTTCCATTCTCTAAAATTGAAGCACTGGGGAAAATACACATAATTTTCATAAACTGATACCAGAGCTCTGAGATTACAGCTATCAGGAAAGACTAAACAATTAGAATTTTAAAAAACTTAAAGAAGACCCAAAAATATGTTCAAAGTCATGAATTGGACAGGGTAAGTGTTTGCACTTGCAAAGGAATCCAAACACAGATATCTTTTTTAAAATCAAATTTCCCTTTCGGTTGCTTTTTCCAGTAGCCTCTTTAATTACTGCATGTTAACCTGCAATCAGGTTTTCCTGTCAATATCATGCCCAGCTACCAGGCTACATTCAGGAAAGCCTGATTTAGCTAATGGCATCCCAAACAAGCACTGGTTTCCTCGTTTGCATAACTAATCACCTTGCTCGAAGCACTGTTCCTGAATGCCTCTTTTTCTTGAATTAAAGTTGTGAAGAAGGGTCTCTGGAACTAAAACATTAACTCTGCTTTCTCTCTCCAGACTTGCTGAGCTTTCCAGTGATTTCTGTTTTTGTTTCAGTTTTCCAGCATCCACCATTCTTTGTTTTACTTAATATCCATTTTATTGGTTTTCGTCTTCCCAAAATATGCTTGGCTGTCATGTTTCCAGTCATCAATGTATGCAGGTACTCCCAGACAGAGTAAATGCAAAAGGAACAAAACCTCTTTTTCTGCTAAGGTACTTTACACCTTTGAGATCTGAACATTGAACTCAGGAACTTAAGAAGCTGACCACATTGTGTCTGTTCTCCATTTTTCTCACATTCTCTCCCCACCCTATAATCTTGTCTTCTGTGTTTTGTTTACTTTGCATTTAGTAGAAAGGAATAATTCTCTTCCTTTCACACAAAACTCACACCAATTTTATGTCTCTTCTTTTCTCTTTCTCCACCATTAACAACCCTTTTGCACTGGGCCTCTATCTTTGTCGAAATATATTTAAATCTTTTTCAATGCCTTTGAATTCCGAAATCAAGTGGGAGTTGAAATGTTAATACTATTTCTCTGTCTGCAGATACTGCCAAACCTGCTGGGTTGCTCCAGCATTCTCTGTGTTTGACTCAGATTTCCAGCATCTGCAGTATTTTGCATTTATTGCATGCACTGGTATCTGCCTTGTGCCTGAAACATGGGTGCAGTGGCATCAGCATGGTGGCTCAGTGGTTAGCACTGCTGCCTCGGCACCAGGGACCCAGATTCGATTCCAGCCTTTGGTGACTGTCTGTGTGGAGTTTGCACAGTCTCCCTCTGTCTGTGTGGGTTTCCTCCGGGTGCTCCAGTTTCCTCCCACAGTCGGGTTTCCTCCGGGTGCTCCAGTTTCCTCCCACAGTCCAAAGATGTGCAGATCAGGTGAATTGGCGATACTAAATTGCCCATAGTGTTAGGTGCATTAGTCAGAGGGAAATGGGTCTGGGTGGGTTACTCTTCGGAGTGGTTGGGCTGAAAGGGCCTGTTTCCACATTGTAGGGAATCTAATTTAAATTGCCCATAGTGTCCAGGGATGCGTAGGTTAGGTGCATCAGTTAGGTGTCAATGCAGAGTAATAGGGGAATGGAGCTGAAAATGTGTTGTTGGAAAAGCACAGCAGGTCAGGCAGCATCCAAGGAGCAGGAGAATCGATGTTTCGGGCATGAGCCCTTCTTCAGGAATGTTTCCTGATCCCCAACATCTGAAGTCCTCACTTTCTCCTAATAGGGGAATGGGTCTGGGTGAGCCGAAGAACCTGTTTCCACACTGTAGGAATTCTATTTAGGCCACTGTTTACTTCAGGATACTGTTAGCCTACTACTTGTTTCTTCATAAATACACAGCGAGAGATATACTGAGACAGTACGTTAATAAATATGACTGCCTAATATCAAGTGAGGAGGACTGAAGTCTGAGAACCTGAGATATAGAAACATAGAAACATAAAAGACAGGAGCAGGAGGAGGCCACTCAGCCCTTTGAGCCCACTCTGCCATTTATTATGATCTTGGCTGATCGTCCAACTCAATAGCCTAATCCTGCTTTTGCCCAGGTGCCATAACTAGCTATCTCTTGAACACATTGGATGAGACATCCAAGTTTGAATATCCTTGGTACAGTTCATGAACGAATGATTGATTTTATTGTCATGTGTATGGGAAAAACAGTAAAATACAGTGAAAAGCTTTTCCATTTTGCCACAATCTGGCACCATTTTAAATTGTTTTAAGAATAAGATAAAAAAGGAAAGATACAGCTTAAATAGCGTTCAACAAATGATGTTTTAATTTGTGTTATCAGAAAATCCTTCAAATGAGGAGGGAATAAAAAAATTATTCATGCAACCAGTTTGGAGGCTTAGTGGTAACCTGATTTGAATGGATTTATTATTCTTATGTGTACATAGGTACAGTGAAAAGTTTGTTTTGAGTGCAGGATAGGCAGATCATGCCATACCAAGTGCGTAGGGTAATAGAACAGAGCAAGGAATACTATATTACATCTGCAGAGAAGGTGCACAATGAGTGAGACCAACATTAAATTTGGGCAGCACGGTGGCTCAGCAGTTCGCACTGCTGTCTCACAGCGCCAGGGACCTGGGTTCGATTCCAGACTCGGGTGACTGTCTGTGTGGAGGTTGCATATTCTTCCCATGTCTGCATGGGTTTCCTCCAGGTGCTCTGGTTTCCTCCTACAGTCTGAAAAATGTGCAGGTTAAGTGAATTGGCAACTTTAATTTGCCCATTATGTTCAGGGATACATAGGTGTATTAGTCAGGAGTAAATGTAGAGTAAAAGAGTAAGAGAATGGGTCTGGGTGGGATTCTCTTCGGAGGGTCGGTGTGGACTTGTTGGGCCAAATAGTCTGATTACAGGAATTTTATGTAATTTTCTATGCAAGGTTTGAGAGGTCCATTCAGAAGACTAGTCACAGCAGGGAAGAAGCTGTTAGTGCATGTGTTTAAGCTTGTGTATCTTCTGCCCAATGGGAGAGGTTGGAAGAGATTATAACTAGGGTGAGATGGGTCTTTGATTATGTTGACTGTCTTCCTGAGACAGCAAGTATAGATGGAGTCAATGGGTGGAAGGTTGGCTTGCGTGATGGATTGGGCTGTGTTCTCTGGTCCTGTGCAGAACAATTGCAATACCAAGCCATGATGTATGTGGGTATAATTTCTATGATGCATCTACAAAAATTAGAAATAATTAGATTAGATTAGATTAGATTAGATTACTTACAGTGTGGAAACAGGCCCTTCGGCACAACAAGTCCACACCGACCCACTGAAGCGTATACCACCCAGACCCATACTCCTACATTTACCCCTTCACCTAACACTACGGGCAATTTAGCATGGCCAATTCACCTGACCTGCACATTTTTGGACTGTGGGAGGAAACCGGAGCACCCGGAGGAAACCCACGCAGACACGGGGAGAATGTGCAAACTCCACACAGACAGTCACCTAAGGCGGGAGTTGAACCCGGGTCTCTGGCGCTGTGAGGCAGCAGTGCTAACCACTGTGCCACCGTGCCGCCCATAAAATAATCTTTATGGACATACTGAATTTCCTTAACCTCCTGAGGAAGTAGAGGTGTTGCTGTGCTTTCTTGACCATAGCGTCAATGTGGGCAGACCAGGACAGACTATTGCTGATCATCACTCTCGGAACTTGATGCTGTAAACCATCTCCACCTCAGCTCCAGTGATGTAGATAGGGATATGCCCTCCACTTTGCTTCCTGAAGTCAATGACCAGCTCTTTCATTTTTCTGACATTGAGAAGGAGATTGTTATCTTTACAACATGCCGCTAAGCACTCTAGCCCTTTCCTGTATTCTTTCACATCATTGTTTGAAATCCAGTCTGTGGTTTTGTCAGCACTGTAGATGGAGTTAGGATGAAATTTGGCTACACAGTCGTGCGTGTATAGAGAATATGACAAGGGTTGAGATGCAGCCTGGTGTTGAGAATTACCGTGGAGGAAGTGTTGTTGCCTATTCTCACTGATTGCCGTTTGTGGGTCAGAAAGTCAAGGATGCAGTTGCAGAGAGCAGAGCAGAGACCTAGGTCACGGAGTTTGGAGGTTATGGTGTTGAAGGCAGAGCAGTAGTCAACAGATCTCCTGTTCATCCACGACTTCTGGTGAGGGAACATTCGGATTAACTTCTTTGTCAGGCAGTCTTCTACACACTTACTAATAAGGTCTGTGACGGTAGTGCCATACTCATTGAGCTTCGCCGCTGAGCTCTTGAATAAGGACCAGTCCACTGGTTCCAAGCAGCCCCAGAGAAGATCTTCTGCTGCATCAGACCAGCACAGTACTAATTTCTGTACCAGGTCGTCATGTTTAAATTTCTGCTTGCAAGCCGGGAAGAGGAACACAGTGTTGTGGTGTGATTTTCTAAAATGCAGATGAATTATGGAACAGTAGGCATCTTTGATGGAAGTGCAGCAACGTTCAAGGATGTTTGGATCTCTGGTGGGACAGGGGTTGATTGTATTTTGGGAGCACACTGTTGAGGTTGCCTGGGTTGAAGTCATCGGCAACAATGAACAAGGTCCTGGGCTGTTCCTTCTCAAGTCTAATTATAGCAGTGTTTTTCAATTGCACTCTTTACTCCCACATGGGGTGGTATGCAGACTGCTGTCAAGATAGCAGAGGGGAACTTACACGGCAGGTAATAGGGAAGACACTCACTGGAAATATTCCAGGTCGGGGAACAATAGTCGCCACGTCTGAGCACCAGGAGGTGTTGGTTAGGAGGCAGACCCCACTGCCCCTTGCTCTGCCCAAGGATGCTGTACCATCTACAGAAGAGAAGTGCTACATAGTGCAACATAATTTAGAGGTGCTATGCTATTGTTTTCTTGTTAAGTAACCAAAATACTGGTAAGACTTTTACATGCAGCAAGTGGTTAGAGTTTGGAATGCACTGCCTGAAATTGTGGGGGAGAAAGGTTCAGTCAAGGCATTCAGAGGGAATTCGATGATGACATGAAAAGGAAAATATGGGAGAAGGTTGGTGGTAGGCGAAAGGGAGGACTGCAGACGCTGGAGATCAGAGTCGAGAGTGTGGTGCTGGAAAATGCAGCATCCGAGGAGCAGGAGAATTGACATTTCGGGTAAAAGCCCTTCATCAGGATGGTAGTAGTTGAGCCAGAACAGACAGAACAGGCTGAATGGCCTCCTTCAGCGCTGTAATCATCCTGCGCTTCTAAGATTGGAATATTTAAATAAATTAAGAGCAGGATTGAAGGATGAGGTGTAGTGCTTATTCCGCTCAGAATAACTATTCAAATGAGAGACTCTTACACAGCGGGTGAAAAATGTTTATAACTGACAGTATGAAAATGTGCATATGACAGGTATAGTATGTCCTGTAATGATAGACTTAATGGGCGAGGTGGGGAAGGAGCACTACTGGTTCTGGAGAACATAACACCTATCAAAAGGATTGGAAAAACAACAGGCGGTAGATGGTCCAAGCAGGATGGGTTCAAATTAGTAATGATAAAAGTTGCAAGTCGTAATTGGCAAATGCTGGTATCTGCCAGCTCAGTGAAAATGATAGCTAGATAGTGAGTTGTTTAGCTAAATGAGAGAGGCAGCAGGAAGTCATGAGGGATTTCAATATCCTGGAGGTAAAGTGGACTGATCAGGAACACTCTTGACTGAAACATGAAAGCACTAACAACTTAATAGAGGCAATAAATGGCTTTTTCTTAAAATACCATGTGCAGCAGGATACTGGGACAGATGCTGCATTACATTTAATATTTAAAAGGCTGTCATAAATTATTGGCTCTGTGGAGGTGGGTGAACACTTGTATTCTCTATCAGTAATTATTCCATTGTTAGACTTGATATCAGAATTAAAGCTAAGACAAACCATAATGGTTTCAGACTGCTAATTTTAAAGATGTGGCAGACAAAGGAAACATTTTTTAAAACAGGTTATCACATTCTCAAGGCATTTTAAACACTTTCCAACCAATGAATCACTGGTTTTTTCAAATGTAGTCACTGTTATGTAGGCAAATGTCACACTTAATTTGTGCACAAAAGGTCCCTCAAATAGCAAATAAGATGTGTAATCAGTTATAGTAGGAGGTGTGACAAGAACACAAACTGCCTTTGATAAATTTTTAAAAATTGATTACTGTTTTAACAGGTCTAGCGAGGAGGATTTTTCCTCAGAGCAAAGGCAGGTGAAAACCAGAGTCTGGCTATTGAATACACACAGAAGAGTGGTCTATGAAGGATAATGACTTTTCTTTCAAGCATCACAGTGAGTTATTTCAAGTTACTTAAGGATAATTTAAATAAGTAGTACTTGAGGTCAAAATAAAATGACCAATTCATAAGTCGGAGCAATCCAAAAGATGAAAACCTTCTCATGGTGGCTTAGTGGTTAGCACTGCTGTCTGACAAAAGCAGGGACCTGGGTTTCATTCCACCCTCAGGCAACTGTGTGGAGTTTGCACATTCTCCCTGTGTCTGCGTGAGTTTGTTTCGGTTTCCTCTCACAGTCCAAAGATGTGCAGGTTAGGTGAATTGACCAAGCTAAATTACCCATAGTGTCCAGGGATGTGCAGGCTAGGTAGATTATCTATGGAAAATAGGTGAAAATGAGGACTTACAGATGCTGGAGATCAGTGTCAAGATTAGAGTGGTGCTGGAAAAGCACAGCAGGTCAGTCAGCATGCCTCATTCATCAGGAATGGGCCTCATTGCTGATGAAGGGCTTTTGCCCGAAACGTCGATTTTCCAGCTCCTCAGATGCTGCCTGACTTGCTGGGTTTTTTTTTTCAGCACCACACTAATCTTATCTATGGAAAATGCAGGGTTACAGGGATAGGGTGGGAGGGATGGGATCTGGGTGGGATTATCTTTGGAGGGTTGGTGTGGATTCGATGGGCTGAATGACCTGCTTCTGCACTGTAAAGATTCTATCATTTTAAACTGTGTCCAAACAGATTAATAGCAGAAAACAAATTGTGCTTTTGGAATTCTGAATGAAATATTAAATCGTTCTCCTCAAGGAATCACAAGGAATCAATTCCACAGCCCATTAAACTGGTTTTGGATTTACTGATAGATACACAGGCCACTAAACTATGGGGTCCAAAGAAATTCAAAGCATTTAATAAACAGCATGTCTCAGAGTGTTAAGATGTGAATGAATAGGTTTGCCATTCCTTCAGTTGTTCACCATTTAAAAACATCGCTATTCAGCAGAACTGAGAGGCGTTTTCACTTACTGTGTATTGATCTCACAATCAGTGAGGTACATTGAAATACATGGTTATTGTGAACTCAAATTTATACAGTATACAGTGTGCAGTAGTAGTATCCCTATTTCTGAATCAGAATGCCTAAGTTCAAGTCCCATCTGCTGAAGAAGAACATTTGCACATATTGATTAAAATATTTACAATCCATTGACTCCAGACTCTGGACAGCCTGAAGTTTCATGGCAATATGAGCAATATGATGGAATCAGTTCTCTACCTGTAGAACATCAGCTGGAACTCAAAGGGTAGCCAGGGCACAGAATATACAAAGTTAAAAATGACACAACACCACAATACCACAACACCAGTCCAATAGGTTTATTTGGAATTACAAGCTTTCAGGATGCTGTTCCTTCACCAAGTAGCTGTGGGACAGGATCATAGGACACAGAAGATGCAGGCAGTTACCTAGGTTATCAACAGATTTCACCCTTGAGTACATTCGTAAGTCAATTTACACACAAAGTACACACAAATACAACACAATACAAAACAGCCATTTGCAAGTATGAGCAAGCAGTCGCATGACAAATCTTTAAAATTAATATTTATAGGGGATTTCATTCAAAAGTGCAAACATTCACATGTTGGATTTCATTCATCAGAAATCACCTGTACTCCGGGTGAGAGAACTTCATTATCCATCATTAAAAGTGCTTCAATAGCATCACAGAGAAATAAGAATTAAGAAATAAGAAGAGTATAATGACACAGCTTGCTTTAATCTATAGACCACTATCTCGTGGGAAGGATGTTAAAAAGCAAATATACTTGGAAACAACATAGAATAGTTGCAATGGGGTATTTTAGTTACTCAATTAAAGACTGGGATTGTGATGGTGTAAGGGGCAGCGAGAGTCAGATGTGACTAAATTGTGTTCAGGAGGATTTCTTACAGTACTATGTATCCAGTCACACAAGAAAGGTGGCACTGCTACACCTGGTTCTTGGGAATGAGGTAGGCCAAGTGCATCAAATGGCAAAGGGAAAACATTTGGAGAATGGTGATCATTGTATCATAATGTTATAGATGACAATGGAAAATGACATTGTTCAATCCAGAGTAAGAATGATCAGCTGGGCTCGTTAACTGAGCTGAGACCTGAGGTACCTATTTATTAGGTTAGACCTGCAAATGGTGGTGAGAGGAGCAAACCAACATGGAATAGTAACTTAATCTCATCTCCACCAACTGCCCAGTCAGGGAAGCATCTAACCATGACGATATTGGAAGGTGTCTCTATCATACAGTCCTGGTGTAAACAAAACTTCACGCTGAGGACTTTTCCCATTTTATTTTGAAATATTCTTCTTTTCACTTCTCACAACAAGTTACACCTGAAGCAGGCAAAACATTTGGTTGGTTCTGATTCCATATCTACCTTTTCCTGGAAGAGGTTGCTTGTCTTTCACCAGAGCCAATAACTTGCGAGATGCTAATCCACATCCAGTCTGTTTGGCAAGGTAATCTCCTGTTTTTACTGCCTGTCATAGGCTTATGAGAAAGATTTACCAGTTGACAATCTAACTATTTATGAATATACCTTCTGTTACCATCGAGTGTTGGAGTGGGATTTCATCCCAGAGCTGCTAATAGAGAGGTAGGAACTTTCCTATTGCCTCAAAGACCTCCATATTTGGGAACATTACAACTGTGCTAATGAGACTAATTCAGAATTGGTGTAGATACTCAAAATTCAACATCAATGTTATATTCATTTGAAACAGCAGATTTGTATTCAACTCCTATTCGTAACAGTTTGGTACAGTGAGACCCCCACGTTATCTTCACCAACAACCAGTGCAACAACTGTACTTCATGATAAAGTTTGGAAGATAGCAGAAGTAATAGAAGTATTAACAGTATGTATGAAAGTACTGGGAGGGGAGAAATAAACTAAAATTGAAAATGTTAATCTGATTGCTAGAGTTGGCATAAAAGACAGAATAATGAAATCCAAATCAGGGTTCTAATACATGTTTGTGAATGCAGTACTGAAGTGCAGAGGTATTCTGATGCAGGAGTCACAATAGGTAGCATGCAGGTATAGCAAGTAACCAAGAAGGTTAATAGAAATCTATCCATAATGAGAGAAGTTGAACATCAAAGTAGTAATGTTATGTTTCAGTGATACAGGATATTAGTGAAACCACATCTTGAATATGGTGTGTAGCATTTGTCCCCTTGTTTAATGAAAGATGTCAATGCATTGAAGGCAGTTCAGAGGAGATTTTCTAGATTGACAGTCTGAATGATCAAGTTGTATTACATAGAAAGGTTGAAAATCCCACAACACCAGGTTATAGTCCAACTAGTTTAATTGGAAGCACTAGCTTTCGGAGCGCTGCTCCTTCATCAGGTGGTTGTGGAGCACACAATTTTAAGACACAGAATTTATAACAAAAGTTTAAGTGTGATGTAACTGAAATTATACATTGAAAAATACCTTGATTGTTTGTTAAGTCTTTCATCTGTTAGAATGACCAGAGTCAAGATTAGAGTGGTGCCGGAAAAGCACAGCATGCCAGGCAGCACCCGAGGAGCAGGAAAATTGATGTTTCAAGCAAAAGACCCTATCAGGAAGCTTTCTTCGCTTAAAGACTGATGTGACTTTGAAACTATCTGCCTGAGAAACAATGGAGATGGGGTCATTGAATATTTTGAATGTGGCAGTAGCTAGGTTTTTGTTAGGTAGAATTGTCAGGGATAGATGGATACATGGAGTTAGAATCACAAACAGATCATCCATGATCCTTTCACATGATGGCACAGGGTAAAGGCCTGAATACTCTACTTATGCTCCTAATTCAAATGTCCATAATTATCCCTCCATTGACCATTCAAAGGCCTTTGTATCACTTTGTATATTTACCACCAATATTCTATTGACTATTTACTTCATTGAAACAATCACGCAAATACTATGGTTTCATTAGGCTAGGTATTCTGTCAGGAATTACTCACCTCCTGATTGTCCAACGCCTGACCATAATTTACAATATTCTCCACTTTCCTGGATGACTGCAACTCTGTTGACACTCAAGAAAATTGACACCGCCCAGACAGAGGGTGTCTTAATCAGCATCTTAATCACCCCTTTAGACATTCACTGACTTCTGCATTATTGCACAGTGGCTGCATCTGAAAAACACTCGACAGCAACCCATCTTGGCTTCTTCAATAACACCTCTCAATCCTGACCACCAAGTCGGACAAAGTCACCAGGTCATGGGAGAACCACAACCTCCTAGCTGAACTCTATCTTAACATGAAAGTATATTGAGCACTCTCTGTAATGGCCCTTTGGGTGTACATTCACCAATCAGGCTGCAGTCGTTCAAGAAGGTGACACATCACCATCTTCTTCAAGATTAAATAGGGACGGTCAAAAATGTTGAACTTGCCAGTAATTTCCGCATCCTTTAAGTGAATGATTATTTTAAAAAGACCATGTCTTCTTAACCTGCTCCTTACCTGAGATGTGATGACTCTTAGGTTACACTCAACACCAGTCAGCTGCCTCTCTAATGAAAGAGTTGTCCTTTGGAACTATGGTAACTTTACTCATAAATAACAAAGAAAAGATTTGACTTTCTGATCTATCTGTTGGAAACAGATTTGTGCTTCAGGTCAATTTAGGGTGGCACAGTGGTTAGCATTGCTGCCCCACAGCACCAGGGACCCAGGTTCATTTCCAGCCTCAGGTGACTGGCTCCGTGGAGTTTGCATTTCTGTGTGGGTTTCCTCTAGGTGCTCTGGTTTTCTCTCACAATCCAAAGATGTGCAGGCCAGGTGAACTGGCCAAGCTAAATTGCCAATAGGGTTCAGGGATGTACAGGTTAGGTGCATGAGTCAGGGGTAGATGTAGGGGAATGGGTCGGAGTGGGATAATCTTCGGAGGGTTGGTGTGGACTTGTTGGGCTGAAAGGGATTGGAATTCAATCAAATGTTGAATTTTAAGAGCACTCAATTATACTCAAATGAGTTGCTTTAACTATTTGTAAACCATTGGTAAGAACAAACTTGAAGCATGGGTAATTATTTGCATAATAAAATACAAAAGTAGTTTTATATGAAGATGAACAGAAGATATGATTGCAAGCAGAAGATATATTCCCATTAGACATATAATTTTGTGAAGCTTACTTTTGAATGGCGTTGAAGTATCCCAGAAGAAAATTTTGCCCAGAGTCTAAAAATACAAAATGTGGTTAATCTGAGTTGATCACGTAGTTTGGAAACTTTTGTGTTTTACAAGAAGTGCTCAATGGTCTCTCAGAGAGAACTCCTGGAGGCGGTTCACAGACTTCTTGTACTGCAGATTTTTATCCACTGTTATGTATCCCCCTCGAGAGACTGAATAATTTAGCATACATGTCAGCATACACTTTACAAAGGGGTTAGGACACATTCCACAGTGCACTGCACACAGCTTTTTAATCCCATTCTTTACAACTGGCCCTCTCTTGCTGTCAATTTATGAATTACAAACATTACAAATAGCCATAACAGGAACTGGAAGCCAGACCAGAACATACAATAAATGCTGTGTGGTAAAAACACAGCTTGCCATACCACTATGAACTTTTGAGGTATATTTTAATAAAAGGCATCAGAGTTTGCAAAACATTCGGGTGGCAGGTCCTTTATTAAAAGACAGAATGCAACACACATAAAACAAATGTGTACCCGTTGAGATCTTAAGAGACTAGGACCGCAGCTATAAAATATTTCATGGTCCTTCATATTTTATTGTTACGTGTTAGTTTAAAATGATAATATGAAGCAGGGACCATATAACTATGCCATAGGCTGCAATATAGATTTGTCCCTCAGTGATTTACACTGCTTTACTGTCTTTTGGTGAACTGTTTTATGTTCATTTGTAAAACTGCCCCATTTCACAGCTCCATGAGGCAAGAAAGCAAAATGGACCTTGGACAATGGGTGACTGTTCCCAGAAATATAACAGCCCTGCCAAGTTTGGTGAATTCAAACACTTTTTAACTATTACATTTAGTTTGTCAAGCTATTAGTCCATCTCCTATTGATTGCTTTACTCTTAACCGCACGAGAGATTTCAAAAACATTCATTGAACATATTGAACTCACAGCACCTACAGTCTCAAGTGAGTTTGGTTCTGAGGAAGGGCCACTGGACCCAAAATGTTCTGGTCTGGCTTCCAGTTCCTATTATGGCTATTTGTAATGTTTGTAATTCATAAATTGACAGCAAGAGAGGGCCAGTTGTAAAGAATGGGATTAAAAAGCTGTGTGCAGTGGACTGTGGGAATGTGTCCTATCCCCTGTGTAAAGTGTATGCTGATTTCTCTCCACAGATGCTGTCAAACCTGCTGAGCTTTTCCAGCAATTTCTGTTTTTGTATTGTCTGAAGTGAACAAGAGAAGAATACATGAGATCAATGAAGAGAAAGTTCAGTTTGTTTGGAATAATAATTTTTAAGTAATGTGTCACAAACGTCTGGGAATCACAAACCCAAGAGTCAGAGACTAAGGGGAAAATAAAATCATGAGGGGCATGATTAGTGCAAATAGACAAAGTATTTTCCCTGGGGTGGAGGAGTCCAGGACTAGAGGGCACAGGTTTAGGGTGAGAGCGGAAAAATTTAAAGGGGTAAAAGGCAACTTTTTCACACAGAGGGTGGTGTGTGTACGGAACGAACTGCCAGAGGAAGTGATGGAGACTGGTACAATTTCAGTATTCAAAAGGGAAATGGATTGGTATATGAATAGGAAGGGTTGAGAGGGATATGGGCCAAGTGCTGGCAAATGGGACTAGCTTAGGTTAGGATATCTGGTTAGCCTGGACGAGTTGGACTGAAGAGTCTGTTTTCTTGCTGTACATTCCTATGACTTTATGACTCTATGTGACAGTTCTCTGATGTGGAGAGAAGCAAAAGCCCAAGTTGACATTTTCACTTCCTCATTCCTGAAGAAGGGCTTATGCCCAAAACGTTGATTCTCCTGCTCCTCAGATGCTGCCTGGCCTGCTGTATTTTTCCAGCACCACATTTTTCAACTCTGGTACTCCAGCATCTGCAGTCCTCAGTTTCTCCTATCTTCACTTTTTACCTTGCTTTCTAGTTTCAGCATAAGGCAAATACCCCTGACTTCAATTGAGTGTAAAATTGGTTGGGAATGTGACAAAGGAAGGGAGAAACCAAGCTGAATACTTTCTATTCGAGCCAGAAGTGTTGCTTTAAAATTGAGTTAACACCTTGTTTCTAATTGATTGTTCCAGCAGACTTCATCAGGAAGCTAGATATGTTACTGAAGCTAATGCTACTATTGTATATACCTATTATGTACACATGTGGTGTAATATAATGAGCAGCCCCACTGACTTGTGAACTTTATTAAAAGGAAAGGTGCAATTAACAACAGGACATGCTCCAAAGGCATCAGTAGCCGGCCGAGAAAGTTCTGAAATTCAATGCAATAAAAACATTATTTGATTCATTCCCTCACGTAAACCAGAGCTGAAAGAATAGAGAACAGTATGCAATCCACAGGTAAACTTCTTGTATTGCCATGGATTAAAAATGAGCTGGATGGTTTCTGCCATCAATTGTCAATGGCCCTGATCATAAATATTCACGACAGATATAATATCTCAATATAGGAGCTCTCAACTATCAATTGGTATGCATCAGAATCCGTACATTTGAGAGGGAGTCTGAGCAGTATTATGCCATTGTATGATTGGAAATAGGGCCAAGTGAATATCATTGACTACAAGATCCTTGGTTGGGGTTGCTAACCTGGGCCAATAAACGAGAGAATCTCCTCATTCTAGGGACTGGCTTTGAGTTGGCTGGTCAGAGGCCATGTACGGAGAGCATGTAATTAAAGGGTGACTTGGTGATGGGATATTGTGTAGTTATATCAGTGTTTTTTCAGATTTTATTGCTTCCCTTTTAAGAAGTGTGATTTCTCAGCTTTGTGTCTGTTGTGTTGATTCAACATTTCATTCTTAAGTGAAACAGATGACTTCCTGCAAGTCATTGCTACAGTCAATCTTGAGCTGTGGAAGTACAAGGGAATGGTGTGGATGCCTTGATCTTGAGTTTTGGGTTGAATTTGGTTGAGACCAGACCATAAGACACAGGAGTGGAAATTAGGCCATTTGAGTCTGCTCTGCCAGACAATCATGGCTGATAAGTTTTACAATGCCATTCTCCCAATATCCCCAGATAACCCTTGATCCCCCTTACAATCAAGAACCTATCTCTCTCAGTCTTAAATATACTCAATGACCTGGTCTCCACAGCCTTCTGTGGTAATGGATTCCGTAGATTCACACTCTAGTTGAAGATGTTGCTCCTTGTCTCTGTTCTAAATTGTCTTCCCTTATTCTAAGGCTGTGCCTTCCGGTCCTGGTCTCTTTTACCAATGGAAACATCTTCCCGACCTCCACTCTGTCCAGGCCACTCAGTATTTTGTAAGTTTCGATTAGATCCCCCCTCATCCTTCTAAACTCCAACAAGTATAGACCCAGAATCACGTTAAGCTTTTCATTCCTGGGACCTTTCACGTGAATCTCCTCTGAAAATGCTCCAGGGCCAATACATCTTTCCTGAGATATGGGGCCTAAGACTACACACAATACTCCAAATAAGGTCTGACCCAGCCTTATAGAGCCTCAAAAATACATCCCTGCTTTTATATTCAAGTTCTCTCAAAATAAATGCCATCATTGTGTTTGCCTTCCTAACTACTGACTCAGTTGAAACTTTATTGCTGGAACAGCACAGCAGGTCAGGCAGCATCCAGGGAACAGGAGATTCGACGTTTCGGGCACAGGCCCTTCTTCAGATTCCTGAAGAAGGGCCTGTGCCCGAAACGTCGAATCTCCTGTTCCCTGGATGCTGCCTGACCTGCTGTGCTGTTCCAGCAATAAAGTTTCAACTTTGATCTCCAGCATCTGCAGACCTCACTTTCTCCTCGAAGATAACTACTGACTCAACCTGCTAGTTTACCTTGAGAGAATCCTGGACTCAAACTCCCAAGGCTGTTTGCAGACTTCTGAATTTTCTCTCCATTTAGAAAATAGTCTATGCTTCTATTCTTCTTACCAAAGTTCATGAACTCATGCTTTCCCACATTGTATTCCACTAGTGACTTCTTTGCCCACTCTCCCAACCCGTCCCAATCCTTACACAGTCAACCTCTTCCTTGTGCTTCAATTGTGACAGGATCTGAGCTTCTGTACTATTATTCTATGTGACAGGGAATTGCTGTTGGTGTCTTACAATGAGTTTCACTATAGTATGACATTATAGTGGGACAGATGTTAATGCAAGAGGTTGTGCCCTCTGCTCTTTATATGAGAGAATGTTATAGAACGATTCACACATTAGTAGATCAGCAGCAACTGGTTTTGACTATTAAAGCACTCTGGGGAAAATCTGTGAGCGGGCTTTCATTTAAAAGAATGCAGTCAGAAGTATATTTACATTTGACAAACTGAAATACAGACAATTTATTTTAAAAAAAACAGGTTTTAATAATAAGGAGAAAAGAACAGAAATACCCTTTGGCTGAAATCCCAAATTCTGAAATGGAAGCAAACTACATGAGTGACATTTTACGATTTAAATTCTTAATGAGGACCTTTCATACTCTGTGGGCTTGAGGGACAATTGTGTTATTAAATAAAACTAAATTTCATATATTTGTTTATTTCACCTGATTGCAAGACGTAATATTGTTTGAAATAGACAGAGGTAATAAAATGAAGTTCAGTTTTTAAGTTTGACCTTTCTAGTGAAAATAAAAGATTGCGCCAGATTTTGCTGTGAAAATAATAGTGAGACTAACAGTGCTCGCTTTTATTTATGTCAAATTAATATCAATTTTTCTGAAGAAATAGACACCCGTTAAAAGCCAATATATAAAGGTCACTGTCCAAGTAATGAGTTTCATTGATACCCTCAAGAAACAAATAATTCACTGTTTGACTCATTATTGAAATATATTGAATGTCATTTTTATTGTTGTATTTGTATCATGGCTGTGAACTGGATTCGTAACAGAAGGTTTGAGTTATATTTTGTTATTACAAGAGTGAGTTCTATTTCAACAATGTGACCATTCAAAACAGCTGCCAATCAACCAGTCTGGCTTTAGAAATTAACTATTATTTGTTTCTTCAGCTATTAATTTTGATTACATTTTAACAAATAAGAATATAACTGCAAGCGTAAGACATTCAGCCTGTTAAGTTGGCCAAGCCTGCCTCACCATGTAAAATGATCATGGCAGATCGAACATTTCAATTTCTTTTACCCACCCCATCTCCATAACATTGTATGCTATTGGTAATCAGCAATCCATCAATCTTTACCTTAAACATACTCGAAGACTGAGCTTCCATCACCCTCTGCAGTAGGGACTGCCAAAGGTTCACAACCCTCTGAGTAAAAAATATTCTCCTCGTCTTGAGACTTAGTGATAACCAACTTCCTTTTAAATTGTACTTTCTGGTTCTAGACTCTTCAACCAGGGGAAGTATCTTACATGCATCTACCCTATCTCTGCCTTTAAATACGTTGTATGCTTCAATGAGATCACCTTCGATTCTCTGAAATTCTAGAGAATACAGGTCCAATTTGCCCAATCTATCTTCACAGGACAGACCTCCTGTCCTTAGAATAAGTCTCAATACCTTTATTGCATTCTGTCTTTGACTATGATATCTTTCCTGAGATAAAGAGGCCAAAACCGCAAACAACATTCCAAGTGTGATCTGAACAATCTCCGAGAGCAGTGAGGCTCAACCGTTCTTTGGCCACAGCCCCGCAGATGCTCTTCTCAGGTTCTAGGGCCCCCCTTTCAAACAGGAAAACAACACAAACAGATAGACAGAAAATCATTTATTGCTGAACACTAAGGAAACCTGAACATTCTGACATACTGGACAAAACTTAAAAAAGACCGTATGAAATTAAACACCTATCAGGTCTAATGTGATCCTTGAGCTTGGTGCTTTTCTGCACGTTTCATGATATCGGGCTCAAAATTAGGTTAGGCTAATTTCATCAGTTCAGCTACCAGGGCTCCCATAAACCCTTGGGACTTCCCTTCTCACAGTTTTCCGTCTGTGTCCACTGCAAATGTGCCAGCGTCCCTAAGGGGGCCATATTGCCCCTACTGAGAATGGCTCTCCTAGAGAATTGAAGCCAGACATCATTACTCATGTACTCAAATCCTCTTGCAATAAAGGCTAACATTCCATTAGCCATCCTGGTAGCTTGTTGCACCTGCTTGTTAGCCATCAGTAACTTATTGTCAACGATACTAAGCTCTACATTTTCTAGCCTCATGCTATTTAAGAAATACTCCTCAGGTCTATGTTTCCTACTAGAGTGAGCAACCTTACATGTTTCAATATTACATTCTATCTGCCATGTTCTTGCCCATTCATTAAGCCTGCCCAATCCTCCTGAAGCTACCTTATATCATCATCACAACACATGCTCCCACTTAGTTTTGTATCAACTGCAAATTAGGAAATATTACATTTGGTCCCCACATCTGAATCATAGCTAAATGTTACAAACAGTTGTACTGTACAATAAGTATTAATCCTTGTGGTATCCCACTAGTCTCAGTCCACCTGCACAAGAATGTCCATTTATTTCTACCCCCTGTTTCTGTCTGTGGTTCAATCATCATTAATGTCAGTACATTACATCCTATCCCATGTGATTTAACTTTTCTAACCAACCTCTTGTGTGGAACATAATCGAAAGCCTTCAGAAAGTCTAAGCACATTATGTCCATCAACTCTCTTGACCAATTTTGTTAATGATACCTTTAAAAAAACTTCAGCAAATTGATCAAATTTGATTTAATGAATGTAAAGATGCCATACTTATGATATAAAATCAAACAAAAAAAAAGTTGCTGGAAAAGCTCAGCAGGTCTGGCAGCATCAGTGAAGAGAAATCAGAGTTAGTGTTTCAGGTCCGATCACCCTTCCTCAGATTTCTCCTCACAGATGCAACTAGACCAGCAACTTCTCTTTACGCTTCTGATTTCCACCATCTGCAGTTTTTCCAGTTTTTTTTATAACGCAATTTTTAAAAAATGTTCTATTCATTTCCCATTTATTCTCTCCTCAATTAGTTTTTCTTTCCCTCCTTTGGGCTGTGCTCCTTCATATTTATGCAAAGTGGTGGTTTGCTGATGTTGAAGAATGGAGGTGTTAGTGTCCATGGAGCATGTTGTGATGAAGATAGAGTTAGTTGGTTTCCCAGAATAGTACCTATAGCGAAGGTCAAGCCTGATCACGCACTCAACATTTAAAAATATTACAAATGCTTCCACCTTATCTTATTTTGAATTGAAATTCCATCATTTGGGGCGGCATGGTGACTCAGTGGTTAGCACTTTTGCCTCACAGTGCCAGGGCCCCAGTTCGATTCCTGCCTCGGGCGACTGTCTGCGTGGAGTTTGCACATTCTCCCTGTGTCTGCATGGGTTTCTTCCCACAGTCCAAAGATGTGCAGATTAGTTGAATTGGCCATGCTAAATTGCCCATTGTGTTCGGTGCATTAGCCAAAGGTAAATGTGGGTGGATGAATGGGTCTTGGTGGATCACTCTTCGGAGGGTCGGTATGGGCTTGTTAGGCCGAAGGGCCTGTTTTCATACTGTAGGGAACCTAATCTAATCTGCCATTGTGGGATTCAAACTTGGGTACCCAGAGCACTGGATTATTAGTTTGCCATAAAGCTGCTGCCATATGGTGTGATATTTCATAGTACAGCAACATGTCCATTCCCTTGGCCGATCATTTCTAATCTGTCTGTGCTAAGTAGTGTGATGCTGTAAGTTCTGCATGAGGTGGTGATGTGCAAAAAGGCAAGGCAGCAATGCAGTTGTAAAGATTGTGTATTTTGGATTGTGGACTGTTTCAACATTAAGGATTGATGAAGGATTACTATATGTTTTGATAGCTAGTAACCTGATGCTCATTGTAAGTACTGTTTACGCAGCTGTTGGTCCAAGCACTCATAGGAGAAGGTGCAGGTGTGCTAGAGCTAAGGATGTGCACAAAATGAGATTCCCCAGAAACAAGTAGCTGATTGGTCTGTGGACTAGTGACCAGTCATTGATGACAGGGGTCTTCTGCCTGCCAGCAACTATGTGAGTGGTTCCCAGATAGCTGAACAACTGAGACTGTGAACAACTTAGGGAGAAGCCTTCAGATTCTACAAGTCCAGGAAGCTTTTGTTCTCTGCAGCAAAACTCACCTTAGGCCTAATGAAAACCAATTTATTTTTGCATGTTGTGACTTTTAGTTAATTAATAACCTTGTATAACCGTTAAGGAGTAACCCTATACCACCTCCAAACAAATGAAAGTACCTGGAGAAGGAAGATAGAGAAGTAACATTCTGATCAAGCAAAAGATCATCTCAGCAAACCCTCTGAATAGGGATTATTGAGCTGGCTTCCCAGTCTTTTTCCTCCGCCCATGTTATTTTCTTCTCTTGTCTATGCCTGTATACAGGGTTTGTAAAAGGGTTGCAGTTTTAACTAAGAGAGTTGATTGTTATTTATCTATTCTGGAGGGTGTATGTTTGCAATAAATGGTCGCTCTTGTTAGGGGTTGGTTCTGTCTGTCAACCTGGAGCTAAAAGACAAATAAATTGGGGAATTTTGTGGTACTTTAAAAAAGTCTTGTGTGATGAATCCAGGAGTAGCAGAGTGTTGTTTCCAGTGTACTGTCCCAGTGAAGCTTAACACATTGAGCATCTAAGTAGGTGCAAAGTGAGTGAGTCGTCAGAGAGCTCAGAGTCCTCAGATACACCTAGTTCTGATGTATGAGATGGGTGCCTGTCCCTGCACCCAAAGGGACAGTAACATTGCAACGTAAGGCATCAGTGCACTCCATAGTGCAATATTAAAGTGGCAAACTACATTATAAGTGAGACCGAGATGTTGCATGAAACTGGTACATTTCTGATGAAGGCTGTCTCTGCCCATGGAGAGGGGTTTGAAATGTTGGGGAAAGCTAGTCAAGGATGGAAAACAGGAGGAGCAAGCAGCGAGCTGGAGCTGCCAATTACCCCCGCAGACTTTCATGTCAGCAATTTGTCTCTGTCTAGTTTCTCTCCAATGCATGGGAAAATAGCAAACTGCATGTAAAAGAGGCCAGAACAGCATGTAATGAAATGTTAGTGCATGCAAATGGGGGTCTCATTGCTCACTAGAGTAATTCTCATCTTGTTGTTAAAACCTTGCGTGGAAAATCAGGCTTTATCCTCCTCAAAGTTGAGGTTCTCATTTTACCAATCTCACAATAGTTTTTAAAAACTCCAATATCGTTCAGAGGTTGAGAAGAGTTCACCCTACATATTAAAAGCAACCTCACTTTCTCCCAGATGGTTCATGATGCAGCACATTTCTCTTAAAATCAGACCTGAATTTATTGCAGTTACATGATGTCCCCATTATGAAAGGATCTTTTCCAAGGCTGCTTCCATTTTTTGCTTGTTGTTTGCTATTCATGCCTAAGCCATTATGTGCATGTGTTGAGACATGTTATCCTTGAGTATCAATCTTGCACCCAGTTTATTTGGGGAATATTCATGTGGATTGGGCAATATATACAATGAGACTTTTTGCGAACAGTTGGGAGTTTGTATTTTGAGGATTATATGCAACTAATACTTATATGTGACAACTAACTGAAGATGTTCACCTACATAAGGGAACTATATAAGAAATGTTGCCTTACAAAGATTGTTCCCTTGCCCATTTTGCACATTGTTTTCACATTTTAGTAGGCTTCTTTGCACTAATGTCCTGGCCTTAACATCCATGTTGAGCAGAATAGTTTCCATTAGGTATTATTGCTGCTCTTTTACAGGTCTCTGTGATGCCCTGAGCTCTTTTTAAACATTACTGCAACATTAGAAAAATATTTATGCTTTGGGAAAAAGGGGCTTATGTTAGCTTCAGTGAAGCTGCAATTTTCAAAGGCAAAATGCAATTGAATTAATTCAGGGTGAAAGGATGAACTAAGTCCCTCACTGGACTAGTTAGTTTTAAAGCTGGCTGTTCTGCAAGAATTAGATACATACAGTATGCTAACCATTATGTTAAATTAGTAATACAAACTCAATCTTCAATGCTATGTAGAGGATCACTATCTGGTGGGATGCCAATGAATCATGCACAAAGTGCTGTTTGTTCCAAAACTACATGATGGGAAAAATGTTAAAGAGATGACTTAACACTTATCAACGAATAAAATAATCATTTTCTTCAAAACTACAGTTGTGACTGATCCTTAAGTAATCCAATTTTAGTCAGCACTTACTTCTAGTTATAAAATTACCTTGAACCCAATATTGTTTCCAATGTTCTCACACTACTTATCCAAGTTAGGGATATTCATGTATTGGGATCAATACAAATAGTCACTTGAGATCTTGAGATCAGAAGCACAGATCTTGAGAATAGGTGAAAGAAAGAAATTCTGTTGAAGCATTTTGTCTGGGACTCATCAGGACACAAGAATGTCAAATTTTAAAAAGAACAATAACCAGTATGGCATGAATGCTTGGCAAGTGGACTTTGATTGTTGCCATGAAAGGTGTTCGAGGACACAGTTACCCCAATACTTCTGTTTAATTAAAAATGTGCAATAACTAGACAAATACCTTTATTTTCAACAAAAGACTGGACTCTTACTATGAATATACATAGCTTCTAACAAGCATAAATAAGCCCAACTGATAATCTTAGATTTGTTGCCAGTGTAATTTTTGACAGACTTGAGATTGGGCATGAAAATTGTTGGATCACATCTAACGTTGGATATTCTGTTCTGATAATTGCAAGCTTGGGATGGTTGAGTCTCTTCATATTCTCCATCTATCACAAATAGTCAAAAAGCATGCTGTTTGATAATGATCTTAGAGACAAAAAAAAAACCTGCAGATGCCGGAATCCAAAGTGGACAAGCAGGAGGCTGGAAGAACACAGCAAATCAGGCAACATCAGGAGGTGGAGAAGTTGACATTTCAGGTACAACCCTTCTTCAGGAATCCTGAAGAAGGATTATACCTGAAACTCCGACTTCTCCACCTCTTGATTCTGCCTGGCTTGCTGTGTTCTTCCAGCCTCCTGCTTGTTTGATAACGATCTGTCAGTCTTTGGAATGTACAGCCTACATACCTATCATTGTATGGCCATTGAAATGTTTATACTACCTCATCATTTTTATGGTGGAGTTTGACCAGATGAAATGGAATATACTGGAATATCTTTCGTCTTTGGTATCTGAGTTTTAACTTTGAACACTCCTATTTAAGTTCATTATATTCTGATGGGGATAAAGATCTCATTGCTATGCTTCATATGCCTTTTCACAACTTTGGTGTCCCCCATTGCTGGCATCTGTCTCATCCCACTTCTTACATCTCTCATTCTGTGTCACTAATAAGGATAAACACGTTAACAAATATTTTCATTCAACAAGACACAACTTACCCACCACCAGACGAATTTGAAGAAGCTTTTTCCATCATTCCCAGAGGATGGGCATCACGGGATAGGCCAGCTTTAGTTGTCCATCCCTAATTACCCTTTAGAAGATATCAGGAAGCTACCTTCTTGAACTGCTGCCATTCATTTGGTGTAAGTATATCAATGGGGAGACAGAGCAGGAAGGTGATATAGTTCAGGATAATGTACAATTTGGATAAGAGTGTACAGAAGACAGTGTTCCATGTATCTGAAGGCTTTCTGCATCTCAACAGTAAAGTTTGTGTGATGAATTGTTTTGTCCAAGGAGCTTAATAAGTTTCTGCAGTGCATCTTGAATAGAACTGGGACAATCCCAATTTATAAACGGTATGCAGACACATTGGATTTGGCTCACCCTGATTTGAGTTGAGGTGAAAACAATCTCTGTAAAATGGTAAGTCCAAATGAAGTTAGACATTAGTAATAACTGCTATTGGGCATTGAGGGGAAAAAAAAACATGATACAAGCAGCTACATAAAGGCTAAACTTTTCGAAAAAGGAGAACTGCAGCCAACATGTGAGGGTGTGTACACACTAGAGAACTATCATTCCCACTTCCAAAATCTTTTTGTCTGGGCAGACCAGTTGGGAATCTCAACAAATGACATATCAGAACAGTAGAAACATTATATAAAACTATGTTTAAACAGGATATTTCATTTATAAATTTTTAGACTTCTTCTGCAAATCCAGCTGTTAAATAGTAAAACAGCATCCTCTGGTAACTAATACCATTCCATACATTGCCTTTTTTTGCTATTTAATGTTGCATAAATGTTAATTTAAAATTATGTGTGCAATTATTTTCTTGCAGTCACAATTCATAATTAACTAAAATATCTGATGGTGCATGGGCAGTAAGGCCAGATCTAGGCAAAAGTGAGGACTGCAGATGCTGGAGATCAGAGTCTAGGTTACAGTGGTGCTGGAAAAGCACAGCAGGCCAGGCAGCATCCAAGCAACAGGAAAATCAATGTTTCGGGCAAAAGTCCTTCATTCCTGATGAAGGACGTTTGCTTGAAACATTGATTTTCCTGCTCCTCAGATGCTGCCTGGCCTGCTGTGCTTTTCCAGCACCACTCTAGTAAGACCAAATCTGCCTCTCTGAAGACAATCTTTGGGTACAGTCAGATTTCCTCAATCAATTATTATGTCATTTATTTGTAATTGAACTTAGAGGAATGATGGAAAACCATCCTCTCTGAAAGGTCAGAGCTGAGAAAGTGAAGAAGTAACACTAAGTACTGAGTGAAATGATTTATACCAACTGTATTAAATAGACACTAATTATCAGCTGCTATTTTAGTTTTTACTGCATTCGATATTTCCACTGAAATTCAAAGGACAATAGTTCATATTTTTGTTTTGAATATCTATTTCCAAGTTTCTCGGTCAGTTTTACATAATCTGAGATAATAAAATATCGACAATAGTTTCCAATGGAAATAAAAACTGGTGCAGTAAAATTCAGATGTCGATTCTCTGCATGCCACTTTGCACTGCTGGCATAGACCATTTTTCTTCCCTACTGGATCTGGCACTTATTACAATATTTTCTATAGATGTTAGCCATTCTACATCAATCATTAAGGACATACCTATGACTGTGTCTGTTCCATTATTGGGAAGTAGAAGTCAACTTTGCCTACTCAGACTGGCTCGAACATTATGAAGATAAACATGCGTTAATAGAACTGACCCATCGCTATGGAATACATGTAGCTGGGGAGTAATGATAACTTAAAATATGGTTTGTCATGAAACTGTTGAAGGTCAATGCCTCATAAGTAGTTTATTAGTTGTTGAGAAGTGTATATGTTCGTTTTTTCATTTTAATGATTTTTTTTCTCCTGCTAAATGTAGGAGCTAAGCAAGTTAGCAGAGAGCTGTATTCTAATGGCAACATACTAATTTGGGAAGACAAATTAGAGAAGACAAGAAGATGATCATCCCCACCATAAGGACAGCGTAATTAACTAAATTAATATCTTAACAACATGCAGTTATTCCTTGTTTATAGGTATTAATAAATACAAATTCCAGTTGTTTCACATGCATAAATCGTTGTCACAAATGTGCTCTGAATGTATTATTGTATTTCTCTTGAAAGGGAAGAACCGTCTCAAATGGAAAAGCAAGAGGAGACTCTGCTTTATCATCTCATTGTACTAGGTCTTGATCATGAGAAGGGGGAAGAGACCCACAAAGATCTAGAAGTAATCTGATGGAATGATGTTACTTTCTCCCATTGACACAATGCCACTTCAGTTATTTGTCAGGTTCAGTTTGAAGGTAAACTTCATGTGTAACTGTGGTACAAGGGTGAGATTATATACTGCATGACAGAAACAGTAAGTTAATTCCTTCATGCAATGCACACAGAATATATGTGAGGATCAAACTAAAACATACAGCTTTTAGTGAATTATGAAGGAATGAGACTCCACAATTGGAAATTAAATTTCAGGGCCAGAGTGATTGATTGGTTTTATCATTTTACTTATGAAAAAAAATCACTTGCACCAAATATATGAGCCCTGATTTGTTTTCTGGTATGGTTAGTGGACATAGACAGCAACATCACACCCTTGTATGGGTTTCAATGATTAATCTGTTTGTGAGGTATCAGCATAGTTCATCAAGCATCCATGAAAATCAGACAGCAACTTTTTGATTTCGACATTGAGCTATGCAAGTGCAGACCCTGGAAGTTGCTGTCTCCTAAAATACATAATAACAGTGAGTACTGTTTATGACAAGAAAAGATTCAGATAATAACAACTATGTGAATATTTGTTTACCTTCACTTGTTAACCTAGTGAGATAAGAAATTCACCTCTTGAGATAAGAATTTTTTCTCACCACTTACAAATTTCACTGGACGTTGCATCAATATATTGTTATGGTCTAGACCAGATCCCATCAAAATATTTTAAGAACGTAGCCTAAACCCTAACATTTCTTATTTTAAAAAAGATGTGAAGTGCTGTGTTCCAAATGCGTTGAGACTGGTCAAGCTATTCGACATTAAACTAACCACAATTTATTTAAATGTCATGGTTGAAATGCAAACAAAAGAAAAAGAAAGCTAGAATAACATAACTATTGGAAAACTTAACTGAATAATAGATACAGTAACTATTACCAATTAACTGTTCTAAAATAATAACATCTCATAAACACACCCCTTGGCAAATTCGCACAGATTTTCACATGCATTCTCCAATCCAAGAGGAAAAAACCTCAATTGAACATTTGGAGAGTGTAGCAGCTAGGAGACATTGACTGAAGCTTCCAACTCTTTTGAGACCCCAAAGGCTTCTGATGCTACTGAAAAAAAAACAAAATGCAGAAAACTAAATCTGTGAGAGCTGGCCAAATCGATTCAGACTGTTTTAAAAAAAAAACAAGGCCTCCCAAACCATTTACTTTAGTGATTCTAGTACACTGCTCAATACCTCAGCCTTAAAACCTCCCTTCAAAACAAACCAGGACAAAATAACTTCTTAAAAATAAGTCACATTATAGATGTGAAATATTTATGGCTTTTTGACAAATACATAAAAATGTTTTTCTCTATCTGTAAGTAAAATATAACATGTCTGGAGTGTGTGATGTGCACTCTTTAATTTTTTTGTTAATGCATTGCAGCTTGAATAGGCTATTGACTGAAGCATTACAAACCTGTCACTGGTTAGATCTCTCGATCTAACTGCCACTAAACTTTCTGGAAAGTTGTCCCTAGACTTTTCAGAAGCAACAGTTTAGATTAGAGTGGTGCTGGAAAAGCACAGCAGGTCAGGCAGCATCCAAAGAGCAGGAAAATGGATGTTTAGGGCAAAAGCCCTTCATCAGGAAGGTTTCCAGCATCTGCAATCCTTGTTTTTACCTTTTCTGAAGCAACAGTCTATAAATCCTTTGTTTGGGTACAGAGTGGAATAAAACCTATCAATCTGACATTCATTTCAAAATTGATGTTAATTGAGGATTTAAGCCTGATAATTTAGTCATGCTGCCATCATTTTGGTCCTTTCAAATTACTATGGAAACCACTGATGATTTGTCCATTTTCTCAACTCTGCTATTCAACACAACTGGATTCCTGCAGAAACATTGCCATCTGTACTCATTCTGGAGTATCATTATTTATGATTCAGAGCTTTGTTTATACTTCAAAAGGTAACAAATCGAAGTTTTATATTTTCAGTGTAAGTGCTGCAAATTTAGCTGTATTCATCTATCTGGAAGCTCCTGTAATGTTGAGTGTTGCAACCATGTCAAGAGTCAATGAAATATGCACTTTTGCATTTTCTAAGTCATCATTAGACATTGATCTCCTACACGAGTATCTTTTTGAAAATCCAAAGTCTTCCTTCATTACATTTTGCTGGACAACCCTGAAACACCAAGTGTTCTCATTCCTACTAAGTGTTCTCATTCCTGCAAAGTGAACACTTCAATGCATCAGGAGTGGGGATTGAAATAAACATCAGCAGTGTGACAGTGTTTAAAAAAAAGGGCTGAGGTCTCTTTACCAATCCTGCTCACTCGAGTACATTTTAAGATACCACACGTTTCCCATGACAAAACAATTGAATGCGGTCAAACCAAGCTTTCCAAATTATTGCCGCACCCTGTCCCAAAAATGTCAAGATTCATAACCATGCAACATGTATCAATTTTGTCCCTGCCTGTTTTGCAAACAAAAATTACATATGCTAAATTTTGGTGGCTCAGTGGTTAGCACTGCTGCCTCACAGCACCAGGGTCTCAGGTTCAATTCCAGCCTCAGGCAACTGTCTGTGTGGAGCTTACACATTCTCGCCATGTCTGTGTGATTTTCCTCCAGGTGCTCCAGTTTCCTCCCACAGTCCAAAGATGTACAGGTCAGGTGAATTGGCCATGCTAAATTGCCCATAGTGTTAGGTGCATTAGTCAGAGGGAAATGGGTCTGGGTGGGTTTCTCTTCGGAGGGTTGGTGTGAACTTGCTGGGCCGAAGGGCCCGTCCCCACATTGTAAGGAATCTAATAAATCTAATCTACTTTCTTCACCCAATAGTTTGATCGCTATAACTTTATACTTAAAAAGTAAACACTAGTTTACAAAGCAAGTAGCGCTTTTAAAACTAATCAGTATTCTCTCCAAAAAGAAGTGAAACAAGCATTTCTCTATATTAATCATAGTACTGAAGCAGGCTGTGAAAATGTTTCAGATGCATTTAGAATATTTTATTGACTTCTCCACAGTACTTTGAGCTGACTTTGATGTGAAGAGATTAAAGTACTTTCAATGTCTTATGAAGAAATTAATGGACATTGACTGCAGTGCCTGATGGAAAAGCATCATGGTAGTGCGATTAAATTCAACCACTCAAGCAGACAGTTAAAAACTGACAATAGTTTAATTGTTGAAGTATTGTGAAGAGCCTTGCGATATTTGTATAGGATATTATGCCATCTAGGCGATCGCTGAACTAATTTGGGAAACTAATGAATTGGAAACCAGTGTTTCCTTTCTGACACTACTTGATCAGCTCATTCTATTGTAATGGAGGATTTGTATGTAGGTTGTATCAATCTAGATGTGAGTGATCTAGCTGCATTATAACTAGTGTCTGTTGAATATAACAGCAGAAAGCAGACAATTGGCATTTCAAATGGCTAAGCTAAAGATGCATTAAGTTCTGAGTTTGTTATAATTAAAATGGACATCTGAGGAAAGGCAAGCCTCGTTTCTCTTTGAGCTCACAAACTTTGCAAGAATTAATTTTCAACCTGTGTATCATGGAGGAGCAAATACATGTGTTTTCCCTCAATATTTTCACAGTTTTACTAGAGTGCTGTTCCTAATATGAAAATTCCATCCATGGTTGAAATCTTTTCCAGGTACGTCATTCCACCAACCATTGAAAATGAAGATCATAGTAGGAATACTTTGAAATAATTAACTGTTGTTTGTATATTCTACTGATATATTATTCAATTGTTTCATGTGTTTTATGAATCTATTGCCCACTGCTGTTCACTGTGATTGATTGGATATGTCTAGTCATAGTCTCAGGGAAAGTTAATGAACTGTAGAAAGTGTTGGAAGCATGTAGTAGACATATTAAAGCACTGAGTAAAATCTTTTATGCTGTAAGGAACTTGTGTGATTGCTTCATCATCTGTTTCTTTTTATTTTTCTTTATTTTGATTGTGGGCTAAAATGGGAAAAGGACACATTTAAAATAAATGATTGTGGAAGGAGTAGCTCCACGCTTAAAACCAAGTTGCTGGAATTCATTGTGAGTTGTGTTTACACTGCTGCTTTGTATGAAGTAGGGGAAGACAGTTGAAACAACACAGCACCAGAGTATGTGGGTAAAACAAGATTGCTGATTGATTTGTGCAATTGTGACCAGGCATAGATGCTGTAAGTCATTAGCCTGAAGACAACTCTTTGATTGGCTCCTAGGAAGTTGTTAACCTGCTTTTTTTTAACCGGCTAACCTAATTCCTTCATAATGCACCAATTCCAAAGAATTCTACGATGTGGAAGCAGGCCATTGAGTGCACACTGAACCCTCCAGAGAGCGTCAACCTCCCCACCCCACCCATCTCCACCACCATCCCGGCAACCCTGCATTTCCCATGGCACTATCCTGCACATCTCGAGACACCATGGGAAATTTAGTATGGACGATCAACCTAACTATATGTCCCTGAACTGTGGAAGGAAACCAGAGCACCCAGAGGAAACCCACCCAGACTTGGGGAGAATGTGCAAACTCCACACAGACAGTCGTCTGAGGGTGGAATTGAACTTGGGTTCCTGACACTGTTAGGCAGCAATGCTAACGACTGAGCCACCCTACAATGAGCAACTTGGGGATTTTGAGTACTTTTTGATTCAATCATTAACTTTTGTGTTAAGTCTCAGGGACAATGGGGCTAAAGAATCAGTGCACTTTCCCAAGTTCATTACAACAACACTGAGCTAGAGATAATTTTCTAACAATTGGCATTGGTTGCCCTCTGCTACTTCCAGGTGAAAGTGATTACTGCAGATTCTGGAGATTAGAGTCAAGAGTGTGGCACTGGAAAAGCACAGCCGGTTTGGCAGCATCCGAGGAGCAGGAAAATTTACATTTCTGGCTTTTGCCCAAAATGTTGATTTTCCCAGACCTCGGATGCTGCCTAATCTGCAGTGCCACACTCTTGACTCTGCTACTTCCAGGTGAGTGATCACAAATTATGCACAATCCTTGGCAATAAACAATGGACTATTCCACCATGTTATTCTTGCCAAGGACTATTCAAGTCTTGCTTTGCTTTCAGAAAATGCCTTGCCTGCACAGCTCACCAGAGAGAAGACAGCGGAGTGGACCAATCTGGCCAAATTCTCTCTCCTACTTTTAGGGTCAGAAAGAGAAATGTATTTCTAATTCCTTGTCAGCTTTGTTTACTCTCGGATTACAAAATAGCATGACCATAGATGAGTTTCTAAACTTAAATTACTCTTTGAACATATTATTCAGACATAGGGTGTATAGCTTATAATATTGTGGCTATAAATTCCATTTCTTTGCAATCAAATCACAAGCAATCAGCAAAGTCAGTCAGCTAATAAAAATACTGCTGTTATCTTTGTGGGTCCTTTGCCGAAGGGCACCCTAAGGGCTAACAGTGATCGTTTCTGCATTCTTCAGTGGTAGATGTTGGAATGCTCCTTTTTGAGCAAGACAAGTGCTGTTTAGACCAAAACTTGTTATCCTTCTGGTATGAAACACTGCCCACTTCTTCTAGTGCTCCTGATTATGTTAGTGCTGTGTCTTTTTTAACTGTTTCTACCACATAACCTCATAGTTCACAATCTCTTTTGTGTCCCTTTGTCCAAGTAGTTGCCTGCAAATCTAGACAATGCCAGACGTAATTTTGCATATCATCAGCTTCACCCAGCAGGCCAACAGAACAGGGGGGATTCTTAAAAGGCTCTGAACAATGTGAGCTACGCCAAGAGATCTGGGCACATCACATGAACAGTCCACTGATGCTTTTCCCGATGTCAAGACCAACAACAAATCACATTTTCCAGAAGAGTTCCAGATGTTGAGAGGAGATTCTCATTAGTGAGCAGGGGGTTGCCCATGATTGGGGATTATGGATTGTTATCACCATCGTTAACAATGAATCCATTAAAATGCAGGTTAATTGCACTATTCTATGGTTAAGTTAATGTGTATTTTTGGCCCTGGCACTAAGGAATATGCAGCAGACACATGTGTCGTGAAAACAACAAATGCTGGAGATCACGACGGGTCAGACAGCATCCATGGAGAGACAGCAAGCTAATGATTTGAGGTTAGATGACTCTTAATCAGAGCTGAAGTGAAGTGTGGAAGGGGCAGCATTTATGCTATAATTGGGAGGTGGTGGGAAGTGTGGGGATGGTGGAATATAAAGTGCTTGTTGAGAAAAGACGTTTATAAAGCAGATTAAGTGATTGGAGTGTGAGAATGGCAGAACAATGGCGTGCCTAACTGCCAGACTGGGAAGCGAATACGATCCCACTGGGGGTTTGGAAGAATATGGGCCACATGCAGGCAAATGGAACTAGTTCAGTTTGGAAAACTTGGTCAGCACGGCCAGGTTGGACTATGCTTCCATGCTGCATTCCACAACTCTAATAGAGATTGTTAACAAGCGAAAAATACTTTTGAGTCTTCAATTGATGGCTTAAAGCATGTAACTCACAGTAAACAACATCAGAAGAAAAATTGTTAGTACTTAATAAAATGACTATGGATTAGGAGTCTCATGGGGCCTACTTTAAAACATTCATATTCTGTTTCCACTGATCAACACCTATCATGCAGAAGACTCCTGAAGACACCTAGACTGACTGCTCATCATGAAGACAATTGAGGGTGATTGTCAAATTCTTGCTATTCATTTCATAGAATCCTTTAAATATGGAAGCAGGCCCATTTGGCCCATCAAGTCCACATCAACCCTCCAAAGAGCAGCCCACCCTCCTATCCTGGAACCCTGCATTTCCCATGGATAACCCACCTAGCCTGCACATTACTGGGGCAATTTAGCATGGCTAATCCACCTAACCTGCACATTTTTGGATTGTGGGAGGAAACCGGAACACTCGGAGGAAACCCACGCAGGCATGGGGAGAATGTGCAAACGCCACACAGACAGTCACCTGAGGCTGGAATCAAACCCGGGTCCCTGGCGCTGTGAGGCAGCAGTTTTACCCACTGAGCCACCATGCTGAATATAATCTGAGAATGGATGCTGAGCAGAGGGGGGGACCTGATTGAGATCTACAAAATCATGAGGCATATCGACAGATAAGCTTTTTCCCAGAGTGAAAGATTCAATAACGAGAGGTCACGCTTTCAAGGTGAGAGGTGAAAAGTTTAAGGGGATACACGTGGCAAGTACTTTATACAGAGGTTGGTAGGTGCCTGGAATGCGTTGCCAGCAGAGATAGTAAAGGCAGGCACGGTACGTTGATTTAAGCTGCATCTGGACAGATGCATGAGTAGGTGGGGAACAGAGGGATAGGAATTGGACAACATGTTTAGACAGTGGATTTGGATTGGCTCAGGCTTGGAGGGCCGAAGGGCCTGTTCCTGGGCTGTAAACTTTCTTTGTTCTTTGCTCAGAGGCTACATCTATCTGAGCAAATTACTGCAGATGCTAGAATCTATACTGGAAACAACAAATACTGGAGATCACAGTAGGTCAGACAACATCCAAGAATATAGCTCAAACTGAAGGAACAACATCTCATCTTCAGACTACCCACTTTACTGCCTTCTGGACTTAATATTGAGTTCAACACCTTCAAATTGTGAAGCAACTTCCATTTCTTCCCTTTCTTTTAGCTTTACTTGTTACATTCTCTGTCAATGATGTCATTGCAAGGTACGTGAATCGGAAAGGTGTGGAGCGTAATGGGTCAAACGTAGACAAATGGGACTAGTTCAGTTTCGTAAACTGGTCGGCATGGATGAGTTGGACCAAAAAGGCCTGTTTGCATGCTGTCTTACCCTGAGTGAGAGGAAATGGGGAGGTGATTCAAATGGAGCATAAAGACTGTCACGGAACAGTCAGGCCGAAAGGTCTGTTTCTTTGCTTTAAATTTGACTTACGTTAAATGTGGGGAACATATGCTGCTGAGTGCTTACAAATCTTCTGTTAAAATTGCCCAGCTGTTTTCCACATACTTTATTCACCCAAAACCATTGCTCAAATGTAAAGCACAGTCATGTCGACTGACAAATAGATCTGTTCAGAAAGCAGTTTGTTAATCATTATGATAATCGTATATTTTCCACTTATCTGCTGTGATCCTCCCTGTGGAATGCAAAGCTACTTCATCAACCTCCTGCCTAAATGAGCTTCCCTAGTACATCAACAGATGATGATTGCACTGAATCTTCAAGATTTACCAAGTGCCCTATTCAATTAAGGAATGAAATTTAAAGTTAGGGGTTATGGGTAAAGGGAGGGTGGAGAAATATTTCAACTGAGTCTGTCACGAGGGATTCTGAACAGCAATAAAATGTCTTCAAATAGCACATTCCATAGAATAAATAATACAGAGGATGCATAGTTAATTATTTTTGCTGACTTGAAGGCAGTTTGATAATTATTGTAATGATTTCACCTCTCACTTATCTGCTATTGGCTTCCCAAAGGAACAGAGTTGCTAAAACAATATCCTGTTAAAATGAGCTTCCTTTATGCACCATCAGTGACTTAGCACATTATACTCCTCAGATCTGCTTAGCGTTCTGTCTTAATTTTCAAGAAAGGTTGATAGCGAGGTCAAAACAAATTTATTTCTTCTTCCACGTGACCTTAATTGATTCTAATTAGACAGGAAAGTTGATAGCAAAATATATTTTTTTCCTGAAGGGATGTACATTTGAACTTGTCTTATAGCACAATGTTTGAGTATTCTAGGGGGACCTCTTTAAAGTGTGTTTAATCGAAATTGTTAGGGTTAGCTTTTGTTCAATTGCTAGTTTTCTTGTCTCTCAGTCAAACATTCTGCAGGTTCAGTCCTACTCTAGAGACCTGAGTGCAAAAATTTATTCTGATTCTTAGATGCCAGTGATGCTTTTGAATGCGATATTAAACTGCTGCACACTGTTCACTCCCTCCTAGCTGGATATGAAAGACCCTGTGACACTGTATTGGAGAACAGCAAGTGAGTTATCTCAGATGCCTGCTTAATATTCATCAGTTACGTAATGTCACAGAGGAAAAAAAACAGATTATGATCAGTTTGTGTTGCTACGTGTGAAATGTTTGTGTAAGGTAACTGAACAGCTGGTTTGCCACGCAGAGCGACAACACTCGGGAACTGTCTGTGTGGAGCTTGCACATTCTCCCTGTGTCTGCGTGGGTTTCCTCCGGGTGCTCCGGATTCCTCCCACCGTCCAAAAATGTGCAGGTTAGGTGAATTGGCCAAGATAAATTGCCCGTAGTTTAGGTGCATTAGTCAGGGGGGAATGGGTCTGGGTGGGTTGCTCTTCGGAGGGTCAGTGTGGACTTGCCGAAGGGCCTGTTTCCACATTGTAGGGAATCGAATCTAATCTAATCTAAACAGCACAGGTTAAGTTCCTGTATTGGGATAATAAAAGCGCTGCCTTTTCAACCTCTCCTCTCACCTGAGGGGTAGTGACCCTCAGGTTATACCCACCACCAGTCCTTTCTCTAATGGGAGAGAATCCTTATGGTCCTTCGAGACTCTGGTGACTCTACCCTACAACAGTAAGTTTACATCTAATTAAGTACATTTGAAGCAAAAGTACATTGATGTTATGAAAGCACTATACAAATGCAAATCTTTCTTCAATGCTCTCAGCTTAATACAAAAAACAAACTGTATTATTCCCAGAGGATCAACAGAACATTCAGTAGTGAGATCCATTGGTTGCTTTGCTGTTGGAAAGTCACAACCAGTTATCTGTGAGAAATGTCATATTTTGAATGGGAGGCTCTGAACTACTACTGCAGAAGTTGCCCTTACTAAACATGTCCAGGACAAGCCAGGACCTTCGCACAGCTAATTTCCACCACTGGGGACTAATCAATTGTGTAGAAATGCAGACAATGATGCACTCTACCAAGGAGTTATCTTCCCCTACAGACTAATTCCCTCAAATTTGGAAATGAAATTTGCATTTGCTAAACAAATAATTTAAAATATTGCTAAAAGCAGTTAAAATATTTCAGTTTCTTTTTTGTCTTACACTCATCAGGACTAGGAAGCAGGAAACAAACTTGAAATAATGACAATATGTATGGCAAACAAGTTGGCATTGATGAGGTATCCTTCCTAGGCCTAGCTCATGTGACCATCCTCTTTGGTTATCATGAGAAGAGTGACTTTGATGGAATGATCACTAGTGCCCTACCCCCTGCATACTTCCACTATGTAGATGACAGTTTGCAATACTTGAATCCACAGCTGCATCAAAGAATTTCTTTACACCTGAAACATTAAATTTCAGAAATAGCTGCTGGGGTAAAAAATAAGAACAGGTGCAGGAACAGGGCGTTTCAGCTCCTCAAGTCTTCTCTGCCATTTAACATTGAATGGCTGATCTTACAGAACATAAAACAGTGCAGCATAGGAACAGGCCCTTCGGCCCACAGCGTTGGTCAAATTAAACTAATCCCTTCTGCCTGCCCATGGCCCATTTCCCTCCATTCCTTGCTTATTTATGTGCATGTTTGAAAGCCCCTTAAACACCCCTATCACATCTATCTCTACCATCACCTCCGGAAGCGTGTTCCAAGCATCTACCACTCTCTGTGTAAAGAAACATGTCCCTCACATCTCCTTTGAACTTTTCCCCCTCTTATTTTAAATGCATGCCCTCTAGAACTAGACATTCTAACTCTGGAAAAAAGGTTCTAACTATCAACCCTATCTATGACTCTCATAATTTTATAAATTTCTATCAGGTTTGCCCTCACTTTCTGCTGCTCCAGACAAAACAACCCAAGTTTATTCAGCCTCTCCTGAGAGCTCATCTTGTCTCAGCCTCAACTTTACTTTCCTGCTTGCTCTCCATAACTGTTCAATCCATTACTAATTAGAAATCTGTCTATCTCCTTCTTAAATTTTTCAGTGTTCTACCATATTCTACTCGAAATGCTGAGTTAATTGGATCAGCAATCTTTGTTCCTATTGAGTCAATATGGGCTTCAGGATGTTCTTCTGTCTGTTCATAAGTGACAGGTCCTTTGACAGATTACAATTGAATTACTGTTAAGATAAAAACAGATGATGCCATTGTTACAACAATGTAACACGCATTAGAACAGCTCATTCCCTTTCTACCTCCAGATGTTTTGAAAGAATTTGCTTGCAATTCAGTGAATATTTAACTGTTAAATGCTGTGACTGTAAATGATGCCATCAAATTTTCTTGCAAGCTTCTTTTTAAAGAAAAGGGAAGTATTTATTTTCCTTGGCACTCGATAAATTTTTTTTCAATGATCACATTTTAAAGGAAGAAATTTAAACTTTCAGTTATATATACAGCCATGAGACTCACACAAAGAGAGGGGAGAAAAGGAGATAGGATGGATCATGTTGTTCAGGAGGGTCAGAGAGAAAGGCAATCATAGACAGATGCCATATGTCAGTGGGCTGTGCAGTATTCCACTGTTTTTGGTGACCTTTCGGATTTTGCACAAGGACAGTTTGATACCTTCCTCTGAAACTAAACAGCTGTGAACTGTTTGTGACGTTTACCAGGTCAGATACATCTATGACACACTTTTCAGGAACAGTTCAGAGTGTGTCGGGGATTGGGGGTGGGGAAGAGAGAGAGAAAGAAGGAAGGAC
This sequence comes from Chiloscyllium plagiosum, assembly GCF_004010195.1. Classification (NCBI taxonomy): domain Eukaryota; kingdom Metazoa; phylum Chordata; class Chondrichthyes; order Orectolobiformes; family Hemiscylliidae; genus Chiloscyllium; species Chiloscyllium plagiosum. The sequence goes on along the minus strand of NC_057744.1, from coordinate 12,420,563 downwards.
TACACTACTACTCTTTTCAATATTGCCCACTCATAGTGTGTCTGACTCTAGAAAAGCAGTGTCTTCACCAACAGTACACATCCTTACTATCATATGATTTCCATTCAGAACCTAACCTTTACTAAATGTTACAGTTGCTGATACCAGTGTTTATGGGCATGCACTGCATTTAAACAGGTTTAGAGTCAGTTTTAAACAAGTTGTGGCTGTAAAGAAGGGACAAGGGAATTGTGGCCCTGGAGAGGGAGAGGAAAAGAGGGATGTGAGGACCAAAGGTAGGGGATGGATCCAGGGGATAGGAATGTTATGGGGGTGTAAATGTTATGGATGTGGTGCAGGGAACAAGAAAGGGATAGGAGGCATCTCCACATTCATGCATTTCCCATGCCTTATTCACTTTCCCAGCCCTCACTGTCTGCTCTCTGGCCTTTACTGTCCAATCTCCCACTCCTCAGCCCTCACTCCCTTTCCTACCCTGTGCTGAAACCCTTTCCAAAATTATGCTTGTTCTCTGCACATGAGTAGTGTAGCCTTTGTGTATGACATCATCAAAATATTACATGATGATGTTCTTGGTCGAGAATGGCGCTCATGTGCATTTCTGGATTAGCACAGTTGCAGGGGTTAGTAGACACTACCATTACAAAATACAGTCACAGCAAGATGGTCCATTGTTTGTCTGATCACATTAAATGGTAGACACTTCTTGTCAGCCAGTGTATATTGTCCAAAGTGATTGAGTTTAATGACTCAATCCAAAGAGATTATCTCTGCATTCTATGAGTAGCTTGGTCTTTTATTGTGTGATCTGAAGCTGACTGAGTTTGGATTCAAGACAGACCAGTCAAGGAGAATGGTCTTCAGATGGAGACTTCAAAGTAACACAATTTACTATGTATTATCACTGATTATTTGGTAGTCATAGATGCATGAAGTTCTGCTGTTTAGTTACATTAGGCAAGGAATAATTTATCTTCTTTACTGCATTCATGTTCACGTGCTCATGTGAACCTTCCAGTCTAGAATATCCTAAACTCTGATAAAACTGCTAATTATACACAGTGCTGCGCAGCTCCTTGACATTATCACAAGGTTGCTTCAGGGTTCTGAAGCCCTCACCACATTCAGGATAGGCTCTTCACAGTCATTTATGCTGCTGATCTGGTGGAGTTACTTCCCAACAGTGCACATTAATTCTGATAACATCACCCACTTTGTAAATTATAACTCCATTTAGATATTCACACAGTTTCGGAAGCTGCGATTCACATCACTTCAAATCACTATTCTTAGTCTTTTCAAAACTCAACCTGTAATTTAGGCTATTCAATAAAGTCATTTTTAGTAGAAGAGATGTCTTTATTATACAATTGTTCATAAAGTCAAGTCCAGATTTAGTTACCTTTAAAAAAGATCAGATCTGAGTTCAACTCACTCAGCTCGAGCTAGCTTTTTTTGTTTTATTTTCCATTTATCTACTGTGAAGAAACTCGGAAATTATTGTGATGTGGAGTGTATTCTTGCCAAAGTCTACTCTGAGTTTTCCTATCATTTAAAGCAATTGTACTTTACATGCCATTCCCAGTACTGTCCCATCTATTAGTCTCAAAAGCTGCAATAGATGTTTAAACAATCCAATTTCTCAGATCTTCTACATGTACGAATATGTTTTCCTTTGGTTGTCAAAGCGACTGGTTATATACTCCGCTTAAATACATGAGCATGAGCAAGGTACATCCTTACTGAAACTTATTCAGGGTTCTGATGTTTTATAAGACATACCTTATTCTTGTTTATAATTAAGTATCAATTCATTGTAAATATGGAAGTCAGCACAAAATGCAAAACAAATCAAAAATTGAATAAATTCCAACTGAAATTGCCAGTATTTATTGGAATATACTGTGATTTCAGTCTTTCAGGTAGTGTTTAAGTAATTATTTGCCTCACTTCAGGCCTCACTTGTTTAGGTCATGTCTTTAGAATTCTCCAAACACAACAGTTAAACATCAAAATACTGTAAATTGCTAATTTCAACTTTTAAAAAAACATGAGTAATGAAATATCACTTCATTCATGGCTATTCTTCCATTACAATTTGCAATGCTGAAATGTTCAGCTCTCAGTTCTCAGAGAGAATTGAGTACTCGTTTACCTTGAAGTCCTGCATTCTCATTTGAAAATGAACATTGAAAGACTAACGTGCCACAAGATCAAATGAAATCCGACTAGAAAAGAATTGCAATGATTTGTGTGACTGGCTCCTGCCCCACTGGATCCTCCAATTTGGCTCCGTAGAGTTTAATTTTACAGAATTCATCTGCATGACAGTACAAAGCTTTGCCAAGTCTTAACGAAACGTAATTGCAGTGTTTCTTCTGTCGTAATTGACAGCTGTGGGAAAGAAAATCAAAGATTCAGTCCACAGTGTTTTCTGTCCTATTCATGTTTATGTAATTAACACTTATTTTGCTATTTCTAGTTAATGTAATTCAGAGTTTTAGTGGAGCTGGTCCCAGAGTGCCATTTGTCTTTATGGGGAACAAATAAGGCTTTATTGGGTTGAATTGGATATAAATTGAAAATAGTGCAGCACATCTATAAACTGAAGGTAATCTTATATTAAACACAAATAATAATGATCCAAGTTTTTTTTTCAGATTAGATTCCCTACAGTGTGGAAACAGGCCCTTCAGCCCAACAAGTCCACACCAACCCTCCGAAGAGTAAGCTACTCAGACACATTTCCCTCTGACTAATGCACCTAACATGGACACTTCACCTGACCTGTACATCTTTGGACTGTGGGAGGAAGCTGGAGCACCTGGAGGAAACCCACACAGACACTGGGAGAACTTGCAAACTCCACACAAACAGTCACCCGAGGCTGGAATCAAACCTGGGATCCTGGTGCTATGAGGCAGCAATGCTAGCCACTGTGCTGCCCCTAGTACCATTGACTAACTGACCCCTTAAGAAAGGGAAGGGCTTGACCAGATGCTAGAATTTCAACAAGTTCTATTATGTACTCTGTATGCAGCTGACCAAGCTTATAATTATATTAGTAAGCTGTCTAGACTACACCAAATATCTAGTAGGCTTTACAAAGTTTGCTGCTCAAATTAACAAAGTAAAATTTTGAACTTGGTCTCCTTACAGCTTCTTAGCTTCCTGAGAGTCTGATGCACCTCTTGAAATGAAGTGTGACGTTCCTTGACTTAATTAATAGACCCTTTTCAAACAGCTGATGCTTTTGTGCAAATGAACTTTGAGTTCCTCAGTTCTTGCTGAAGGCAATGCCTACGATTAAATTGCGCCATGTGATTCTTGGAGGCAGAAGGCTAGATGATCAGATTTTTGTCTTTATTTTATCTCTATTGGATGGGGAATAGGAATATTACCAATGATATCTGGGCTGAAGCAAAGAAAAGTCAGCTCTTTACCACGATAACACGAATTAGGGAGGGTTTTTTTCCCTCAATAAAAAGTAAATTAAGCAAAAAGCTTTTTTTAAATCTGTAAGGGAATAACATTAATTAGAGTCAGGCTGTGGAATACTGTACAGTTTTAGTCACCTTCCTTATAAAAAGGGTACACAGAGGCATTGGAGATGGTTTAGAGAAGATTGGCAAGAATGATACCAATAATAAGCGGGCATGCTTATTGGCAAAGGTTTGAAAAGTTGGGTGCATTTTCTCTTGGTGAAAAAAGGCTGGGGGGTGACTTCTGGCAGAGGTGGTTAGAATAATGAGGCAGTTTGTTGGAGAGGAAGCAGCAGAAATGTTTCCTTTTGTGGGAGAGAAAACCTAATTCGAGGTCAGCATTGGAAGTTAGTCAGGAAGAAACCTAATTCAGAATTCAAGAGAAACTTCTTTATGCTAAAAGTGGCAAGGATGTGTAACTTATTGTAGTGAGTGAGTGAAGAGCATATGATATGTGCATCTAAAGGATTGCTAGATAAGCTTATGGCAGAGAAGATAATGGAAGACTTCAGAGATAGACTTAAGTGAAGGAAGATGGGAGAAGCTCAAGTAAAGCATGAATGCCAACAGGAACTGATTTGGGCCAAAAAAACTGAGACTGCATCACATACCAAATAATCCAATATTACCTTCTCCTGAAGCAGGCAGCATAGTAAAAACACTTTCCAATATTTCTTCACTGAGGGTGAGGTATTAGAAAATCCAATGGAGATTTCAGAGGAGGAAGGAATAATTTTAAAGAACAGACTAGACACAAAGTAGTGAAGTACAGATGCATATTTCCTGTCATTTTTTAGCTGTGGAATGGATCAAAATTTGAACATATGGTAATTATACACTTTGTATACTGCCAGTTTTTCTGCATCTTGGGATTCCAGTTTATCTTCATGTAAACGTTTAGTTGACAGATGAGCTCAAATTAGATTATGTAGAATTTTAAATTACGATCATAGAGTGCCTGTGGTGTGCACAAGAGACTTTACATTTAAAAATAAGTACAAGAATACTTTGTAGGATCACGCATTGCAACTGGTAGATGCAATATATTGAACTTCATTTGCACAAAAGCATCAGCTGTTTGAAAAGGGTCCATTAATTAAGTCAAGGAACGTCACACTTCATTTCAAGAGGTACATCAGACTCTCAGGAAGCTAAGAAGCTGTAAAGAGACCAAGTCCAAAATGTTACTTTGTTAATTTGAGCAGCAAACTTTGTAAAGCCTACTAGATATTTGGTGGAGTCTAGACAGCTTACTAATACATTTGTAAGCTTGGTCAGCTGCATACAGAGTACATAATAGAACTTGTTGAAATTCTAGCATCTGGTCAAGCCCTTCCCTTTCTTAAGGGGTCAGTTAGCCAATGCATACCATTTGATGATACTATCAATGTTTTGCTACAGTTTTTCTCGCTATGTCTGACTCTGGACAATTCCTGATTCTTTGCACCACAACATTTGCTTGAAAAAGTCATACTTGCGCTATTAAGCAATAATTTTCTCTCTTAAAAAAAAATGAAGGAACAAGGATAAAACAAATATTCAACATTTTGCAAGACAGCTAGTTTGTAATTTTTTCTTAAGGACATTCTTGCCTTTCTGTTAAACTCTGGAGTTATTCTGAATACGTGCACAAGCACTAATGATGCTAATTCATTGGAAGCTGAAAGACAATCTAAGTGGTCAAATTGTAAAGAGGCTTGTTAAAGTTGGTTGAGGTAAATTGCTTCCATTTACTTCAAATAAAGTCAGCATTATGTGAAAATTAGGAATACTTTGGGGATTTTGGTAAAAGAGACACTTATATTCACACAGTGGCTTTAACTTAGTAAAGAGTCCCAGTGTTTTTCACAGGAATATTATGAAACCACTTTTGATATGAAACTACATTAGGAGGTGGACTGCAAAGATCAAAAGCTTTAAACAGTATCTTAAAGAAGGACTAATAGATATAGCCAGAGCGATTTAAGGAAAGATTCCAGAGCCTTGGCAGCTGAAGGCATTGGAGACACTTAAAAACAAAATTGGAGGAGTACAGATACCCAAAGTTTGTAAAATAGTCTGTAAGGAATAAGTACAGGGTGAAGCAATGGGGAGATGGTTATTTGAAAATGAAGAAAATAATTTTAAACTGCAGCCCAATGAATTTGAAAGGAATGATAAACATTTTTGGAATAACTCCACAGAGGCCAGAACCCCTTCATCAAATCACCATTTATTTACCCATACACCATACTTGTCACTGTTCTGACTTCCACAGAACCATCTGTCAGAGTGAGCAGAACCTCTGACATTCCTGTTTATATCTCCCTGATTGAACCAGATTAATGGCCCCAGTTACAGAACTCATATTCTATGCGGTCCAGGAGAAAGTGAGGACTGCAGATGCTGGAGATCAGAGTCAAAATGTGTGGTGCTGGAAAAGCACAGCTGGTCAGGCAGCATCTGAGGAGCAGGAGAGTCGACGTTTCAACCATAAGCTCTTCATCAAGAATGTATCTATGTATGTCTAAGCACTTTGAGTGGGCGTCCACAATGACAAAGAATATTGAACCTATAAAAGGGCCGGCATACTCAATGTGTGACTGAGTCCGGGGTTGCATTCCTGATAAAAAGCTTATGCACAAAATGTCAACTCTCTTGCTCCTCAGATGTGACTGACTGGCTGTGCTTTTCCATCACCATCCTTTTTGGTGTCTATGAGGTCCATCTGACTGGCCTCATTATAATCCCTCCCCCATGGATAAAGGCCTATTCTTTTTCTTGTAGGCTCTCCTGGGGCATTTTTGTACCAGTTCTGGTTCGTCTGACTCAGCCTTAGCAAATACCGGACCACATCCCTCCTCTTGTGCACGGAGTGTCTTGGAAGATATTCACCCACTTCGTCAGGTGGTAAGACATCATGGCTACAACATCCGTCATGTCCATCTCAGTGTCTGACGTTTCTTTGACGTCAGATGGAGCAGGAGAACCCATGGGTTCTGACAGCCTTTCTGACCGTTCTGAGGAGCTGGGCACATTTTGCACCTGCCCTGTTTGTGAGTTTGCAACTTTCATGTTGTCCACGTGCTTGTTCAGGACTGCCTCACCTACCCGCACTTCTTACACCACGCACCTGATCTCATGTCAAGCTTGCCTCTTACCCATGCAGGGCCATTTATGTGGTTTCAAACCCAAACTTCATCATCTGACGTAAACTCACTTAGATCAGTGTTGTGTCCAGCACTGACTTTCCTGGTGCTGTTTCACTCTTCTCCCCCAGGTCTGGGAAGATCAGATTCAACCTGGTTCAGAGTCTTCTCTCCATTAGCAACTCTGCTGGAGCTGTCCCTGTAGTTGTGAGAGGGGCTGTCCAATAATAGAAGAGGAACCGGGACAGTTTGGTATCAAGTTTCACTGTAGGCCATTTCTTTAAGCCTGCCTTCGAAATTGGGACTGTGCTTTCCACCAGACCAGTATGGCATTGTCTCTAAGTGCCAAATCCCATTCGATTTTTGGATATATTCAAATTCCTTGCTGGTAAACAATGGCCCATTGTCTGTGACCAACACCTCCAGGAGCCTGTGTATTGCAAAATATGCTCTCAGCTTTCCTATTGTCGTCCTCGTGTTTGACGAATGATCTCAAGCACTTTGAGTGGGCATCCACAATGACTAAGAATATTGAACTCATAAAAGGGTCAACATACTCAACATGTGACTGACTCCAGGGTTTACTCGGCCATTCCCATGAAAGTAGGGGAGGTGCTGGCGGTTATTTTGTGTCTGTTAGCATTCTCAATAATGGTCCACCAACGCAGCTATGTCTACATCCAATTCTGGCCACCAAACATAACTTCTTACCAATATCTTCATTTTGGATGCCCTGGATGACCCTAGTGGAGTTTAGCCTGTATCTGGCAGTGGCCTTCGCTCAGGACAATCACTCTTGTTCCCTGTAATAGCATGCCATTTTCTACTATGATCTGGTCTCGCCAGGTCCAGAAAGGTTTCATTTATTTTTATTTCTGCCATCCCCACCAGCTGTCTTAGTTTTGCCAGGATCAGATCTCTTTGTGTCCACAGTCTGATATTGTCAGCTGTGACTGGAAGGGTGTCCAGAAAGTTTAAAACCAGAATGGACTCTTCTAGTGGTGGCACTGGTGGTGTATATGCTAGCGGGAGGTAGCTCAATGCATCTGCATTTGCTACTTGCCTTCCCAGATGGTGTTCCAACTTGTAAGTGTCCGCACTTAATATTAGAGCCCACTGCTGAATTCAACTTGAAGCTATGAGCTGCACTGCCTTGTCCTCTTTGAGTAGGCCTGGCAAGGGTTAGTGATCTGTTACTATTACAAATGTATGTCTGTAAATGCATTGCTGGAACTTTCTCACACCAAAGATGACTGCAAAACCTTCCACCTCTATCTGGGCGTATTTGCGCTCTGCATCAGCCAAAGTCCAGGAAGCAAACACTGTTGGGTGTTCCTCCTCACTGGGCCATCAGTGAGCCAACACTACCCCGATACTGTATGGAGAGGCATTGCATGTCAGCACCAGATCTTGCTTGGGATCATAGTGTGTCAACACCTTAGACATTGATAGTTGCTTCTTCACTTCCCTGAAGGCTATGACTTGGCTCCAAGGCTGACCCTTTTTCAAGAGCGGATGTAAGGGTGCCAGGACAAAGGCTAGATTACATTTGAACTTCCTGTAATAATTCACTAATCCAAGAAAGACTTAAGTTCTGGTACAGACGTGAGAGCCAGGGCACTTTGATTCCCCTCACTTTATTTTCCAACAGGTGTAACCCAGTCTTCACAACTCTGTAGCCCAAGTAGGTCACTTTGGGTGGGGGTGGCCTGGAACATACTTTTTTTCCCCTTCCAAGGCATTTGCCCACCTTGGAGAAACATCCAAAGATTTTGTTGAAGCTCTCTAAGTGCTCTTTATTGGTCTTCCCTGTTATTGGCATTGCATCCAGGTACATGGCAATGTGGGTAGACCTTGTAAAGTGTTCTCCATTGTCTGCTGAAAAATGGCACAGGCTAACCGTACCCCATATGGCAGCCTGGTATATTGGTATACACGCTTATGGGTATTAATGGGTATTATTTCTTGGGGGAATCCTCATCTAACTACAATTGCAGGTACACATGGCTTATGTCCAGCTTCGTGAAGGACAGCTCACAACCTGCACCTGCCCCACCCCACACCAACCTTGCACACAAGTTTTCTTTTTTGATGAATTGGGTATTTATCCAGCTGCAAGGAGCAGTTTACCACGTGTTTAAAATCCCCACAAAGTCGAGAGTCTGTTTCTGGAAAAGTACAGCAAGTCAGGCAGCATCCGAGGAGCAGAAGAATCGATGTTTCGGGCATAAGCCTTTCATTAGGATTCCTGATGAATGGCTTATGCCTGAAACATCGATTCTCCTGCTCCTTGGATGCTGCCTGACCAGCTGTGCTTTTTGAGCAACATACTCTTGACTCTGATCTCCAGAATCTGCAGTCCTCACTTTCTCCTAGTTGAAATCCCCACAAAGGCAAATCGAACTTTGGGCTTCATTATCAGTATGATCAGGACTGCCCATTCTGCGAACTGTACCGGTTCATTGATTCTTTCCATTTCCAGCCTCCTGATTTCTGTCTCTACTTTTGCCCATAAGGCAAATAGCACTGAGTGGGTCTTGCAGCATCTGTGGAATTGCTTCCTGGTCAACATGCAAGGCTCCTTTGATAGTCCCTAGATTTTCCTGAAAAACAACCAGGTATTTATTTAGGACTTTAGTCAACCATTTTCTAATGCTGAGCCAATCAAGGTGAAATAGCACTGAGTGGGTCTTGCAGCATTGTGGAATTGCTTCCTGGTCAACATGCAAGGCTCCTTTGATAGTCCCTAGACTTTCCTGAAAAACAACCAGGTATTTATTTAGGACTTCAGTCAACCATTTTCTAATGCTGAGCCAATCAAGGTGAAACTTTCCCAACCAATTTCACCCATCAAGCCTTTTACTACAATCAGTGGTAATTGAACTCATTGATTCTTATCTGAGACCGGAACTGTTTATGTGTAAATGTTCCCCAGCGTTGCTTCTCAGTCTAGCCAAGGTCTTACACAAACTTATGGGTTAGGGACCAAATTGAATTTTGTTGAAGACTGTTTGTGTAATCACTGATATAGATGAACCAGTATGAACCTCTATTAGAACTGGGTAACCATTTAACTAGATGTTTATTTTGATTGGTTCTGATTTGGATGTCACCAAGTAATTTAAGTGTTCCAAGTCAGATATAGGTGGGCTTACCAGGGTGTGTATTCTCCTGGATACCGGTCTATGAATTTTCTTACTCAATTCCGGCTGAGTGGATCTCTTTTGCTTTCTCAAGTCTGCACACCATATCCTTAAGAAACTATTAATCATTTAGCCATGACTTTGCTTTGTTTTGGGGTTTTGCTAAGGGCTAACCTAGAGGTCCTCTGTTCAGGATATGCCCTGAGTAAGGCTATGTAATCGCTTCCACTCAAGTGGTGTCCCCCAAACTCAGTCGGCCCGGCGAGCGTGTCCACTTCCATTGGAATATTCTTCAACTGATATGCTCCTTTGCTGCATTTTTCTAATGATAAAGCTAATGTTAGTGCCTGTTTGAAGTCCAGTTGAGCTTCAGCTAGTAGACACCAAATAAGCTCTCACTGTCTCATTAAGGGTTAAACTAAAGTAATATGCCTCTGCCAGTCATCTTAACTTCGTCAAAACCCCAGGCGTGGACTCCCCAGTTCTCAAGCTGCTGAGTAAAACTGATAGCTTTTAAGAATTAAAGGAGGCTTGGGGTTGTAATATGCTTGAAACCAAACCTGTAAACTCTTGAAAGGTTTTAGTTTCTGATGCCTCAGGAAATGATAGGGGCCTAATAACTAAAACAACTACAGGTCCATAAGTTGTCAAGAGAATTACTCATTGCTTTTCATCTGCCACAATGTGATTTACAAAGAAAAATTAATGCATTCTTTCTACATACCAGGTTCAGTCTTCGACGGGTGGATAGAATGAGTTAAGCTTTCCAAATAACTGCATGATACCAGAAATGCTCACCCCAATTCAAAGATGACAATTGCAAGCAAATTCTTTCAGGGGCTCAGCACGGTGGCTCGATGGTTCGCACTGGTGCCTCTCAGTGCCAGGGAGCCAGGTTGAATTCCAGCCTCGGGTGACTCCTTGTGTGGAGTTTGCACGTCCTCCCCATGTCTGTGTGGGTTTCCTCCCACAAACCAAAGATGTGCAGGTTAGGTAAATTGGTCATTCCAAATTGCCCATGATGTTTGGTGCATTAGTCAAAAGAAAATGGGTCTGGGTGGGTTACTCTTCAGTAGGTTGGTGCGGACTTGTTGGGCCAAGTGGCCTGTTTCCACACTGTAGGGATTCTATTCTATGGCATTTTCCTTCTTTCATTCTCAGTGAAATAACTCCACAGAAGCCTGTATCCCATCACCAAGTCACCCTTTATTTACAAGTACATTGTACCTGACATTGGTCCAATTTCCTCAGAGCCTGCTCTCAGAGTGAACAGAATCTCTGACACTCCTGTTTACATCTGTCAGCCAGGGCTCCCAAACTGAACCAGATTAACATCTCCACTCAGAGAAATCATATTTTATGAGGTCCACCTAGCTGACCTCATTACAATCACTACAATTTTCAATGAGTTTAGAATTGAATTTTGAAGCAGCATTTTATAAATAGCTTCAAGAGATGGGTAATTGGAAATAAAAGAATGTGAGTTTGGTTCAAAATGTTCATATCAAGCTAAAGGGCATGTTAATGCTCTAAGTGTATTAAAGTTATGAACAAGAATACTCTTGATTATTTTATTCCTATATTGTCTTTATTACACAACACGCACAGAAATATAATTAGCATCCTATTATAGAGTGATAAATCTTTTATTTGAAACGTTCAAAGAAATGAACAATTTGAATCCTTTTCTTTGTCAAGAGGTTAGATAAAATGTGCTGAAGCAATTTTCTAAGTTCCTAGTGGAGACAGGATCACTGTGTTGCACTGACCTGGATTCAGCACTAATTGGCTCTAATTCAGTAAGCTTGTTGTGAGACAGTAGGGATCTTGAGTATCCAAGGAACAGAAAGGTCCTGTAGTTGTAGTAAAGGTCACATTTTAAAGTTGAAGTGGATTAGTATGGTACTATATAAGGAGGACATTTTGCTGTACATCACGGTGAGTTGTATAGAGTAGCAATGACGCAATTTTTAGAAATAATTTGGCACTAAATGATCTATGTTCACTTGGAAATATAAGTGTTTTATTAAGTAGTATTACTGACTTTAAATCTGACTTTAAATACAGGCTTTTTTTTAAGTAGTGCTCTATTTCATAACTAAAATGCAAGGTCTCAAACTGTCTAATTAACCAAAAATCCCTTGAATATTGAACCTAATCAAAAAATTAATTTCCTGATAGAACTTCTTACACATTTAATTTTTAGCATTAAAATATGTTCTTTAGGTCTGTGACTGACACATATTACAGCAGTTAACTTTTTAATTTTCTGTAAAATAATGAATCAGAGAGGCTAGAGATTTAACACTCTTGGGCCTTAAAACTAAACATTAAGGCAAAAAATGCGGTCAGCAAGTGATAATCAAATACTTAAAGAAACTCTTCAAAACTGTATATTGAGCAATAATCATTGGTTTATTCCCTGGAAATAGCTAACAAATTTATTTTATACTAATTTACTAAGAAAAGCACGAATCAGCAATTAAACAAATGTGCAAATAAAAGTACATTCAGTTTGAGTCTTAAAAATCACACAACACTAGGTTATAGTCCAACAGGTTTAATTGGAAGCACTAGCTTTCAGAGCACTGCTTTTCATCAGGTGACAACCAGCTGATGAAGGAGCAGTGCTCCGAAAGCTAGTGCTTCCAATTAAACCTGTTGGACTATAACCTGGTGTTGTGTGATTTTTAACTTTGTACAGCCCAGTCCAACACAAACATCTCCAAATCAATTTGATTCTGTTCAGGTGTGTCTGTCTGTTACGTCTGTTCCATGCAAAGTCCCTGAATTAATCCATCATAAGTCTTTTTCTTCACATCCCATTCTATAAGACTTTTTATATAGACTTATCTCCATCAAGCTCCAGTTTAAAAAAAATCAAGCAGCAATCTTGCAAACCTTCAATTTTTATTCTGATTATATCAACTAGTTAAGTATCTATTGAGTCCAAATTAACATTGGAGCAAATTACTGTAAATGCTGGAATCTGTACTGAAAACAAAATATGCTGAAATTCACAGTAGGTCAGGCAGCATCCATGGAGAGCGAGCAAGCTAACGTTTCGAGTCTAGAAGACTCGGCCTAAGATCAGTCCAAATCAATATTCTTCTCTAGACGTCTGTTCCATTTGTTTTCATAACTTGCAGCCAAAAATGTTTTTTTTTACTTAATCTCTAATCTTGTTTGACTCAATCCAATTTAAATCCAAACTACTCATCATGCTGACTTGGAAGTATATTGTTGTTTCTTCACTGTTACAGGGTCAAAAGACCTGGAATTCCTTCTGTAATGGTATTGTGAGTCAACCTAGAGCACATGGACCGCAGAGGTTCAAGAAGACAGCTCACCACCACCTTCTCAAGGGCAACTCGGGACAGATAACAAATGCTTGCTAGCCAGCGACTCTCACATCCCATGAATTAATTTTAAAAAGTATTAGATGTACTTTCTCACTAAAGAAAGGAAACATAGTGACATCTGGAAGGGGACAATTTACCAGATTTTGTTTTTTCTATGTGTTATATTTGGTAACAAGTATTCACACCAAACATTTCAGCAAGACCTGGATAACATTCAGACTTGAGCTTATATCTGGCCCATTGCATTCATGCTGCGTAAATGACCATCTTCAACAAGGTTAAAAATCACACAACACCAGGTTATAGTCCAACAGGTTTATTTGGAAGCACTAGCTTTCGGAGCACTGCTCCTTCATCAGGTGGTTGTAGGAGCAACAGTCCGAAAGCTAGTGCTTCCAACTAAACCTGTTGGATTATAACCTGGTGTTGTGTGATTTTTAACTTTGTACACACCAGTCCAACACCAGTACTTCAATATCATTATCTTCAACAAGAGACTTGTCTCATCACCTCTCAGTGACATTGCAGGAGAATTCAGCAACAGCAATCAATTTACTGGGGTGTTCATTGACCAACAACAACTACCAGTCAAAAGCAGGTTAGAGGCTGGGAATTCTGCAGTGAGAAGTCAACCCTAATTCCTTAATTTTCTTTCACCATTTGTGAGCAGAGCATGCGGGAAATGTCTCCACATGCCTGGATGTGTGAAGCTCAAATAGCATTCACAAAGGTCTGCATCATCCTGAATGAACCAGCTTGATTGGTTGGAATTCCATCCATTAACTGAAATAGTCAATCCCTCTAGTACAGTCCCAGACAATAGCAACACTTTGTAACACTTATATTGTAGCAACTAGCCAAGGCTTCAATAAATCCTTCCAAACCATTGACTTCTGCTACCTATGAGAAGGGCACTTGGAACTTGGAAACATTGCCACCTCCAAGACACAGACCACTGTCTTTGTCAATGGATCAAATCCTGGAGTTCACCACTTAAGAATACAGAGTGGCCTCACCACATGGACAATAGTGGTTCAATAAAGTGGCTAACCACACAAAATTCTGCAGCACACTTAGAACAACAGTGCAAATCAGCCTTTCCAAATAAATCACAAACAGGAAAAAAGTTGTCATTAGATATGGAGGAATTATTCAAACAAATTTTAACTTCTTTCCAGATCAATCGCATTTTATAATTCCACAAATGCCATGAATCCCAGCCTCTTCTGTGGAATTTGGTTAATTGTTTAGCATCTTATTCAATCACAATTTCTTTCTGATCATTTTGGATACTCAACGTGCCCATTTGTCCATTTTCCATCCTCCAACACAGGGTGCTACTACAAAAGTGTGTGATTTGAAAACAACAGCCAAATCAATGTAAATAATTTCCAAGTTTATCTGACACACAAAAACCATAGTAATTGGCTCACTGGTTTGCTACATCATAGAGTCATTGAGTCATACAGCATGGAAGCAGACCCTTTGGTCCATCTTGTCCATGCAAACCAAGTTTCCCAAACTAAACCAGTCCCATTTGTCTGTATTTGGTGCATATCGCTGTAAACCTTTACTATTCATGGACTTATCCAAACGTCTTCTAAATGTTGTAATTGTACCTACATTTATCATTTCCTCTGGCAGTTCATTCCACATGCGAACCACCCTCTGTTTGAAGAAGTTGCCTTTTAAATCTTTCTTCTCTTACCTTCAAAGTACGTCAACTAGTTTTGAACTCCTCCACCCTTTTGCTATTCACCTTATCTATGCCCATCATGTTTTTATAAACCTCTATAAGGTCACTGCACAACCTTCTGTGCTTCAGTGAAAAAAGTCCCAGCTTATCCAGCCTCTCTTTATAATTTAAACACTCCAGTCCCAGCAACATCCTTGTAAATCTTTTCTTAACTCTCTCCAAGTTAATAATATCCTTCCTATTTATGATCATATTGAATGATGGTGCAGGCTCGAAGGGCAGAATGGCCTACTCCTGCACCTATTGTCTATTGTCTAAATATCCTTACTATCCTCCAATAAACTTGCAAAAGGAACATATTGGTCATGCAATCGATCCAATGTTTTTCTGAATTCTGACTATTAAAAACTACATTTCAGCCCTGACATTAAACATGATATTGAATGTTTGTTTGAATTTCTCCACTTTTCTTCAAATTTTCTACATCACACCAGTGACTACACTTTGGAAGCACTAGACTAAAACAACTGACTAATATGTTGGAAATCTGAACTAAAGACACAAAATCATTAGAGTCATAGAGATGTACAGCACGGAAACAGACCCTTCGGTCCAACACGTCCATGCAGACCAGATATCCCAACCGAATCTAGTCCCACCTGCCAGCACCCGGCCCATATCCCTCCAAACCCT
>NC_057744.1:12371002-12405004 GCF_004010195.1 Chiloscyllium plagiosum | reverse complement strand
ACCTCTCCCTGTAGCTCAAATCCTCCAACCCTGGCAACATCCTTGTAAATCTTTTCTGAACCCTTTCAAGTTTCACAACATCTTTCTGATAGGAAGGAGATCAGAATTGAACGCAATATTCCAACAGTGGCCAAACCAATGTCCTGTACAGCTGCAACATGACCTCCCAAATCCTGTACTCAATACTCTGACCAATAAAGGAAAGCATACCAAACGCCTTCTTCACTATCCTATCTACCTGCGACTCCACTTTCAAGGAGCTATGAACCTCCACTCCAAGGTCTCTTTCTTCAGCAACACTGCCTAGGACCTTACCAGTAAGTCATTGTCTATTTGTTTCACAGATGCTGCCTGACATGTCGAGCATTTCTAATACATTTTGTTTACATTTTCAAAAGTAATTCAAAACATTCTTGGGGATATTTTATGAGTCCATGGTTGGTGTTTTATAAATCTATCATCTCTTTTGTCTTAATGGAAGCATTGCCCATTAATTTTAAATGGATTAATGCCTCTGATTAAAATCGCAGAGAGATTAATTTGAGACAAATACATTGAGAATTCAGATGGCAACATCTCACTTTGTAATTTCAGGACTCTCGAATCCTATTGTCTAAATTATCACAATCTTCTTCCCTGAGGTATCTCATTGAATAGCAGTAGGAAGACCTGAAGAGACCACAAAATAATCATGGCCCAAAAAGAGTCAGCAAAACATTCCATTAAGATCAGCAGAACTGACCTGAATTTGAGAATAACACCTCATGTATGTATTTAGAATATAAATCCCTTTGGATATTATAATTCTGATGAGAAAACTGTTGCATTTTAGAATTTAAAATACATTTAAATAATTCATGCTAGAAATTGTATGATCGTTTAGCAGAAGTCTGTTCTGTTTTCATGAACAATATTAAATATTCATCCTCTCCAGCTGGCAAGTAAATAAAAACTGATGGTTATTAAATATGATAAATTATTTGAGGAGTCATAGCTTTAAAGCTTTTTTTGTATGTTATTGATTTCATGTAATTGTTCCTGTGACATTTTTGAACAGGAGAAAAAACCCTTCTGTATGCTCCAAACAGGACGAGAAACAGCAATCATTTGAGCATTTGAATATAGGTCACTCTCCTATGACAAAGTCCTTTCGTAAAGTTGAACATGATTCAGGAAGTTAGAACTAAATGAGGCCAAGATGCTCTGCTTCTGAATCGCACATTGTACCTTGTTACATTTTGAAGGTCAAGTAGTTAAGGCGGTCGGCATTCACCATTTTAAATCTGAATAAAACTGCAGCTGCACTGTTTCAGATCTAGAAGATAATGAACAGGCTTTCAATACCATTTTATATTCCAAGATGTAGATGAAATCAATCAGGGCACAACGTGAATTTGTGCTGACAAACAGTACATTTTCCTGAAAAGTTATTCACTCAAAATATCTTTTTTATATAGTCAGGACAAATTCACAGACACGAGTATTCAAAACTAAAGGCAATTTAGATTGAAGTAAAAACAATCACCAACCACACACACACGCAGACTCACCTTCTGGGAAATCCAAGATTATCGACAGAGATTATGAGGTCTGCTGTGGTTCTGTTCGCCGAGCTGGAAGTTTTTGTTGCAAACGTTTCGTCCCCTGTCTAGCTGACATCCTCAGTGCTTGGGAGCCTCCTGTGAAGCGCTTCTGTGGTATTTCCTCCGGCATTTATAGTGGCCTGTCCCTGCCGCTTCCGGTTGTCAGTTTCAGCTGTCTGCTGTAGTGGCCGGTATATTGGGTCCAGGTCGATGTGTTTGTTGATGGAGTTTGTGGATGAGTGCCATGCTTCTAGGAATTCCCTGGCTGTTCTTTGTTTCGCTTGCCCTATAATGGTAGTGTTATCCCAGTCAAATTCATGTTGCTTATCGTCTGCGTGTGTGGCTACTAGGGATAGCTGGTCGTGTCGTTTCGTGGCTAGTTGGTGTTCGTGGATGCGGATCGTTAGCTGTCTTCCTGTTTGTCCTATATAATGTTTAGTGCAGTCCTTGCATGGGATTTTGTACACTACATTAGTTTTGCTCATGCTGGGTATCGAGCAACGAGCACCCGAGCTACAAATCTTCTCACAAACTTTGAATTATGAGGTCTGTTTGGTATGGAAACAAATGGATGTATAGGATGGTTTCTCCATCATGATAGCCTATACTGTATGGGATAAGAGGTTTAGGTTTAATTCAGCTATTTTTAAAAAATAAATTTAATCAATTTGGACTCAAAAATGAAACTTTGCACATTATTAACATGCATTTCTTTCAGCAAAGTTTGCAAATTGCTACAATGGAAAACTTAAATATTATAATGTTTGTTGACATTCTAAGCTCTTCCTCTCTCCTTTATTTTGCATATTTTATTTAAACCATTAGGATTAAATGTTGCAATGTTTTACAACAAGAACGTCTTTTCATATCCAGAAACTAAATCCAAATCATGTGCAGACAGATGGAATAGAGGTCTACTGAGGCTGTTGAGTCAAATTAGTTCTGGCAGTATTAGCCTGGTATCCAGTGGATGCTAGTTTGCAGCAGTATCTGATGAGTAATGGGCAATCTAACCTGATATGGAGAACATTGCATTTGTATTCTAATTAGATGCAATGATGAACAATGTTTGAACTTTTGACAATATACCATTGAAGAGTTCAAGGTGGAGTGGATTAAAGACTCTCATCAGTGGGTGTGAAGATAATGTTTTATCTATGTCTAAGATATTAACGGCAAATGGAAAGGAAAATAGAATCTGTGAGCTGGAAGATCATAATGTAGAGAAAGCATTAGAAAGCAATGAAAAGACAAAAAAAAACTTAGTTAAACCAATAAAAAAAGTTTGATTTTCTTTCTTTTTATCAAGTTGTATGTGTGTGTGAAAGAGAGCAGTAATGTGGATAGACTAAAGGCAGTGCAATAGATAAACACAGCTCTTATATTAAATGCACCCACAAGATGTATTTGGATTTTGACATTTATATCTACATTTTGTTCTGACTCTAAACACTGAAGACAGACGTTGCGTAGGCTATGAATTTTTTTTTAAACCAATACTTATATGATGCACAGACTCACCAAGGATTACCTGACAGTACTCTCTAAAACTGCAATATCTACCATCGCATAGATCAAGTGAAACAAATGTATGTTCCCCTTTAACTATCCATACTGTTATGAAGATGTAGAGGAGTACTGCACCTTTAAGAGAGAGAGCAAGCAAGCAAGGACTGACTGAAAACACAGAGTGTCCTGAACAAGGTAAAAATGTAACACTTGGTTGAAACAAATAGCTGGAGTTGCATTGCTATGGAACAGAATCAAATTCAAATTCAGCCAAGTTTAAATTATGTCCCAGATACCAAAATCCAATCGAATTTGAAATTAGTGTTTTGATGACATCAAACCAATGAAACGATCTGATGTTTCGGGGTATAAAATCAGACATTTTGAACAGTTAGAGGGAGAATTGCCAAGAAAACTAACAAGTATAGATTCCTAACCAAATAGCTCTCTGAAAGGTACCTGTCCATAAGAACAGCAGAAGAATAAGAGACAACCCAGAAAAAAATCAAGAAAGCTGACTGGTTTTGAAACATGATTTTTTTTTTCTAAATCTCAATTGTGGTTGATGAAGACAGCCACAGCAAAATGCAAAGAGTTTTATTTTGCAATTTATGATTCTGTTCACCCAATTACTGTACTGTGGGCTTGCTCATTTGGTTGGGTGGCCAGCTGTAATGCAGCGAAATGTTAACAGTGTGGATTCACTTCCTGAACTGGCCATGGTTATTTTCCTTCCCTTCTCCCCCTTACCCAAGGTGTGGTATTCCTCAAGTTAAACCACCACTAGTTGCCTCTCTCTAAAGAGAGAACATCCTTATAGCCCACTGGAAATATGGTGACTTTACCTTCCTTTTAGAATTAGCTATGTAACAAGAGGAGGATTTATATTTCAAAATTCTTAAAGCAGTTCTTCCTTCACCTCATACGCATTTTTAAAAGTGTTTTCTCATGTTGTAGTGAAGCTGCACAGCCATTGAACAACAACAAGCAGATTTGGGCCTTGGCATTGTCTGCTTGACTTACATCACTCGGGAATGGATTTCAATGGCTCGTTTGATAAAAGTCAGGAAAAATAGTCAGAGCAATCCCAGCACAAAGTGGACCTAATATTTAAGGAGCATTTATTAATATTAAGTACTGGCACCAGATAGGTTTGGATCATCAGAAGCTTGCATGAGGGTAAAGTGGATAACTTCAAGTATAAACTGGAAGTTTATGGACTCAGTATTAAATGCACTTCAAAGAGGGACAACACAATGAAAACTGATAGGTGCACAGTATTGGGATCACATTAAATTACCAATTAGGGTGAGATAAATGAAGTGTATATGAATTAAATGGAATATCTTACACATTTCATGCAAAGTAGTTTCTGATGATATGCCAGGGTTTGTATAATCTCTGAATAAATCCATCCAGATGAGTAAGAACAAAATTAGATAATGCACTGAATTTATTTCAACCTTATTCAGCATGACGTTAGTCAATGTTAACATGAAAGTTACTCCGTGACATCACATGTAATCCATGATATTCTGTAATGCACTACATGCAGGTGTGTAACTGCTCAGGTGTACCAAATTTCACAATGGTTTCTCCCATTAAGGCTGTACAATCCAACTGCTGTGAATAAACGAAAGCGTGAGATCAAGATTAGACTCAAATATATTATATCTGTTGTGCTGTAAATAGGGAGAAGATGGTTTGATAGTAATGCAGAATATGTGGTATTAGGGATTAAGGAATATGTAGATAAGCCTCTGAGGTGATATAACGGTGATAGAATTATTTGAATAAAACTGTTCAAAGGTTGGAAATGGAGTATGTTAGGTTCAACTGTCTACTGCAAGATCATCATGCAAACTAATTTTGTTTGAAAAAAACCCTTGAGGTTTGACATGAGCTTATCCGAACAGAAAAACCCACCACAAAACTGCTTGGGAGACCATTTTGCTAAATGTGTCCATTCAGTCTGATCTTCTGATCCTTTGCCATTTTAATTATCCACTCCAGTCTCATACTGACCTTCCTGTTCTTGGGCCTCTCATACTGTTTTAATGAAGCTCAATGTAAGCTTGAGGAATGTAACATCATTTTTTTGATTAGGTATTCTTATAGGTATCTGGATTCAACATCAAGTTCAACAATTTAAGATTCTAACCGTTACTCCCTCTTTCTTTCCTCAGACAGCACATGCTGATAGTGATTCTCCACTTGCCATCTCCATGTCATTCAGATTTATGTTTTATGTCCTTGCTTTAGCACTCTCTTCAATTTTGTTTTCATTTATTACTCCTGCTTTCCATTCTATCAAAAATCCCTTTCCTTTCCCTGCCACTGTTCTTGAATAGTTTTCATTTCTGACAACAGAATACTGTCCTAAAAAGGTTATTACTACTTTATTCCTTCTTTCTCCAGAATCTGCTGACTTGCTAATTACTTTGACGATTTTCAGTTTTTATTTCCAGTATTCTGCTTTGTTTTTGAATTCGCCTTTAATCACTGATCATTAAGTTAATTTGTAAATGACCAGGTGTGTATAGATTTCTAGTTCAGGTTTAATGTGTAGACTTAGGACCCCTTATGGTCTAGTGATATTGTCCCTGCCTCTAGACCAGGAAGCTAGCGTTTCAAGATCCACCTGCTGCAGAGATTTATAATGACATCTTTCAACAGTTTGATTTGAAAATATAACTAAAACTTCTCACTACAAGTAGATTATAGTTAATCACATTGCTTTCTACTTTTTATATGCACTTTTGAAACACATTGAGAATACTCATCAGATATGAGTCAAAATGTTTCATCTTTAAGAGATGTGTTCCATCCTGTTCCTCTTGAAGACAGGTTGTGTCACAGTGGTGACGAGGTGTCTCCTCCCGACAGGCAGTTTGGAAATAACTTTGGATTTCTCCCTGGGTGTTTTAACAGAATAAGGCAAAAGAATCATAAGTGGGCAGAGTCAGGTTCACACAGATCTAGAGGACATTGGTTTTGTTTTCAGTAGTTTTTGTTGTTAGTTAGCTACTGGAGTGGATAGTTAGAGTTCTGTCTGCTGCTGGATTGAAGACTAAGATAAAGAATGAGAAATCAGACAGGCCAGATAATGTCTTTTCAGTGTTTCTTTCTATTGGATATTGATTTTTCTGTGGGATGTGGCCTATACTGGAATAGTTGATTAATGGTGGTTAAACAATACATTGTCTTGTGACAACCACCTGATGAAGTGTGCTCCATAAAATATGTTTAGGGAGACTGGTCTGGTCTCTAACAACAAGTTGTAGTATAAGGGGTGAAATCTAATTGCTATGCTAATGAGACAGGAAGTGAGGTGATACCAGATGTTCTTACTCCTTTTTTCAGCTGCATGGTGAAGTGAAGCCACTGTTTTTATTTAAGATGTTTCTTAAATAAAATTAAAATCTTCTTTATCTCAGCAGACTCTATAAATAATTTTAACACTACAAAACCAAGAATATTGTCTTGACCAAGATTAAAATTTGTAAAACAGGTACAGCTTTGTGAAAACCAAGAATTAATTGTTTAGTCTCATTGATGATCGCACTTAAAGTGGAAAAGAATTTAACACTAATATAACAAAAATAATTTCCTTGTAATCCCTTTCCTGTGTTTGATCAAGTTTTCACACAGGTATTGTCAATTAGGCAGTAACCATACAAAGAAATAAATGATGCTAGCATGTGTTCCCTTAGACAGAATGTCTGATATATGTGGTGTCTGACATATGAAGTATTTTGAAATGGATGTTCTAGAATATCAGTTGCAAATTATATTGAACTTTGACTGTAGGCATTTGTGATTTGGTTATTATGGGGAAGAAACTCATGCTGAATGCCACAGAAAGTCAATCATGAATTTTCACATCTAGATAATAAAGAGGAGCAGCTAGTCTTTCTCAACAAGGCTCCTGTACCCACAGACCAAGAGGTCCAGAGAGAGAATAAAAAAACAAATTGCTGGACCAAGCAGAGGGTAATGTTACATTTGGTTAATCACCAAATAGAATGCAGATGAGAACAGACTGACTGCATCAGAGAGATAGAACTTGAAGACATTTTTAAAACCACGGAGTTTCCCAAAGGTGACTTGATGCTAAAGTCGGTTCAATAAATTCAGGCAATTGAATGAAAGGATTTTTCAAAGGACATTAGAAGTTTCATCCTACAGGGAAAAGCCGAGAGGAGCTTTATCCACTGAATGTGTGTCACAGCATATAACTCTGGCATGGAGTTTTCTTTCAATATAATCTGCTAATGGGAAAAGTTCATTTTTGGTAATTTACTTCCTAAGTAATGCTTAGTCAATATTGATTTCTACTGTTTGTTACAGTAAAACTCTCAAAGTTTATACTTTTGGCATGTTATATCTCTCAGTTGCTGGGCAATTTATAACATTTTAAGAGGGGATTTGGCCTGTATGAGGATCATAGCAAGACCTGCAACCTTTGTTGAACATTTCAATCTTGACCTCCCCAAAATTTATTAAGAAAAACTCAAGATCATTTTTGGTTACCAGTCACATACACTGTGTGGACAAGCATTTTGTGAATGAGAGCCAAAGAAATTGATGAGTTCAGCAAAAACAAGATGTTAACATGTTTTGTATCTCGGTATGTTACGTTGCTTGAAGACTATCTTGGCTATCCTATTTCACAATGCCTCAATGATGCGAAGTCAATCAGCTCAAAATGTACATTGGCTGAACTCTGCTAAAAGTACACAACTAAGATACACATTAATACTGGATCCTGGAGAGCTGAAATAAAATCACTGCCTTGGAGAAACTCAGCAGCTCTGGTATCTGTAGAGAGAGAAAAACACCAATGGAATTTTTATTTGCTAAATGAAGGTAATTGTTGGGTTTTCTTCTCTCCTTTTCCCTTTCCAGATGCTGCCAGACCTGAGTTTTTCTAGCATTTTAATCATATTATTTTACATTTACTCCTAATGTTTTCTGGGAATGAAGTTGATCCATTTCATTCTCCCATAATAGTATGAATTCACAGGTCATATACAATTAGAGTACCTATAAAGGGCAAGTTGATTGTCTACATCAAAACAGTTAGATTTTCATCTTTAAAAAGCAAATTTTTTACTGATTATGAAGCACTGTACACAGTTTGTTGCTGAATTTAGGTCTATTGACAATAACATTGACATGTTTTATCCATGACTTTTGGGTCAAATGAAGCCAAAGAACAATAGAAAAACTGACATCTTTTATAAATCAAAAGATATTGGATCGGCTCATTAACAAGACATGGTTTGACAACTTGAATGTGTTATGAAATCTTCAACTCGGCAGTCTGTTTTTCACTGCTAAATGCACCAAGTACTCCAAGAAGGATCCATGCATTCAATTTTTATTTATAATCTGCAAATTGTATTCCTTTCCCATCCAATTACTTCCCAAGAGCTTTGCATAATCCAATTACAGAGGGAACAAATGAAGCCATCATCATGTTGTGAATTTGAGTGCACTGCAGGGATAGAATTCTGATAGCTGCATATTATCATTTTTTTAAAAATCAAAATGAAAAGGTGTGATGTTTAAAGGGAAAACATATCCTACTGAATTAACCTGCAATACTTATTTATAAAGTGCCATACCTAGAAACCTATCAATATCTCATGGTCCATTTTTGTTTTGCATTACAAAACTGCTGTTTTAAAAATGTCATATGCACTGTAATGTCATAAAATTCAGCTTATAAAAACTTCCTCCCTTCTTGATGTTACTGGGCAGAGGGAAAGAAAAGGGAGTTTTAAACAAAACTTTAATTGAGAGCAAGAAGTTATCTTTAAAAATGAAGCAAAATGCAAAAAGGTCTCTAAAAGACATAGCTTCATTCAAGAGAACAGGCATGTGCCTTAAATTCTATATTTTGCATTGTCACTGATTGCAAAGTTTGGTATTAATTTGGCCTTGATGGAAATTTTATTTGGAGTAGTCAAAAGCCTAAGATTGATTGCATTTCTCATGTTACAATGTATTGCGTTTTGTCTTTCATTAGATAAATGTCAATGAAAATGAGCAGATAACAATTCAATAAATGAAGAATCATCCTTCTGTTTCATTGACCAGAACAATATTGGCCATAAAGCAATAACAACCAGTGATTAAAAATTGGTTTAATTATTGACCTGTTTCAGAACACTGTAAAATTAATCTCACTCATTGGATACAAATATAAATTAGATGGACAGATCAGCTCAATTTGCTTAGCATTTGATCAGTGATTGAAGAGAACTACAATTGTTTCATGTTTTAGATACTGATGAGAGATATGGATTTAAACTAGTTCTGATGAAGTGGACAAGCTGAATTTTTGTCTTGAGGACTGAAAGAGAAGTCAGAACTGGTCCCACGTCCTGAATCCATCACCAGGGTGAAGGGGTCTTTTTCCTTTGATTTTGATGGGCCTATCACCTTAATTGACATTGAGATTGGTTCCGTGTCCAATTAATGCAGAAAGTGGGCTCTCACAGCTGGAGGGCCAATCAGGTGTCTTCCAACTGAAGAGGAACAGCAGCTTGCAGTACATGGTTGGGGAGAAAATAAGAAGTTATTCTTCCTTAATTTAAAAAATCTACCTATGTCACTAATGAATTCCCTCTAAACAGTGGTGTTTGGCAAGACTGGCTATTAACCTGGACAAGGGACAGAGAGGTAGGAGTAAAAGGTCTCTGTCAATCTGCAAGTTTCCAAATTGATACGGAGCTGCACCTGCAGGCAATTAAATTAAACCCTAAACTCTAGACAACTGCAGTCATCTGGGGCAAATCCATTTAGATGGCTCTGGTGGGGCAGAGGTAGTGTTTCTTCTTCTGAGCTGGGAGGCCTAGGATCAAGCCCCAGCTGCTGCAGGACGGTGTAATAACATCTCTGAAGAGGTTGCTGAGAAAATATCCATGTAGCATTCATACAGTGGCCTGTGGCCACGCAATGATAGTGCTAGAAAGCTTGGGTGCCATGATCCCCTGTTCTATCATCTCTAAACAGGCTGATTAAAAATATTTCAAGAGCTCTTGTGACACAGTGATGGTGTATGTATCCCTGAGCTAAACCTGCTTCAGAAGTGTATAATAAAATCTCCGTTTCGTGGGCTGTAATCTATTGATGACCTTGATTGGCTGCACCTCATGGGACAGTCAGCTTCCTTCTGCATCCTGAACTTGCTTTTTTTTTGAATGTGAATGGGTATTGCCATTCAGTGCTAGTATTGTTGGGCAGCATCTATCTTCATTGCTGACTTTGTCAAGGACCTGAAAATTCTGTCCAACTTTTCAAACAAGCTGACAGACTTTCTGTGCATTCACCATGTGTTCGCATTTAGTTCAGACTTTCCTTTATCAGCTCTGCTGTTCAATATAGCAAGTTTACTTGGAATCCAACTCCCGTTACTGATGTAAATTCCTACAGAATGAAAAGCAGAACAGAGGAGCTCACTACATCTTCAGTAGCTGTGATTTTTCTAGCTGGTGTTTTGTTAGTCAGAGGTTTTTGTCCACTGATAGCTTCTCAGAAATGCCCAAGGATTACAAAGTAATCTTTCACTTTTCTTGACATTTTATGGTTGATTAATTTAATAGTCATGAATAATTTGTCAAACATTGAGCAGGATATCCTTTAAGTTACAGAACAATACTGACTTCAGCAAGACATCTTAAAAAGGTTAATAGTTAGACTAAGCAGAAACACAGCATGTTGGCCCTATGATCCTTGTAAATTGCAGATCAATGTCTTTTTGTTACTTTCCCCTTGCCTTCTCTTGAAGTGAGATATTTTGTTAAAAGTCTTTCAAAACATTATTCCTCTTCAAGATTTATACTTCAATTATTCAAGGAGAAGTGAAGTAAAATCAACTGCAATATTTAACTTCTTGTAATGCACACAAACCCCTGATTCTCCAAATGACTTATTTTCTGCAGGATGGAAGCAGGTCATTTGGCCCACATCAATGTTCCAAAGAGCATCCCATCCAGACCAATGCCCTATCCTAACCTTATAACCCCACATTCACCATGGCCAATCTTACACTTTTCTTGACATTTTATGGTTGCACATCTTTGGATTGTGGGAGGAAACCGGAGCACCCAGAGGAAACCCACACAGACACAGGCAGTCACCTGAGGGTGGAATCAAACCTGGGTCCCTGGTGCTGTGAAGCTGCAGTGCTAACCACCGAGCCACCATGCCACCCCATCCAACGATGTAAAAGCAATCCTTCGAATCAGTTTTGCACCAGTCGATCATTCTGCAATACGAAAAAATTAGCAGATTTTCACATAAATCTAGCCTGGTAGGTGTCTATACACTGATGCACCAAGTCTCTCAAATGGATTAACTTGTTGACCTAAGTGTGGAGTTAACCTATTTCATTCTTATGGTTTTTAGCTCTGTCTTGGTCACACAATCATTATAGATCATTCACAGTCATTGAGACAGTTCTTCTTTTCTAGCCAAAGTCATATTGCTGAGTCCCTTCAGAGATTTCGACAAGTAAAATATGGTACAAAGTGGTTGGGGAAAGAAGTTTTCTTCTTGAAGGGATTAAAATGAGCAAGCTATGGTGTTCATTGACAATCCAGAAGGTTTCACAATCACTTACCCTGGTACTAGTTGACAAATAGTCAGTTACTGAGTAAAGATTTACACTTCTTATTTGTGTACATTTTGGCAATTGAATTGAGAATGCTGTTATTGAAGACTTAGAGCAGGTTGAACACCATCAGTCGTAAAGTGATGTCTTTATGACAGTGAACAATCTTGTGCAATTTGTGGGAAGCACATGATTATGTTGGAAAAATAAATACCACTCCACAACTAAAAATGATGATTGTTTATGCACTTGTGTTAACAGAATTAAGTTTGAAGGAGTTAATATAACTGACAATTTGCCTTTCAAGTACTGCCTTCAGGAACAGGACATGATTGTTTTTAAGAAATCAGGACCATTGATAAGACAACGAACGCTTATAATGCAATTGGCACAAGTTATTATCAAAAAACAAACAGTAGTATTGTGATGCAAAACTGTGCATTGAACACAATGTTCTCGTTGTGCTGAACATTTTGTTACTTTTTGGTGTGAATTTCATTAATTCTGCCTCCAGCACAGTGAGTGTCAAATTAACCACTTTATTAATTAGACTCCAAAGTTTGGAATCTAATTTCACTTATGTGTCCCAAGTGTGGAAAGAATTGCTTTCTCTTTTTAAATTTCTTTTTGTTGTAGTCCTCGTTGATTTGCATGCCGAAGAATAAGTCTTCGCTGTACTTAACATGTGAAAAACTTTCCCCTATCTGGTGCCTGGCAACAACTTTATTTATTAGGTACCTCGACCTCAACAGCTAGTAGAAAGTTTCAAAGTGGACCTTTTATTTAGCCAACCACAGCCATTAGCTGCTTTGGGGATATTATTCCTGGAATATTGTACCAGACTATATTGGCTTTGACAGCCTGACAAACTGGGGAAAATGTTTCTATGGAATGTTTATCCATCAGCGAGCTGGAAGTATATTTTGCAATGCCGTGTGATTCAATCTGAACTAAAAAGATCATAATCCCCAAGAGCCCCTCTGATAATGTGTGCACTATCACTTCTCAGAATTCTAGTTTTACCAACTTCTAACTGTTAAAGCGCCAACAACATCTGCTTAAGATAGATATAGGAAAGATATTACTCTTTATCTCTCCACCTCCAAAGATTTCAATTTCTGCTTCAATGCTTCTGTCATTCCTACTTCCATTTACCTTCATTGAAGGTTGTCATACCTTTGTGAGGAAAATCTAATGCCAATGTTAATTTATCTTGCATTGGTTTTCACTAATGCCGCCTTATTATACTCTCATAGCTTTTGTTTGAAGTGGTTTTCCAAGTCTATTACTTAATACCTTGAATAGGCTAGCCCTTCAATTTCTTTCCCAGACTAATGATTATAAGTTTCTTGGCAAACTCGTAGCTGCTTTCTGTGACTGCCTCCAAGATTCAATAGCCCCTTTATAATTTTATTTCCCATAGTTCTTTGTCTTTTAATTCTATGGCTAGAATCTTACACGGGTCTGAGTGATTAGATTACTTACAGTGTGGAAACAGGCCCTTCGGCCCAACAAGTCCACACCGCCCCGCCGAAGCGCAACCCACCCAAACCCCCTACATTTACCCTTTACCTAACACTACGGGCAATTTAGCATGGCCAATTCACCTGACCTGCACATCTTTGGACTGTGGGAGGAAACCGGAGCACCCGGAGGAAACCCACGCAGACACGGGGAGAATGTGCAAACTCCACACAGTCAGTCGCCTGAGGCGGGAATTGAACCCATGTCTCTGGAGCTGTGAGGCAGCAGTGCTAACCACTGTGATGTGGATTATGGTGTGATGTGTGGCAGACTAGTCCATTGAGTCTCATCTCAATGTTGTGAGCAACTCACACCATCTCCTATGCTTCCCATAAGTAGCATGACAAGATTCTGACCAAGCAGTGGCAAGTTGCCAGTTGGCAGTGATTACTGGTTGCTAAATACCTGTGTAAAGCTCAGATCATCTTATTAATATTCATATGACAAAATTCACCATGCAAGTTCAATGGCAGGAAACATTATCAAAAAAACCAGAGCGAACACCTGGCAGATTCAACTCACTGTTTGTTCTGACCAACTTCCATGACAGAAACTGGGCACCAACATCTCATGGGATGCGCCATGGTTATCAGCCACACCCACCGGACATCCACAGAAATTGGCTTCAGAGATGTGCCAGCTTCTGAGAACCCTCATGGCACATTTCTGATCCACTTGTAGATCGCAGAAAACAACTCACCATGACCTTCAGGGCAGCATGGTGGCTCAATAGTTAGCACTGCTGCCTCAGAACACTAGCGACCCAGATTCAATTTCAGTCATTGGAGAGTGACTGTGCGGAGTTTGCACATTTTCCCCCGCTTGTGCGGGTCTCCTCAGGTGCACTGGTGTCCTCCCACAGTCCAAAAAATGTGCAGGTTAGGTGGAATGAACATGTCCCATCATGTCCAGGAATTCGCAGGCTAGATGGGTAGGCTATGAGAAATGCGGGTTTACAGGGATAGGATTGGGGTGTGTCTTGTGGAACTCTCTTCAGAGGGTTGGTACGGACTCGATGGGCTGAATGAACTGCTTTAACATTTTAGAGATTCTATCATTCTCAAGGGAAACTGGGAATGGGCAATAAATGCTGGCCCAACCAGTGATGTCTACGTTCGGCAATCGAATTTAAAAAAAACTTCGTCAGGACACTTCTGTACTTCAATATTGCACCAGCAACCAACATTGTAAAGCTGCAGAAAGCACACTGTACACTCGGACACACACCCAATTCATGGACTGCACCAGGGTACATAACCAGGCTCTTCACATGCTGTCATAGCACTCACTCATTCTGAACCTACTTGGATATTCACAACATCCAAAGATGTGCAAGTTAGGTGAATTGGCTATGCTAAGTTGCCCATTGTGTTCAGGGATGTGTAGGTTAGGTGCATTATGCAGGGGTAAATGTAGAGTAATAGGGTAGGGGAATGGGTCTGGGTGGGTTGCTCTTTGGAGGTTCAGTGTAGACTTATTGGGCTGAAGGGCCTGTTTCTACACTGTAGGGATTCTGTAGTTCTGTAGTAGCATTCCTGCCTTGCCTTCCTTTTTTCACTTTGATCCTCAGCCAAAGATACCAGATTCATATCACTGCTGTCTAGCCATGCTGTTTACCGTGTACACAAACCCCAGAAGCTTTTCATAGTTGCTGGCAGGCCTCAGTTAAATCAATGGGATAAACTGCTCAGGGATACCCAACACAGTAAGTCAAGGGCAGCCACTGATACCAATCTTGGCCTGCGCACAGCAGTCAGAGTCAGAATCCCGTCCACTGAAGGCATCAGGATCCGAATGATGGACAGCCCAGCACCCAGCTTGACTGTTTCTGTCCTATTCTGGGTTATTAGCTCCATGAATGAGAGAGAGGCAGGTATTACAGGAGATGTAAATTGGCAGCACAGCTCTTACTGTTAGTGCAGGTGAGAAGGTGTCCCAAGCAATTGAGCAATTAAACCTAACACTGACACTAACCCTATCACACAAAGGTCATGCAGAGCTAATGGTGTCAAGTTTTGGGGTGGTTAACAGAAACTAGGGAGAAATGTTGCATGCAACAGTGAAAGTGGTACAATATAAGCCTTGCTGTGAGTTGGGTGTAGTATCAGAGGGCTTATGCTGGCAGATTAAAGAAGGATATTGATGTTTTCCCTGCAAAGCCAGGCATGGTGTCAGATATCTGAATGTTCTTTAACCTAGGTTGAAATAGAGTCATGTTGTGGCCTCCACTGCTGGCCCTGAGGGAAGACAAAGATTATGTTAGCAGGACCCTGATTGCAAATCAGACTATCAACTGCACCCCCTCCCCACCCCCTCCACATCCCCACCCTATCTGCCATGCCAGGGCAAATATCAGATTGGTGCAGAGCAGCTCCAGACTATCAATGCTTCCCTCAGTGCACGATAGGTTTTCAAAAATGGCGGGGAATTTTGCAATATTGAGCGGCTAGTTGCTCTAAGAATATTGTGTGGTAAATTGTGATGAAAATTGGACATGAGAGATGCCATAGGTCTGGTCCATAATTAATGAAGTAACTTTGGTCAGAAACAGAGAGAATTAGTTCTTGCATCCAACTCTCCAAAAAAAAACTTAACTCAGACCTAGCCATGCATGATGCAGCTCTGTGCCTTACTTGCACCTTTTTCCCCCATATTTTCCAATGCACAGTGCATCTTTTAATAGATTGGGTTGGTACTGTGTGTTTCTCTGTGTAGTGTGTTCTTGAAGTTGTAATGTGATATTCTAGCATCAACAAGCTGAGGTTCAGCACAGCTTCCTTTTTCCAGATAGGAACTTGTATCACTTGATTCTTCAGGAATTTTCCTTGAATATAGATATACTCCTTCTTGAGGGACTTCCTCAATATCAGGGATAACTTGACTGCACTCCAATTCAAAGAGATCCGAGACAGCCGGTGTTCAGGCTGATAATGATCTGCAGACTCTGCCATACTTTAAGGTAATGCTTGAAGGATTAGGTCAATGGGTTATAGATAGAGTCATAGAAATGTACAGCATGAAATAGACACTTCGGTCCAACTTTGTCAATGCTGACTAGATATCCTAACCAATCCAGTCCCGCCTGCCAGCACCCGGCCCATATCCCTTCAAACCCTTCCTATTCATATACCCATCCAGATGCCTATTAATTGTTGCAATTGTACCAGCCTCCACCATTTCCTCTGGGAGCACATTCCATACACTTACCACTCTCTGCGTGAAAAAGTTGCCCCTTAGGTCTCTTTTAAATGTTTCCTCTCTCATGCTAAACCTATGCCCTCTAGTTCTGGAGACCCCCAACTCAGGGAAAAGACTTTGTCTATTTATCCTATCCATGCCCCTCATGATTTTATGAACCTCTATAAGGTCACCCCTCAGCCTCCGATACTCCAGGGAAAACAGCCCCAGCCTATTCAGCCTCTCCCTATAGATCGATTCCTCCAACCCTGGCAACATCCTTGTAAATCTTTTCTTGGATGTTTGCATGCACCCTCCATTGCCTTGACCTTACCTCCACATGTCACCGATGTTTTTGGTGCATGAGCATGAATGAGACATCTCACTGGTCGCTAACCAGTCAGAGCCTCCAGTGAGTCAACAGGAATGTCTAACCTCTTTAGGAATGCATCACAGACTTTCCTAAAGCTGTTCTTCTGTCTCCTGTCATGAGGGAATTCCAAGGAGATGAATTTTTTTGGGAATTTAGTGTCAGCTGCCCAAAGACCTGTCCGTCCCAGTGGGATTTGGCTGTGTTAAATAGCACCTTGATAGGTTGGCCTGGAAGAAGAAGTTGATGTTGCACTGCCTTTCTTATCATCTGAAATGGAGGGACTTGCAAAATCATTACTGGTGGAACAGTGAGAAATGAGACACCATAGTGGGTTACTGGTTTTAATCAGACTGTCATCAATTGGTTGCTCCATACAAAGTTACCCAACATTGTCTCAATGTTCCTAGTCAATGGCAGAAAAACAAGGGACATTCAGACTAGTAATCCAAACAATGTAAGTTCCAATCCAATTCTTTTCATTCAAGGTTTTACAAAATATGAATGTGAAATCAAAGTATGCTATCCATCAGATTGATCGAGCAGTTATTTTGTTTGCAAAGAAATCTCTCTGCTGCAGCTCTGCGGTCTCAAAGAAGGGGATATGTCTGGGTATATGTCATGGTATAATTGACATTAGCATGACTCACTCTTAACTACCCTCTGAAGTGGCCCTGCCAGTCTCTCTGGTACTGCTATAATTAATTCAATGGTCATTACCATCTCAGGATTTCTTAAGCAAGTAAGGAAGAACAATAATGTTGACTTTTCCTGCAATATTCACATTGAGAAGGAATAGAAGGGAGTGAGATGCTGGAAGAATGAAACAGGAAATATTCAAATCATTGTTAGTTATCAGAAAGTCTTATCTATACTTTTACAATGTGAAGAAAGATCCTTCACAAAGCATTGATCTAAGGTAACCTCTACTTGTAATATGAACCTAATAGCTTTTGGACAAGAGGTGACTCACAGCAATATAATTAGGTCTTTCTGACTGCTCTAAAATAATTCAAAAAAATAAATTATAACCTCAAATGGGTTTCTGCATTGGAGGGAGAACTTTGCAGTTCATGCCGAGTTAAATTAAATGTGTGCTTAACTTTGTCCAAAGGTACTGAATTTGTATTCAACTCAGCAGAGATTTATTACAGATGGTTTCAATTAAATCCAAATATATCACACTTGAGCTTGTTAAAATCATTAACAAAATATAAAAAAAACCTATTAAACCCTAGATGTGGTAAATCTTGGTCATATTTAATACAAATTATTCCAATTTAAATCTGATCTCAAAGATGTATTTAATTCTGTTCCTGCCAACAAAAATCTTTGAAAGTTCCTTAATACCATTTATAGTAAATGTACGAAAAGGTACACATTTTATAAAGAGCTGCTTAACCATTTAAAGATAACTCGAATGAAAAATCATCCCAGATAATGGGAATACGGAACAGGTCATATCCCAGAGTGAAAAGTTTAATTTTTTTCAGTCAGTCACTGTGCCGATAAGTGATTGAACATAGTTACACAATGCTGATGATGTCCCTTTATAAAATAACACATGTTTATGACACACAAGAGAAAAAAAGAATATATTTATATTTGTATAAAAACACATTAGAAAGGTCTTAACTTAATCAACCAAACAAATTTTCAACTATTTTCCCAGCAATAAATTTCATAGATTCCCAATTCCAGTATTCAACTCCTTTCATAATTTCTTACTTAATTGAATCTTTCCAATTCTGATGGCCTTGAAACTTCTTTCCCATACTGATGGCCGAAGCCTTTTTTTAGTTTTGAGAGCTTGAAACCTTCAAAACAAATTCTTGCAGCTTGAAAACATAGCAGAGTAACCTACCTCTCTACTGATGTATGACTGCTGTTTCTCTAGTAAACCTGAGTTTCTGTACTAAATTCAAACCACTAGAGGCTTCTGATCTGTTTTCTGCATGTGTTATAGAAATTCAATTTTTTTGCATGCTGATCAAACAATAACATAAAGTGTCCTACTAAGCACTGAATTTCCATGCTTTCTTGGAAATGATGTCTTTAGTTCACTGTTCCAAATCACTTTCTGGCTTCTTACAAATACTTGCAGAACTAAATCTACAGCTATTTTACCTCGACTTTGAAATCCAAATTCTCAAATGATAACATTTTATATATCTTTATCACACTGTTGAATTTGTAAACAGAAATTGTAGAATCTCTGCAGTGTGGAAGTAGACCCTTCAGTCCAACAAGTCCACACCAAGAGTAACCCACCGAGACTCATTCTCCCACCCTATTACTCGACATTTACCCTGACTAATGCACCTAATCTCCACATTCCTGAACACTATGGGCAATTTAGTATTGCCAGTTCACCTAACCTGCACACCTTTTGGATAGTGGAGGAAGCCCACGCAGACATGGGGAGAATGTGTAATCTCCACATAGACAGCTGCCTGAGGCTGGAATAGAACACGAGTCCCTGTAGCTGTGAGGCAACAGTGCTAACCACTGGGCAAAAGTGAGGACTGCAGATGCTGGAAACCAGAGTTTAGATCAGAGTGATGCTGGAAAAGCACAGCAGGTTAGGCAGCATCCGAGGAGCAGGGAAATCAACGTTTTGGGCAAAAGCCCTTCATCAAGATTCCTGATGAAGGGCTTTTGTCCAAAATGTCAATTTTCCTGCTCCTCGGATGCTGCCTGACCTGCTGTGCTTTTCCAGCACCACTCTGATCTAAACAGTGCTAACCACTGAGCCGCTGTGCCACCCTGGTAATTATATTACTTTGTTGTATAGGATCCTAGTCCTTCAAATAATAAACATTGCCTTTTTGGTGAGTTTCAACATAACTCAAAGGCCCAGACAGCCCAATGGAGCAGCAGAGTTGTGTGTTCAATCTACACGGGATCCCCAGCATAGCTGACTTTATGGGATTTTCCCAGGAAGGCTAATTTTCTAAACAGCAATTCCCTTGTGTCTGGAACCTTCAAAAGTGTCCATTAAAGTCAAAGAATTGAGAGTTTCTACTCATTGATGCTTAATAACTACCAAGGAAAATGTACAGGATTAAAACGTACTGTAACTCCTGGATAACTGTTAAACATGCACATAATGGCAATTTGGTATCTTACCTACATAGAACCATACACACCACTCTTGCCTGACATGCTGTTGATCTTGCTGCTCCTTCCCCAGCCAGACTTCCCTAACTATTTTCACCTTTTGCAACAAAGATGCAATTCCCCACTTAGCAAGACAGGCTTGGCAATGCTTCACTTTTTAAAATGTTGTTTCTTTTCTTACTTTGTATCTATGTTTTTTGTACCAAGGTACTTTTATACCTGAGATGGTGTAGTGTGTGGTAACATTGTACATTCACGCTACCCCTGTGCTTCTGCACTTGGGTACACATCATAATAAAGTCTAGATATAAATAAAAATCGAAATGTACGGTTCCACAATTCTTGACCCATATGTCGTTCATCCTTTCCTTCTATTTAAATTAGAAGGCAGCACAAGGCTGCTAGCACAACAATGAATGAGGAGTTAATCCTACATCATGAATCCTGTGCCCATTTCACTCTTTCATGATTTCCTCTCCCATGATTGACTAATATGGGCCAGTTTCCATATGTATATAATGGGCAGCATGATGGCTCAGTGGTTAGCACTGCTGCCTCACAGCACCAGGGACCCAGTTTGGATTCCACCCTCAGGTGACTGCCTGTGTGGAGTTTGCACATTCACCCGGTGTTGCGTAGGTTTCCTCTAGGTGCTCCAGTTTCCACCCACAGTCCAAACATGTGCAGATTATGTGGATTGGCCCCGCTAAATTGCCCTACAGAGTCCAGCGGCATAGACTAGGTGGACTAACCATGGGAATCCAGGGTTACAGGTACAGGATCAGAATGCATTCTGAGGGATGCTCTTCAGAGGGTTAATGAGGATTCAATGGGCTGAATGGCCAGTTTCCATACTGTGGGGATTCTATATCAACAACATCCAACTCTGCCCCTCAACCTGTCCACTGACTCTGTCCTGTGTGAGTAGCATCCAGCCTTCAAAGGACTGTAATGTCTTCCAGTTAAACACTAAAAAGACAGATGGAATAACCTTTAGAGCCTGCTACAAAGTTTTGCAAATTCTTCATCAATGCTATCTTCTGTCATACCCATGGCAACTGTCTCCAGATCAACTTATTGCTCACATCCTCAGTGTGCTGCTTATTCCCTGGTGATGTTATCAATCTTGTATATCTTCTTTATCACAACGACTGCCTATTGCCACCTCTGTAATATTGTCTGACTCAGCCTGTCACTGAAATAAATTTCAAGCCTGTATCATCTTCAAACTAAATTGTTCCAATACCTTTCTGGTTAGCCTCTTTATTCTCCAGCCTTCATAAAATTCAATAGATCTGAATCTGTTATGGTCAAGACTCACTCAAAAATCATCCCAGTTCATACTGATCTATGTTCAAAATGCCTCATTGTTAAATCATGTTCCTTTAATGTTTAAATTCCTCCTGGGTTTACCACTCTTTATCACTGGTATCTCTGACATCAACCCTACTTAGTCACAATTGTTCCATACAACATCCCATAATCATCCAAAATCTGTACTTCTCAAATTCTAGGCAATAGACGATAGGTGCCGGAGTAGGCCATTTGGCCCTTCGAGCCAGGCTATTGAACATCTATTATAATCACTGTCCTATTGATGATGTGGAGGTGCCGGTATTGGACTGAGGTGTACAAAGTTAAAAATCACACAATACCAGGTTATAGTCCAACAGGTTTGTTTGGAAGCACTAGCCTTTGGAGCGTTGCTCCTTCATCAGATGGTTGTCACACCAAATGCACCTGTTGCACTATAACCTGTTGTGTGATTTTTAACTTTGTTGTATTGGTGGCTGTGATATCTGCTGCCTCAGCCCTACCTGTACTTGGAAATCCTCTCACCAAACCCCAACCCCTCTTCTCTTTAACAAACTTCATTTGGATGTGATCTTTGAACGTCTCCTTCATAATCTTTCTTCCTAATGCTCAACATTCAATTTCCTTGCATATCTCTGAAGTACCTTGGGACATTTCTTTATGTTGAAAGGTATATGTCAATGCAATTTGTGTTAGAATCCCAGCCAAAGGAAATATGTATAAACCCAAGTGAAATCTGGCTGGTAGATCATTAGTTTAATCTTTGCAGGTGGTTACTGTGATGGCGAGTCACTGAACACATTTGCATCAAGTTGGCAATATTCTTTAATAAAAGAGAACACAAGTTTACTATATGTATGCATATGTCAGTCAAGTTGAAATGGTGTAATTATTAACAGCAACAACATAGATCCAACTTTTTATTCCCCAGTAATATCCTTTGCATATACTCAATCCTAGCGAAAAATATCATTTCTATTTTAAACTCTTTAATTTCTCTAAGAGTCTCATTCCAGGTATCCTTCTTTGACTGCTGAAACAGCTACAACAGCTTCAAGATTTATTTCCAGTGCAGATAAGCTCAACCTCTTTTTAGTTCTGCTGGCCTAGATCTCCTTGCAGTTCTGACAATTTGAATACCAACTCTTACAGCTTGGAGACTTCACCAGCTAGCCTGCAGTTCTGCCAGGGTGTAAAACTGCTCCCCTGAAGTGAAAATCTTATTCTTCTGCAAGTGTTAAACAGAAACCTAATTCTTCTGAACTGAACTCAAATTAAACCAGCAGTGACACTGATCAATTGTTTTTCTGGCTATCATAAATAAGCAGTGTAACCTCTTCAACAATTAACAACTATGAGGTATTCTACTTGACACTCACTAAATCACATGCTTTCTCAGATATTATGTATTCAGGTCACTTTTCTGAATGATCGGCTGACCACTTTAAAACAAGTTACCTTCATAGAACTGAAATCAAAAACCATCTGACTCTATTTTGAAAATACCAACTCAAAAATGTTAGGAACAAGATCAGAACTGGACTTAAAGGCTTTCAGTTTAATGGCTCATTGAGAAAACAGCACTTCTTGGTAGTCACTGTATCACGCTAAAGTGCCAGCCATGATTCACAAAAAGGTTTTAAAGTACAAAATTTGATTCTAACATGAGTGTGATAAGCTGACAGCTATTGCCTTTGGTTAAAACAAAATGTCCGTGAAACCACTTTTCCACAACTCTACCTGTCTGCTTACATAGTGTACGAATTTTTCTCAGTGCATTGCATATTGTCAACCACACATAGTGCTGCCATTAATATACAGTGAGAGACTATTTATCATCTCTTGTATGAAAAACATGACCATGTTTAACGTCAAACATTCTTCATGTTTCTGATTTGTATAACCTTTAGCTCTTCATCTAACATGATGTTCAAAAATACAAGTCTTATTTATACAATGATATAATTCTTACTATACATGTTAATATGCATTATCAGTACAGGAAGAGTTAAATAATTCAAAGCTGTGACTATTGGCTGTCCTTATTGCTCACCTTCACCTGTTTATATTTCCTCCAATATCACATTGATGGCCAGAAGCCTGTTTTCCCTTGTTACTAGATAATAAACTTAGCCACCTGCTGCTGTTGTCTTTGTTAATTTGCTTCGCACATTTCCAAAGAGTACAAGCTATTATCCGTCCCCCAGATAATGTGCAACACTGTTAAATGCAATATGGCGCCTTTGGCAGCAATATTAGAATGCAATTCAAACCTTCCTAACAGGCAAAAACCCAGATGGGGCGGTCACATCAGAGTCATTTAATAACCTGCAGCAAAGACTCTTCATGTGGAAGGATAGGATTTTATTTAAGATCACATAGGACAAACATTCCTTCTAATTACTTCCATCTTACTCCATTCACCTACAAAGATTCATGATACGTCCCAAGAGCTTCAATAGTAAATGTGTTGGTCAGCATAATTGCACTTCATTAAGCTCAAATTTAGAAAGGTGTCAGATGATCATTTTAACTATTGCTCAAAATAAGATCTTTGGCCTCACGAGAACAAATTATAACTTTGTCTCCTCATGTTATTCTCTGAATCCTGGCTGTAAAACTGAGCCATGTTAACCAAGGTGTCCCCCACTGAGGGCAGATAGCTGAGCCCATCAATGAACTTCCACCCCCCCACTCCCCCTCCCCACCCCATCAATCCTGCAGTAACCCATGGCCTTCAATGAGTTATTACCTCCCCCTCCTATATAATTGAGTTTCTTCTTTCACAATTATTGTCCCCTTTGAATCCTAGCATGCTCCTTCCCATCCCCAGAACTGATTCCACCAACTTTCTTACCATCGTAGTGTTAATACCTCCTCCACCCACCCTCACCATGACTTTCATTGGAGCAGATTCCCTGGATTGACCTTAGCCCCTCCACTGCCCACCGTTGACTAACTTGGTTGGAATGCCCTTATCATAATTGACCAGACCACTGATTGGTATCTCTGCAGCTCCCTGACTGACCTAATGTCTCCCAATGAAGTAGTTGCATAGGATCTGCAAGACAACACATAAGTGAGAGTTTGCACATCAGAATGGGCTGAGGTGGAGATAGAGGCTGCTGGCATTACTGATGGGGAAGTGATGGAAATCAAAGGAGATCATAAGAAATCAAGAAATCTCACGTGATTAATAGGACGTTGAGGTTGCAAATAGTCTGGTTCAACCTACTCCAGTAGCTAGGAGTGGTTCAGAATTAGTGGCTAGGGAACAGAGCAAATGACAAGAGATGATGGACAATGGCTACCGTTCTCCAAAGGCTTAATCAGAGTTTGAATTATAAGGAGAGGCTGGAAAGGCTGGGACCTTTTTTTTCCCATGGACCATAGGAGACTGATGGGCATGAGATAAAATCATGAGAGGCCCACAGGTAAGGTAGATAGTCAACACTATTCCCCAGGGTAGGGGTGTCTAAAATTAGAAGGCATAGGTTTAAGATGAGAGGGGAGGGATACAAAAGGGTCCAGAGAGGCAATTCTTTCACACAGAGAGTGGTGAGTGTCTGGAATGGGTTGCCAGAGATGGTGGTGGATGGGAATACAATTTTGTCATTTAAGAAACATTTTGACTGGTACATGAATGGGATTTGTATAGAGGGATTTGGACCAAATGCAGGCAAATGGGACTAGACTAATTGTGAATACTGGATGGCATGGACAAGTTGGGCCTAAAGGCCTGTTTCCATGCTGTAAACTTCTATGACTCTATGACTGAATGCAACTTGCTCCTTAAACTGAGGTGATGTAGAACCCCTGATCTTAACTGCTTTAGGCAGCCAACTGACCATGCCAAGTGGCACGGTGGCTCAGTGGTTAGCACTGCTGCCTCACAGCACCACAGTCCCAGTTTCGATTCCAGCCTCGGGTGACTGTCTGTGTGGAGTTTGCACATTCTCCCTGTGTCTGCGTGGGTTTCCTCCGGGTGCTCCGGTTTCCTCCCACAGTCACAAAGATGTGCAGATCAGGTGAATTGGCCGTGTTAAATTGCCCATAGTGTTAGGTGCATTAGTCAAATGGGTCTGGTTGGGTTACTCTTCGGAGGGTCGGTGTGGACTGGTTGGGCCGAAGGGTCTGTTTTCACATTGTAGGGGATCTAATCTAAGCCCTGAAATATTATTGGAAGATTCCCTTGACATACAGTGCCTGGACCACTTGACTGAAGGCTGCCTTCCTTGACCTGACTGTCTCCCCTTAGACTTTGAGACATGACAATTTGGTTGAAGCACATGCAGTGTGTTTGCCGTATATGATGCTACAGGTATGAGATTTACATGGCATAGTGCCATACTGCTGAATGTCCTCCATTTTATCAGATTGCTGCTGACATTTTTACTTCTGTTCTAAATGCCAAAGTAAAACAGCATGACTGTGAGTCCTTCAGCTCTGATGGAGGGGCCAAAGCACAGAATGGCTCAACGAGGCAAGGGAAGGATGCTGTATGTCACCAATTAGGTGCAGAGTGAATGAACATGAAGAGAGCAAATGAAAACCCATGAGATATTCCCTGGTCCAAGCCATGAGGAAGATGCTTGTCCCTGCACATAAATTATCCTGGCAGCAGTATTGCAATGAAAGGTGTTGGTGCACTCCAAAGTGCAGCATTGATGTACAGCACCATACTGTAAATGGGTAAGAAATGAGCCATGAGGATGTGGTGAGGCTGGTCTGATGCCAACATCCATGGACAGCAGGAGTTGGGAGTGGCCACTGCCCATGCAGCGTGCCCCAAGATGTTAATAACATCTATCCAAGCTGGAGTCCCAGAACAAGCAGCCAGCTGGACCTGCCAGGTACCCATTCTCTCACTTCAGGAATTGCTGCCATCTAGTTTCTATCCAGCAGGTGGGAGAATGGGAACCTGCATATTAATGCAATGAGGGTAAATAATAATGGCATGCTAATGAGTGTAAATAGCTACAAACAAACCTCTTAATGCAACAGTTGAGATTCTTGTTTTGCTGGCAAAACTCTTTTGGAGAAACATTTTGTTTTATAATGTTGATAAACTAATTTCTGTGAACCTCACTCTATTTTCCTAACTGATTCGCCAATGACCATGTTGTTCAGGAGCTGGGGAGATTCCACCATTGGTTTAATGAATGTACAGGTAAGTATCTGAGAGGTGCTATGATGTGACTCTGAACTCAGTCAGGTACATGCTAAATTACTCTGTAGTGTTCAAGGATGTGCAGGCGAGGTGGATTCACCATAGGAAATATGGGGTTATGAGGATAGGGTAGGGGTCTGGGTGGGATGTTGTTCAGAGGGTTGATGCAGATCCAATGAGCCAAATGATCTCTTTCTGCACTGTAGGTATTCTATGAATCTATAACAGATACTCCAGTTGGAACTAGAGCAGCTGAGGATGAGAATTCTTGCTTTTTGACCATCACATGTACGCTGTTATCATGGAAGTTGGTTAGCTCAGTTGGCTGGATGGCTAGTTTGCAATGTTGAGTGATGCCAGCAACATAGATTCAATTCCCACACCATCTGAGAGGTTACCATGAAGGACTCTCCTTCTTCACCTTTCCCCTCAACTGAGGCTTGGTGACTGTGAGGTTAAACTACCACTAGTTATCTCCCTTTAATGAGAAAGCAGTTCTTTGGGACTATGGTAACTTTCTCTATATTTTATTGAAAAGGACTTTGTTGAAGATCTTTAATTCTGACCTGAGCATATCTGAACAAAGAAACCCCATAGCAAGGAAACACTCATTATTGCCCTTTGAACTCTGGTGCAGTCACAATTTATTTTGAGGAAGGAAAGACAAGTGTGTGAGAAAATTTCTCCTTTTAAAATAATTTTTGAGATTCGCAAAAATTATTTCTGAATGGGCTATAATTTACAGAGTTTGATAGATCTACTTGTTTTGATAATGTAAGATATGCTTTTAAAATCTGTGTCTGTAACATCTTTCACAGAAAATAGCTCTCAAATACAAACTTTATTGTCAATGAATATAAA
The DNA here is from genome assembly GCF_004010195.1 of Chiloscyllium plagiosum. Taxonomy (NCBI): domain Eukaryota; kingdom Metazoa; phylum Chordata; class Chondrichthyes; order Orectolobiformes; family Hemiscylliidae; genus Chiloscyllium; species Chiloscyllium plagiosum. Next base: position 12,377,753 of record NC_057744.1, on the reverse strand, counting down.
AAAGACTGGAGTGAATTTTAAGTTAATGATACCAGAGTTAAAATGAATCAAAATTATTCTGTTTTAAGTCTGGAACTCACAGAGAGATCCCACCAATGCTCACTCTACCAAGCTCACCATCATGAAGTTGTTGAGCAACGTGTGTGAGGGTACCAGAGGAACAGAATGGGAGATTACCCTACAGTTGCCCCCAAGTTGATAGTAGCATATCCAGAGGAAAAAAGCAGTTCCACCTCTGTTACAAGGAATAGTTGAGGATTAGTCAGAATAGGCTGCTCAGACACGCCTCTTTGAGCATGTTGGACAACATTGTTTTCAGGTCCAACCGTAAGATGTAGAATTGTAATTCCACAGGCGAGGCTGATTGGTCCAATCATGGATCAAAAAAGAAGCTGTTGATTAGAAGTGGGACTAGGTGTTGGATTGGGATTCAACTCTTGTACTTACACGTGACCATGAAGTCTAATTTTGTTGAATGCAAATAGTGATGGTGATGGGTGGCACCGTGTTTGCTTCTATTTTACATGATGGAATGTTTATATTATTTACTGCAACTTGAGAAAACGGACCTATCTATCATAATGGCGAAAAGAACAACATATCTGCATTATAGTCTTTGAAGAAGAGATGTACTTGATGAAACAATAATGCCGTTTTTTTCTCTCTGTAAATGCTGCCAGAGGTGACAATGCTGTCACTTTAAGAGTTTATTTTCTCCTGGTCATCTTTTGAAGAGAGTTGTAAGGCAGAGGTGAAGAGCTGTCTCGAAGAAAGTAAACAATTTGTGGGATCTTGGGAATTTTTTAAATGTTGGAACAATGGAAGCAGCCTGGGTGTGGCCAACTCTCACAGACCTGGCTTTTTAGTTTTGTTTTAGTTTTTAGGTTTAGTTTTAATCAGAAGCCTTTGGGGATTTCAAAATAATTAGGAGCTTCAGTGAATGTCAGTTAGCTGCTACTTTCTCTCAATTTTCTCTTGATGCTTTTTCCTCCTAGATTGGAGAGCTGCATGTGAATCAGTCTGAATTTGCCTTTTTGCCAAGGGGTGTGTTTGTGGGATGTTACTGTACTGGAACAATTCATTAGAAATAGTTATTGTATCTATATTTAGTTTAAGTTTTCCAATAGTTAAGCTATTCTAAACACCTCTTTCTTTTGTTTGTACTTTAACTATAGTGTTTAAATAAATTACGATTTGCTTAAAGTTACGTTGTTTGACTAGTCACTTTTCAACTGGAACACAGCACTTCACATCTACCTTTAAAATAAGAAAATCTTAGGGTCCAGTTTAACTTCTCAAATTTTTTTTTGAAGGGATCTGACCTGGTGCATAACAGCTGCTGCGTTTCTCCAGCTACTTCCATGTTTGGTTCATCTGCAGCATTTTGGTTTTATCTATGCTATGTGAACTACAATGCAGAAACGTGGCATTCCTCAGTTTGGTAAGTGTTATGGGTAGCATTAAGCTATTATCTTACAACAGAGGAATATGCTTTCATTAAAATGTCATGCTTCAAGGTAAAGTGGAGTATGAGACCTTTACACCTTCAGGTCACATGTTATGTCTCTTAAAGATATGCGGACATACCAATCATGCGACATTACCCAACAGATCAAAACAGGGCAAAGCTTGGGACTGCCAGTTAAATGTTATGCAGCTTGCTTACAAAGGTGAAAAAAACTCCTAATGTCTGCTATTGTGTGGATAAAAAGAGAGCCTTTTGTTTGTCCTCTTGTCCAATATCACTGGCATGGACCTCTGGCTAGAAGGATTCCTGTGCCATTTAAGTTACCTATTGTTGGAATTATTTTTTAGATTTTTAAATTAGATTTCTTACAGTATTTAATAAGTCAAAACCCAATTTATACTTACAGATTTTTAGCATCATAAATTAGGATGAGAGGGAAAGGCAAAACTATAGATTGGGGGAATTGATATCAAGAAATGGGGAGGAAGATTATGCTCGATGGATAAATTTTTACAGAAGGCGTTTCAAATCATCTTGCAATTGCACAATAATACCTCGTTATGTTGGTAACCGATAGCCATTTCTATTGAATGAGGAATGCAAATTTAAAAAGTAGCATCTCAGCTTGAAACAATTTCAAACAAAATAATTTTAAGAAATGTAATTTCTTGATCAGCATAGTAGTTTTGCCAGCCATGAAAATGTGAGCATGTTCCCATGCAGAGCCAAAAACCTGGCAGATCATCATAGTTCTTCAATGGAAGATAAATGTCAAAATAACACCTTAATCCTACAATGGCATTGAAATAAACTTCTGAAACGATCATCATAAAAATGCAAAGAATTCTAAAAGTCAAGTCTTCAATACATGAAACTTCCTAAATACTTGGCCTGCTAAAAATATGCAGTCAAATTAATTTCTGTACAGTAAGGTGTTTCATGATGTCGGTAAACCTGTTTTAAAGATGTTTCTTTAAAATAGGATTCAGATCCCAGGCACATGCACACTCAGTGCACCTGACTGACTTTGTTACAGTCGAGCTGTTAAAGTACAGGGTAAAGAAATGATTTTACCTTAACTAGTTGGAGAGAAAATCTATGCTCTTATTGAAGTGTAAATAAGGTGCAAAACATTGATTTCAAAATACAGACAGTTCTTTACATGTCTTGTTTTGTTTTGTGAGTTGTTCACTTATAAGAAAATACTTATGACCTTTTGCTCCCATTTAAAGTTAGGAAGACTTCAAAACAAAATAAATAAATTTAAAGAAAAGAATGGAGATCTAGCTTTTTGAAAAAAAAATCAGGAGGTGAACTCCAGCAGAAGATCCATAACTATCTCCTCAGAGAAAGTAGATTGCAATAAATGCCAAACTTAACAGCAAGAACAAATAATAAAAAAAATTGTTAAGTAGATTTAAAATAAGGATCAGAAAAACACACCTTTCATACTTAAATAACTAAATCAAGAATAAAGTTAAAGGTCACACAACACCAGATTATAGTCCAACAGGTTTATTTGGAGGCATTTGCTTTTGGAGCACTGCTCCTTTATCAGGTGGTTGTGGATTATAAGATCGTAGGACACAGAATTTACAGCAAAAGTTTACAGTGTGATGTAACTGAAATTATGTATTGAAAAAGATCTGGATTGTTTGTTAAGTCTCTCATCTTTTAGAATGATTTTTTGATATATATATCCCACAACTTCCTTAAAGTTACATTCTCAAGTGAACTTTAACAATAGGTGCCATGTTGGCCCAGATAATGCATTGAAGGTGTGAGACGCCCTGTGTGAGGGGATGGCCTCAACCAGGACCTTGGGTTCATGTCACACTACAGGTGACCCCAATGGACTACTCTCTCTCTCTCTCTCTCTCTCTCTCACACACACACACACACACACACACACAGACCCTCTTTCATACACAAGCTCTCTCTCATACATTCACACATTCATTCCCATGCACACAAGCACCCTCTCACAGACTTATATCCCTTTACACTCATACTCACACACAAACACACACTGTGTCATAAACAATCATGCCTCTCTCTCTCACACACACACACACAAGTTTGTGGGGGGAGTTTGAACTTGCAGAATTACATTTTATATTGCTCAAAAACTTCTTGAATCCATTAAGATTCTGTAAATCCTTTTTTAGATTAGAATCAGTCTGAACATTGGGGCACCGACAATCTCACACAGGGCATCTCACACCTTCAATACATTACCTGGGCCAACATGGCACCTATTGTTAAAGTTCACTTGAGAATGTAACTTTAAGGAAGTTCTGGGATTTACATATAAAAGAACTAAAACCAACCTGCCCATTCTAAAAGATGAGAGCCTTAACAAGCAATCCAGGTCTTTTTCAATACATAACTTCAGTTACATCACACTGTAAACTTTTGCTACGATCTTATACTCCACAACCACCTGATGAAGGAGCGGCGCTCCGGAAGCTAGTGCTTCCAATTAAACCTGTTGGACTATAACCTGGTGTTGTGTGATCTTTAACTTTGTACACCCCACTCCGACACTGGCACCTCCACATCTTAAATCAGAAATACTCTGGTTGGCATATGAAAGACATGAAGAGTCTGCTCAGAAAAAAAAGCCTTTTGGTCTATCAACTCTGTGCCAGTCAAAACTAACCACCTAATCCTTCAAATCCCAATTTTCCAGCACTTGGTCTATAGTTTTGAAAGCATGTATGGTGACACTGAAACTAACATCAGAGACAACATCCTGTGATATTTACTGTACGGAGTGACCAGTGCAATTGTAATAATCCAGTCTTCTGATTTCCAATTCCACAATAATTCTGACAGTGTAGTCTTTCAGTTATTGCAAGAATGGAGAAACTGTGTACCACAATTTGGCATCAGAGTGGACCAGAAACTCATGAATGCTGTGTATCATGCAAACATGTGAAGTTTTTAATTGTATTCACTTCATACTGGGAGATGCCATTTGGAGTTATGGTAATCTAAACTGGAGGGTATATCACTTTCATGTTCTTGCTCACTGCCCAGTGCCTGTTTTTGAAAGTAAAATCCAGAAGTCTTGAAATTGTGCGTACTTGTTTGGCTGTGGATGGGACAGTACAAGATTGGTTAATATTGAGTCTCAGCTGATTCGGACAGTGAGTCAGGCAGCATCTGAGCAGCAGGAAAATCAAAGTTTCTGGCAAAAGCCCTTCATCAGGAATGAGGTTATCAGCCGAGGGGGTGAAGAGATAAATGGGAGGGGGATGGGGCTGGAGGAACGTAGAGGAGCAGGAAAATCGACATTTTGGGCAGGAGCCCGTCATCAGGAATGAGGCTGGAGAGATAAATGGGTGGGGTGGGGCTGGGGCGCAGGTAGTTGAGAGAGCCGTAGTGGATGGAGATGGGGGTGAAGGTGATAGGTCAGAGAGGAAGGTGGAGCTGATAGGTGGGAAGGAAGATTGACAGGTGGGGAAGGAAGATGGACATATAGGACAGGTCATGAGGGTGGTACCCAGTTGGAAGGTCGGAACTGGGATAAGGTGAGGTGAGGGGAAATGAGGAAACTGGTGAAATCCACATTGATCCCATGTGATTGGAGGGTCCCAAGGTGGAAGATGAGGCGTTCTTCCTCTTGGAATCGGGTGGTTAAGGAATGGCGATGGAGGAGGCCCAGGGCCTGTATGTTCTTGGCGGAGTGGGAGTAGGAGTTGAAATGTCATGGCTGAACACTTCAACTCCCCCTCCCACACCGTCAAGTACACTCAGGTCCTGGGCCTCCTCAATCGCCACTCCTAACCACCCAACGGCTAGAGGAAGAACACCTGATCTTCCTTCTTGGGACCCTCAAACCACACAGGATTCATGGGGATTTCACCAGTTTCCTTATTTCCCCTCCTCTCATCTTATCCCAGTTCCATCCTTCCAACTCGCCTCATCCTCATGACCTGTCCTACCTGTCCCACCTTCCCCTCTGACCGATCACCATTACTCCCACCTCCATCTGCATATTGTAGTCTCAGCTACCTTCCCCCAACCCGAACTCCCTCCCATTTATCTCTCCATCTCCTTGGCTCATAGCCTCATTCCTGAATGGCTTTTGCCCGAAACATCGATTCTCCTGCCCCTCGGATGCTGCCTGACCAGCTGTGCTTTTCCAGCACCACACTCGCGACTCTGATCTCCAATATCTGCAGTCCTCACTTTCGCCTGATTTGAACAGTGAGTCACTGAGTCACATAAATCAGGAAGGTGTTAAATCTACAATGAATCAACTAACTTCAGAGGTGTGTGGGGTCAAGTGACTCATCTCTTCCAGGATTGCTATAGAAATATTGACATCTGGTGGTCAGTCCTGCCTGGTGTCTTGGTGGCTCTCAGCCTGATCTCTCGGCAGTATGTCTCAGCTTAGTGTGCAAGTGAATCCTGCCAGGCATGTTCTGAGGCACCCAGGTAGGTCTGAAAGGAAGCAGTTTCAGCAGTAGCAACAATGTCGATGGCAGTGTCATCAGACAGCTGAGGTCTCCTGGAGAGTGAGGTAAGCAGAGGACTCATCAAAGAATATTGAACTTTTAACTTATTCCTTTGTTCTCCTAGTTTAAAATACAAAAGCCTTTAAAATTAACTCCTACCTTATGTCTTTATTTTTCTATTCTATGAAGTGATGCTTAACTTTTTAACTCCTGTTTCTCTTTCTACTTCGTACCTACATTTTTTTGTACTTAGCTACCTTGGTACCTCAGATGGAGCCATGTGTGACATTATACACTTTTCACTGTGCTCCTGTACTACTGTACCTGACTATATATGACAATAAACTCTAAACTTAATAAAATCTAAATCTAAGAAAAAAAAACAAATATAGAAGCCAAGTTTAAACAGAGCCAGACTCTGCACTTTGCAAACTGGGGAACTGGAACAGATTGTATTCATGCAGCCAGGCTTTGGACAATCAACTTCCTATCAAAACCAGACAGGCCTGGAGTTGGCCAAGTGCTGACAGCCATATTAGAGTCATAGAGTCATAGAGATGTATAGCATGGAAATAGACCCTTCGGTCCAACCTGTCCACCCCCACCAGATACCCCAACCCAATCTAATTCCACCTGCCAGCACCCGGCCCATATCCCTCCAAACCCTTCCTATTCATATACCCATCCAAATGCCTCTTAAATGTTGCAATTGTACCAGCCTCCACCACTTCCTCTGACAGCTCATTCCATATCTTTTATATCTCTTTTATATCTTTCCCCTCTCACCCTAAACCTATGCCCTCTAGTTCTGGACTCC
>NC_057744.1:12334992-12370858 GCF_004010195.1 Chiloscyllium plagiosum | reverse complement strand
TCCTATCTACTTGCGACTCCACTTTCAAGGAGCTATGAATCTGCACTCCAAGGTCTCTTTGTTCAGCAACACTCCCTAGGACCTTACCATTAAGTATATAAGTCCTGCTAAGATTTGCTTTCCCAAAATGCAGCACCTCGCAGTTATCTGAATTAAACTCCATCTGCCAGTTCTCAGCCTATTGGCCCAACTGGTCCAGATCCTGTTGTAATCTGAGGTAACCCTCTTCGCTGTCCACGACACCTCCAATTTTGATGTCATTGTTTCAGAATGAGCTGTTGTTTCCATTTCCAGTGAGCATGCTTTGGTGACACCCAGCTCAGTAGGAAGCCAGAGACCTAGCATGACAAGGAATCATGTGACAGTCCAAGGTTTGAAACCATATTCTGCGTTTTCCAAATATGGAAAATTGTCACCTCATCGGATCCTCCTGATTCCATCCAATGTTAATGTTGAATACAGACCACAAAATGTTTGAGAAGATTGGGAAGAGAGGGGATAAAGGGGGCAACCTGGAGTCCCAGCTCTCTTTGGTTTTGCGCCTTCTTCTCCAGAGAGCACCACGGTGAGATAACCTGAAGACCAGAACCAGTCCAGGATGTGAGGGGAAGCCCAAATCGACGGCTGCCAATCCTGAAACATCAGCCAACCCTCAAAAACTGAGGAAAAGCCTGTCCTAGCATTACTTAATGGATATTACTATTGTCCTTTCAGACAAACAGTTCAAATACAGCAATACAGACCTGTGAATAAGGTGTAGTGAATCCTCAGAAACAGGTGTCAAAAATAGATAGTTGGTGTACATTTGACATTGTTTACGAAGAGATTTAAGACTATTTACTGAAGAGTCCTGTGATGAGATTGACAAAGTAGTTTATTTAAAGTAGAATATTAGAGTAGATAAATATTGCTTTTCCTTGATGAAGTCGTTCCTCAATAAATTTGTTGAGAGAAAGAAGAGTTAAGGTTTTGGGTACAGTGACCCTTCTTTGGAAGGGTGCCACCAAACATTCTGAAGAAGGGCCACTATGTCCAAGTCATTAACTTTACTTTCTCTCTCCAGATGCTGCCAGACCTGCCGAGTGTTTCTAGCAATTTCTGTTCTTGCTTTTGATTTCTAGCATCTGCAGTTCTTCGATTTTTTAAAAAATAAAGTTGTGTCCCCTTTGTCCATCATACCGCACAATGTGCCAGAGTTAAGAAGGGTTACTGCATGGAGTCATAGAGATGTACAGCATGGAAACAGACCCTTTAGTCCAACCTGTCCATGCCGACCAGATATCCCAACCCAATCTAGTCCCACCTGCCAGCACCTGGCCCATATCCCTCCAAACCCTTCCTATTTATATACCCACCCAGATGCCTTTTAAATGTTGCAATGGTAAAAGCCTCTACCACTTCCTCTGGCAGCTCATTCCATACACATACCACCCTCTGCATGAAAAAGTTGCCCCTTAGGTCTCTTTTATATCTTTCCCCTCTTACCCTAAACCTATGCCCTCTAGTTCTGGACTCCCCGACCCCAGGGAAAAGACTTTGTCTATTTATCCTATCCATGCCCCTCATAATTTTGTAAACCTCTATAAGGTCACCCCTCAGCCTCCGATGCTCCAGGGAAAACAGCCCCAACTTGTTCAGTCTCTCCCTGTAGCTCAGATCCTCCAACCCTGGCAACATCCTTGTAAATCTTTTCTGAACCCTTTCAAGTTTCACAACATACTGCAAACTGTTCAAAGTTATTCAGAGTACATTTACCCATCTTTCACTTTCCAAATTGACACCCTGCTTTGTGGATGAAGGTCTTGGTGGATAGTGGAAAGCAGAGGAGGGTTATCCTCTTATCTAGGGATTGGCAAAGGAAGCTATGACAAAGGGCACTGCCAGCCTTGTTTGAAGTTGCCATCCAAGTCATTGCACTGTCAACAGTTCAGATGAATGAACAGAGGTGTGGGAAGAAGGTCAATGACCTTCTCTGCTCTTCTAGAATAAATGCCTTTATCTTCTCTCTGCTATTTCACACTGACTCTATCTCTGCTATTGCACAAACATTCCGCTCAGGTTCATGCTCTACTGTTCTCACTGTTGCATGCTGCATCTTCACTCTCACCCACTCCATCTCCCCACCCTGTAATCCCTGCATGGACTCTACACTCCTTACTCACTCACCCACTACCAGCACTAATAGATGTGCCACCCACCTTCATCTTACTCAATCACTCTTACCCTCTTTCCAGGAGAAAACAACCCAAACCAACACCAAAAGAGCCGCAATGGGTAGTGGAAAGATCAACATTTGGTCTAGTTGTACTGCTGCCCAGTGATGACACCTCTCCTGGGTTACCCTTTTGCTTTCAATGTGCTATTGTTCCCCCCACCCCACACCCCAATATATAGAGTTGTCCACCTTCAGAATTGCAAACCCCTCTGCATTTCAGCATGCTGCCCCCAATCTCCATCATTTTCTTGTGGAAAGCCCAGCGTGGAGTGACTGCAGGTCCACGACTAAGGAAGGACTGCAATTTTGAACTTAATTTAATTTTTTATTTACTACTTTACACTGAGAAGAACTCAGTCGAACTTTTAACGTTTTTCTTTACTTCTCTACTTATATCAAAGATTTTGTAACTAGGTACTGTTGAGAAGTTGAAGACATGTACTATACTTTAAGAGAGAGTAAATGCTGTTCTGAACTGAAAGCTGACAAACATCTGTGATGACTAGCTAGCAGTCTCAGAGTGTACTGGAAAATTGAAAATATGTAGTATTTGGCTGTGAAATAGATACCTGAGTTGGTTGCTGCTTGGGCAACAATTTGAATTTAACCAATCAGTTTAAGTTATGCCCCAGAATACTAAAACCCAATCCCATTTGAATTTATTGTTTTTGCCAATGTCGAACCAATGAGACAATCCGATGTTGGGAGTATTAAAAAAAAGGCAGTTTGAAAGTCATGTGGAGTAACTGCCATTGAGAGAACAATTGCTATTTGAAACACTCTCTATCAAAGATACCTTTTCATATGAAACATATTCATAGTTAAAGAAAGAAGATGACCCAGGGAGATCCTCAGCCAAAGGAAGAAAGACACCAAAGCAACTGTATGGTTTTTGAATAAGTTGATGTAATTTTAATGTGTTTTATTGGAACAGTATTTGCAAGTTCTCTTCCAAACAATGCACCATTTTGACTTAGAAATACATCATTGTTGCTTCAATGTTGCTGAGTCAAATTTCTAGAAATTCTTCCCTAACAACAATATGAATCTACCTACATCAAACAAACAGCAGTGATTCAAAAAGGCAGCTCACTCCACTCTTTTCAAGGGCAACTAAGGATGGACTGTTAATACTGGCTCAACCAGTGAAGCTTGTATCCCATGAATGAATTTTTAAACATTATAAAAATGGAAGATCACTTGGTGCCCATGAAGTCAATTTTGATTGAGACTGTAGTTTAGAGATGGTTAAGGCTAACAAGCAGATGATGTAGACTGACCTCAATCAAAAGTCATCAATACCTATACTACCAATAAATTCTCCCCTGTACTATTACCTTTCTGTAACTGTTTAATGACCCTGAGAAGAATTGAAGATCTCATTTCCTAAAAAACTAGTGTTTTTTTTTATTCATTCACAAGATGAAGGCATTACTGACTATGCCAGCATTTATTGCCCATCCCAAAGAACAGTTAAGAGTCAACCTCATTTCTGTGGGTTTGGAGTCACACGTAGTCTACATCATGTAAGGATGGCAGATTCCTTCCCTAAAAGACATTAGTAAACCAGATGGGTTTTTCCAACAATCAGCAATGGTTTCATGGTCATCATTCGGCTCTTAATTCCATTTTTTAAAATTCAAATTCGACCACCTGCTGTTGGCAGGATTTGAACACCAGTACCCAGAGCAATATTGGGACTCTGGACTAGAGTCCAGCTATAATGTCATTAAACCATAGCTATGTTTAATATTTCATTACCACATTGGTGTAGATGGTATTAAAGTTAGAGCGCTTCCCTCCACTTCACCTGATGAAGGAGCAGCGCTCCTAAAGCTTGTAATTTCAAATAAACCCATTGGACTATGACTGGTGTCATGTGACTTCTGACTTTATCCACCCCAGTCCAATGCCAGAACCTCTATCTCACAAATGCAAGTGGCATTTCTGTCACAGCTCTGGGTAAATTGCATGTTTCAAGGCGGTAGTAGGTTTGACAAAAATATTGATCATCTGCTTATTTTATGTATTCTATTTGCCTATCAAAAAATGCATACTGATCACGGAAAGCCTAACAATTTGCAGGAAGGCAGAATAAACCAAATCAAAATGATGCTGTGCCTTATGTGTGTAAGAAATATATTTGTTCAAGTTTCAGCCCTAATTGGCATAAATTTCCTCATGAACGACTGTTAGGTTTTTGCTTGAAACATGTAATAATAATCCTTTGAGAATGAGGGAACAGTTTAGAACAGTAGATTGAAGGTGATGAATGTAACCCCACTATTTTAAAAACACAGAGAGGGAGAAAACAGGGAATTACAAACTGGTTAGCCCAACACGAGCAGTAAGGAACATGCTGGAGTCTATAATAAATGATGTTTAGAATATAATGGAATAATGATGGAATTTAAAGAAGTCAACATGGAATTGTGAAGGGGAAATTGTGTTTGACAAATCTACTAACATTTTTCAACAGGAATAGATGAGGGGAGCCAGTGGTTGTAGTATGTCTGGACTTTCACAAAACTGTTGATTAGTACCACATAAGAGGTTATTGTTTAATACTGAAGCACATGGGATTGGTGGTAACATTGAGAATTGGCTGAAAGAAAAGAAACAGAAGGCATGGAGAGTAGATGGTAAAATGGCATTGAGGTTGAAGATTAATTATGATAATATTCAATGGCTGAGGCCTCTCAAAGGGCTGAATGACCTGCTCCTGCTTTTAGTTTCTATGTTCCTACAGTAAGAATAAATGGGTCTATTCTAGGAAAATGAATGTAAGGTACTGTCAGGGTCAGTACTTGGTACTCCAGCTTTTCACAGTATGTATCAACAACTTGGATGATGGAAGTAAATGTAGTATTTCCATGTTTCCTTATTACACAAAAGTAGTTGGGATTGAATGTAGCGAGGTTAAGGTAAGGAGCCTTCAAGGAAATGTGGATGAGTTGAGTGAGCATGAAAATCCATGACAGGTGCCGCACAACGTGAATAAATATGAAGTTGCCCAATTAGATCGGCAAAAAAGAATGATAGAGTATTACTTAAATAGAGGTACATTGGGAAATGTTAATGTATGAAGGGACCTGGGTGTTCTTGCATACTGGTCACTGAAAGCAAGCATGCGGATGTAGCAACAGGTAAATGGCACACTGGTCTTCATGCAAGAAAAAATGAATATAGGAACAAGGTAACCTTATTACAGCTGTACAGGGCTTTGGTGGGGCCACATTTAGTGTATTGTATTCAATTTTGGGTTTTTCTATGTTTCTAAGCTATATTTGCACCTTCTGAGATATTGTTATCTGCACGGTCCAGCAGCTAAAACATTACGCTGCAATTCTGGTGTGTCTTCATTCAAAATATCCTTATTGTGTAATGGGGACAACTCGAGAAGTATTTGTAATAGATAGAAAAGACATTGGTCTTGTTAATTCATACTATAGAGGCCAATCAGAATGTGATTTTAATAACTTTTAGATTTGTACATAATGCTCTGATCTTACACTGAAATTAAAATTATTGGAATTTGAGTGATAATGAACAGTTTTGAATAATGTGCTTCAATTCATTGTTTCCTTGAATGTTTGAATGCATAATCCTGATGTGTCAACACTCTCCGCATTGAATCAGTAGAAGAATCCATTTATATACTTATTGCAATACTAATAGTTAATAGGCTTCCCTTAAGTCAAAAAGTTATTTTTTTTAAATTCATGCCTTTTATTGAAATTTGTTGAGGCAAAAATAGTACAATTTCAGCTGTGATGAATTACTTAGCAAGTTCTGACGTGCCAGTCTTAATTGACACTAGATGAAAACTAAGGTTCTGTTGAAGAAAAATAGCATATTTATTTTTGTATCCAGCATCTATACTACCAGCACATATGTTGAAAATTGGAGTTTTTCTTTTTGTTATTTTTCTGTTATTTTCATTATGTGCTGGGGTCCTATACTTTGCATTGTTTATCCAAATATTTCTTGCTCACATTCTATCCCACATCAAATTCCATTTATGCATCATTTCTATCCTTGCTGATTAATTTGGCACTAGATCTGTCAATATTTCCAATTTTAAATTATCATTAGTTTAAACATTCTTCAACACTTCCCTCTATATCTGTTTCTATTCCACCCTTTCCCACCTCCTAAGTTTTCCATTTCTCTGACTCTCGATTCCTCTTTATTTTATCCAATACACATGGACTCGAAGTGCTAAAATTCCCTTCCTAAAACCCCTCTAACTCTCAAAATTAATCTTCTCTCAAAAGTCACTTCTTAAAACCTTTTTTTCTAAAGTAGGAGCCTCAAATCAGTCTCTGCATTGTCTCCCTAGCATGTGTGGCATTGATTCAATCTTCATTTTTGAGTGTGTATACTCCTGTTGGTGTATGTGACATTACTTTATGTTTATGAAACTCAATAAATGCAAATATTTTTAGCTGCTGTTGGCATTTTTCTCTTTCCCCTTATATTTTCTAAAAGTCATCTGTTTCTTTTTCATTACCAGCTCTGCATTTTGTTACATACTTCCAAGTCTGACTTTTATCATTAAATTTCTTCTCTCAACTCTTTCCACACTCACCTTACTTTTGCTGGGATGTGTTTTGTTTGTACCTTAATCATCTACCGCTAGAAAGTTTCCTTGACTGTTTGAAACACAGAAGTAATGCCTTGGAAGTCAAAGGTTGTTGAGTTCCATGGTTTATAGTTGAACCAAATCAAAACCAGAACAAATGGAGCCAGCACCTTTTTGGTTCCACAGGGACCTGAATAGAAATAAAGTGGTCTACCGTCGTGGGTGTTGATTCTGCGACATACAGGGAAGAAAAGGGCATCAGCACATTACATGATGGATGTTATTTTAGCAATGTGTAGTCATTTGATATGAGTCCAGGTCACCTATTTGTCCACGTCTGACACTGTAATCCGCACAAAACAATATAGGTACATTGTGCAGTGCCTGTTCATCTATCTCCCCAGATACAGTGCAGAGCACTTCAAAACTGAATTCATGACTAAATTCACAACTCTAACAACACTTTCCCTGATACCAAGCATAATTCCACAGGAGTAATACTCATCATTAGATCTAATCAACTTGGGCTTGAATCCAGAGGCATTTGCATTACCATTCTTTATATTTCACATTTATAAATGAAAGGATGTTTGCACTTACCTTTTTATATTCTGGGTCTGTGATTAAAGTTTATTTGCTTTCAAAGCTATTAAGAAGTCAGATAAAAGTGGAATGTTAATGCCAAATTGCCATCTATATGCATTGGAAGTTAATATTTGCATTTTATGACAGTAGCATACAAAAAGCAATGTTAAACCTGGATACTGTATATTACATCTATGATTTGAAAATTTACCTCTCTTGTAACTAGAAAACAATGGCATGTTACTTAAGGGCACAATACATTTATGATCATAATTGTGAAGTCACAAATTAGGATAAACCCTCCAGGGAAGAGCATGTCTCATTACTTTTCAATGTGTTCATTTTAAACCAGTTTGTTTCCTACTCCAGCTATTTGGTAATAATGCCACAGAGAATTGCCTGCTCTAGTAGGTTTAGACTTCACCTGGGACAATGGGCAGTTTGAATGGGAGGTGATGATCTTGTGGTATTTTCACTCGACTATTAATCCAGAGACCCCTGGTGACCTGAGTTTGAATCCTGCCATCGCAGATGGTGGATTTTGAATTCATTAAGTACCTGGAATTAGGAGTCTAATGATGACCCTGAAACCATCGTTGATTATCAGTTTTAAAAAAACTATTTTGTTAGATCTTTAGAGAAGGAAATTGCTATCCTCAACTGCTCTGGCCTACATGTGACTCCAGACAGACAAAACTGAGGTTGACACTTAACTGCCCTCTGGGTAATAAGGGATGGGCGATGAATGTTGGCCAGGCCTGTGATACCCACATCCCAGGAATGAAAACAAAAGTGGGCTTTTTGGAATCATTGATCATTGTAATTGATTGAAACATAGGAAATTGTTCCCATGTTTCAATTTTTGATCCTAGATTTAAGCTATTGGTCAGCACTGTGATTGTGAAAATATACAGATGTCACAGACACATTCGCGATATGATTTCAACAATCTTTTCTATGGGCACTTGCAACTGCCCATCACGATTTCTAAACTGCTAAGATTTGCTTCTATTAACTGACAGTAGTTTCTACAAACGTGTTGAGTCAATAAAATGTGGAGCTAGAAAAAGCACAGTTGGTCAAGCAGCATCAGAGGAGCAGGAGAGTCGATGGTTCGGGCAAGAACAAACAGCACTTCCTGTGTCAGTCGGTAAGTCAGACCTTGTATCTGAAAACAACACCAATCATATCTTTCTCAGAAAAGCAGTTTGTTAAATCCTCATAGATTTTCAATTATCAGGACTTCTGCTACTTGGCTGAATCTGAAATCTAAAAGATTTTCCATTATTCTATCACTATAAGCAATTGGAGCTTATTGGCGGGAAGTCAAGGAGTCTGGAGAAATAAGCATATCTTTGCTGTCCAAACTCACTCCTTGACCCACAGTTGTCTTGTTTTGAGATTTTTTCCCCCCTTTTTGCCTAATTTTTCCTGACCCACAATAGCTCTGCAAATTCATGTTGGTTTTTGTCCTTTCTACAAATGAATGTCTGTGTGATTAGGATTAAGGGGTAAATAGTCCAATTCACATTGTGGCTTAGTTGATAACCGGTTTGTCATCTTTTTGAAGAAATAGTTTGCCTTTAAAAGATGGGTTGCTTCTTTGTTTGTTGAAAAGCCTTGTGAACATCTGTTTTGTTGCAGTTAACAGTACTAAAGAGAAACAAATTAGCTATTTTTGGTGACTGAGTAAGATATTTACAATGCTGGTTCAGCTCATGGAGTACTGGACTTGATTCCCAGTGCAGCCCTTGTGCTAGAGTTGTAAGAGTCATGCTTTGTTTTACAATGCCTACGTGAAGCATCTTAAGATATTTTGTTAACAATGCATTATAAACATACACTGTTGTTGTGAGAGCTTACTGTCTGTCAATTGGCTGCATGCTTCCTACAATAATTACCATATTTCAGAAGTACTTAATTAGGCATAAAGTAAGCAAGTGCTAAGTTTTTCTGTTTGCATACTCCAAAATACAGTTATGTGGAGTAGACAATTTTGAACAATTAACTCATCACTTAAGCTGAACATATGAAATGATGTTAGATTTTTTAGAAATATGCTAAAGGTGGCTTTCATGTAAATTTATAGTTGCTTGCCCCATAATTAAGATGAACTAAGGTTTGCACATTTTCGTATGAATATCAATCTATTGAATGTAATTAACAATTGAGTTTAATGCATCTTTCTAGAAGCAATATTATTAGAAATGCAAATAAAATCACATGAGATCACAGATTAAGCTGTCAGAATAAAACATTAACAAAAATGCCAACAAATGCTGCATTTATCATTATTTAATAACTATCAAATCACGTATTCAAATGAGTACAAGTACAAAGTTTGAATTAACAAATTGCAAACAGAACAACATAGCTCTTCAATTCGTATGATGATGCATTAAATTCAGCCTTCACTAAAGCAAAACGTTTTATATATTATTGATGATTATTGTGCCTGTTAGAGATGAGAATCTGGCATCATCAATTACTTCTGTATTCTAACTTTCCTTTAATGCTTAGAACGGGAGAAATCATGATTTTGCTGTTACTCAGAAATATCCAAAGTAATAATAAATTTTTAAACTGATGGAAAATTGTCATATCTTGTCCAAGGAATTAGTGCACTTAAAACATCTTGAAGCCTCCACCTTTGCTAGCCTCATTTCCAATCTCTGCAAAACTGTTTATCTATTTGTAAATCTTCTTCTAGCCTTTGTTTAGTCACTGCCTTTTTATTGTGTATTTTACAGTACATTGATACATCAAAAGTTCTGTGGTGGTGGTTGTTGCTGAATATGTAATGTGATTATTTTTCCCCGTTGTCTCATCTCCTAAAGGCATTGTGATTAAGTTTCACTGACACAAACGGTGCTCAAGTAATACCATCAGATTGTAAGTAATAGGAACAGAAGTAGACCATTCAGCCCACTGAGTCTGCTCTCCCATTCAGCGAGGTTATGGCTGGTCTGATAATCCAGAACTATGGGAAATCTTTTTTTTATTCTCTTACTAATTTAAAAATCTGTCTATCTGCGTATTGAATAATTAATGACCTAGCCTTCTGTAGCCTTTTGTAGCAAGGAATTTCACAGATTCAATACCGTCTGAGAAAAAAACGTGCTCTTTATATCTGTTTTACTCGTGAGATCCCTTACCCTGAGATTATTCCTCTGGTATTCTCCACAAGGGAAACAACTTCCCTGTATCTACCCTGTTGAGTCCCACAAAATCTGATTTTTTAAAATTAAGTTCACCCCCCATTCTTCTAACGTCCAGTGAGTACAGGCCCAACCGACATAACCGCTCCTGATAAGGAAATTACTCATATCCAAGCATCATTCCTTATAAATAATGAGATAGAGTATAGTTTGACCATAAAAGAGATCCACCCAATGCATCACCTCTTTTCTCCTTTGTCTTTTCCCTTTTTTTAAATCGAAGCCTATTAAAAAAACTTGTTCATGAATCATATTTTAGTTCTAATGAAATGTTTAGCCAAATGTATTAGCTTATCCATTCTTGCCAAAGGTACTCAATGACCTGTTCGATGTTTTCAGCATCATAGCCTGCTTTTCATAAAATATGTGCCCTCTTTCTGATATCTGTCCATTCTTTCTTTTCAGTCGACAGTATTCCCTAGCCAGTTATCTTCCTTTTTCGTGAAAGTGAAGTTTCATCACTGCTATTCAGCTGAGGTCAGCAAGCTCCATAGAGACGGAGAATTGAACACCAAACTTAGAGGGTCTCGAATTTTTCATCAGGACACAATACACTGAAACATTGGAATGAGTCCAAACTGAATACTTCAGTTATCACAATCAAACATAAACAAAAAGTAAAAGAAGGGCTTGTGATTTTACAGGACAGAATCTTAAAGGGGCTATGGTGAGACATAGACCACATTCTAAGAACCACTATTGCACTTCCCCAGTCCACTTACAGTACTGTTCCACAACTTAATGTTGCAACCTATGGTACAACAGCAGCTTTCATTGCAATGCTGCAATAAGGACACTGTGCACCTCTGGCCTGTTCATTTGTTCTCATATTGCTTACTCAGTCAGCCACTTGAATACTCATGCTATCCCGATCTTGCATTGCCTTCTCCCTCAGCTAGAGATACCAGGCTCCATACTGCTGTATTGCCTTGCCATTTAGGGTCCAGCTAAAGCCAAGAAAGTTGTCATGGTCATGAGCAGTTCTCAGTCAAGTCAAATAGATAGTAAGACAAAGACAACCTCCGGTATCAGTCCAGCTCCTGAACACAATCAGTCAGCTGCTTAGGGAAGTCAAACTCAGAATCCTCCACTCAGAAAAGGGTGAGGGGCCAATTGACAGGCAGTCCACTACATATCTTGACTTATTTGGCCGTATTGTGGACTATTTTTATCCTGGAATGAGAGAATAGCATTTTTTTAAGGAACATGAAAATAGATGGCAGCTGTTACTTTTGGTGTCAGTGAGGAGATGTCCTGAGTGAACCAGAAAGCCACACAGAGTGCATATAGAGTTTGTGGTGTTGGTGAGTGACAGTGATTGAGGTAAGATGTTGCAGAGAGAGGTAGAGCATGAGCTTTGGTGTATAAAAGTTACAGGAACAGAGTGATGAGTATAAAGTATCGGTGTGGAATTGATGGCACCTATCCTGGCAGAGTGGAGAAAACTTTCTTCTGACATTGCTGTGTATTCCTCCAGACTGCACTGAATCAGATGGCAACCTTGGAATGGGCTTGACTCACTTCGATGTTGAGTCCTCCCTCTGCTGGTCTGAGGGGTGAGGATGTCATGAATTTGCACCACTGTCCAGCAGAATCACCAGGCTCCCACAAAGTGGAGCACCAATTTTTCCTTCTTTGCTACATCCAGGACTAATGTCAGGAACTGTGCAGGAAAGCTCTGGACCAAAAGTGCTTGTCCAGGAGCAGAACATCTTTTTAAGGATGGCACCAATGCCAAGGATGCCAATCCGTTTCAGGATATCCTAGCAGTGGCAAGTTCTTCTGGACATAAGAGGTAGTGAATCAGGCTAGAATCAGATGAATGGTGCCATTGGGGTGGACTGGGTAGATAATGAGTCGGGTTTGGTAAGATGTGGCATGAATATTCGCTAGACCTCACGGCAAGAAACCATTTCTGAAATTCAATGAAACTGACATTTAACCAGAAAAATGTAGGATTCAGCCTTTAATACTTTTCACAATCAGTGCACATCTCAAAATACTTTGTACTGACTGAAGTACACTTGAAATACAGTCACTGTTGTAATGTCAAATTGGTGATAGTTTTGAATGAATTCTTGCCATTTTATGAAAAACAGTCTTTTTTTTCATGACATTGTTTAAAAGATAAATAATGACCAGATGGGATTTTAGTTTTTTACTCAACATGGCTGTTTATGTGTGGAACCATAGGAGATGGGTAACCTAAATCCGCAGGACCTGGATCTTTGTGAGAAGCTAGGGAAAAGATTGCTGGATCCCTTAATGAGATATTTGTATCATCAACGGTCAGGGGTGAGGTGACAGAAGACTGGAGGTTTGCTATTGTGATACTATTATTTGGGAAAGACTGTAAGGAAAAGCTAGGGAACTATAGAACAGTGAGCCTCATGTCAATGGTGGGCATTCGGGGGATTCTGAGGAACAGGATTTAGATAAACTTGGAAAGGCAAGGACTGATTAGGGATAGTCAGCATAGCTCTGTGCATATGAAATCATGTCCCATTAACTTGATTAAGTTTTTGAAGAGGTGACAATAAAGACTGATGAAGGCAGGGAGGTAGATATTGTCTGTATGAACTTCAGCAAAGCGTTCGGCAAAGTTCTGCATGGTAGAGTAGTTAGCAAGGTTAAATCACATTGGATCCACAGGGAACTAACTAATTGGACACAAAATTGGCTTGAAGGTAGGAGACAGAGAGTGGTCGTGGAGGGTTGTTTTTGGGACTGGAGGCCGGTGACCAGCAGTGCACCACAGGGATCAGTGCTGGCTCCACTGTGTTTTGTCATTTATACAAATGATTTGGATGTGAATATAGGAGATATAGTTAGTGAGTTTGTAGATGACACCAAAATAGTTGGCATAGTGGGCCACGAAGAAGATTATCTCAGAGCACAATGGGGTCTTGATTAGACGATTCAATGGGCCAAGGAGTAGCAGATGAAATTTAATTTGGATAAATGTGAGTTGCTGCATTTTGGTAAAGTAAATCAGGGCAGGACTTGTACAGTTAATGGTAGGGCTCTGGGAGTGTTGCTAAATAAAGAGACTTTGAGGTGCAAATGCATAATTCCTTGATAGTGGAGTCATAGGTAGACAGGGTGGTGAAAAAGACGTTTGGCACGCTTGCCTTTATAGGTCAGATCATTGAGTATAGGAGTTGGGACGCATGTTGTGACTGTACAGTACATTTGTGAAGCAACTTTTGGAATAAACCTTAGAATTCTGGTCATCCTGCTATCGGGAGGATGTTATTAAACAGGAAATGATATAGAAATATTTACAAGGATGTTACTGAGACTAGAAGGTCTGAGTTATAGGGAGAGGCTGAATATCCTGGGATTTCTTTCACTCGAGCATCGGAAGCTGAGAGTGACCGAATGGAGATTTTATAAACCTGCACCATGGAAGGTTTGGATAGGGTGATTAACCATGGTCTTTTTCCTTGGACGAGGTAATCCAATACTAAAGGGCAGAGGTTTAAGGTGAGAGGTGAAAGATTTAAAAAGGACTTGAGGGGTAAATTTTTCATGCAAAGAATGGCCCATGTACAGAAGGAGCTTTCAGAGGAAGTGGAGGTAGGTACGATTATAACATTTAAAAGACAACTGGATGGGTTTATGAATAGGAAGGGTTCAGAGGGATATTGGACAAATGCTGGCAAATTGGATTAGGTCAGATTGGCACGAATGAGTTGGACCAAAAGATTTGTTTCTGTGCTGTATGAGTCCATGTCTCTGTGAACGATGACACCTCTGACCAGTGCAGCACTGATTCTGTACTGCATTGGATGTCAGTGTAGATTTTGCCAATCAAACCCTGGATTAAGTTTTGAACCAGCTGTTGAATGGGGTGTAAGTGCTACCAACTGAGCTATGACTGACACTTAATTACTCTTAAGAAAGGCTGGAGACATTTTGTTTGTGAATATATGTGTCAATTGTTGTAAACAATATACCTCATTGAACAATGAAAGCCTTTTTTCATTAAGGATTTCAAGCAATCTCAAATAAGTTATAAAATACACTAAATGAAAAACATCATTTTCTCCATTCTGTCCCAAAATTGCATCTAGTAAGTCATTACATTTCCAATCTCCAGATTCGTTATTCTTTAATAGGGTGGCCGAGTGATCTTTGCTATTTTTTTCTAAATATTGTCAACTGCTCTGTTCAATATGTTTGCACTCATTAGGAATTAGGCTAGATGCTTCAAAACATATTTTCCCAGATTGCTTCAACTAGACAATAAAAAGTTATTTGTATTTTATTTCTGACTTGCAATTAAAGCAGGTCAAATCTGAGGTGAAATCACAGTTCTGTGCCTTAAAATATCACACAACACCAGATTATAGTCCAACAGGTTTATTTGGAAGCACTAGCATTCTGAGCACTGCTCCTTCATCAGGTGGCTGTGACAACCATCTGATGATGGAGCAGCACTCTGAAAGCTAATGCTTCCAAATAGACTTGTTGGACTATACCCTGGTGTCAGGTGAATTTAAACTTTATACACCCCAGTCCAACACCAGCACCTCCAAATCATTAAAATATTAAGAATGGGGTGAGAGCGCTGATCTATTTATAATTTGAAACAGGGAGTGCTGTACTCAGATCTATTTAAGTTTTTGAATAACAGAGTACTACTCTGTTTCCTGTTTCTTGAAAATTGGAATTGTATGAAAAGTTTCATGGATCTATTGGGAGAACTAAGGTAATATCCAAAGTAATTGAACCTGTGTGGCCATCTTGTCAACATGATTCCAATCACATTTGGAATAGAAGTATAACAGTTTTTCGTATGGTACTTACCCTGCTTTAGAATAATGACGGTTTCGCTGAAGAAACTTTCTACTTAATTCTACAGATCTTCTCATCCTGTTTTCTCCACAAGTATAATCCCAATCTCCTGCTTGCTCCCTCTCTTGTCAGTATCTTCCTGTTAAATGGTTATTGGATTCCCCCTTAAACTTACATGAAATCTTAATCGCTTCAGCCCTCGTTGGTGTCTGGCAATTACATCGCCTGTGTAAAGAACAGTTTCTTAACACCTCACCACCAGTATTTTATATTTGTGTCTGTTCATTATCAAGTATCTTGACACCAATAAAAAAATTGCCTCAACTTCTAAAATCCCTCTTCATAACTGGAACCATTCATTCCTGATTAATATCCTTGTAAATCTAGACTGTACTTTCTCATTGAATTATTTTTAGCTTAGTGCACAAATAGTATATAATCCTTCACCTCAGCCAAATTAAGATCATTCAACGATACATTATGTGTTACGTGCTTCTAGATACAAACCAAATATTCTGTTTCCCATTGAGAATCACAGAATCCCTACAGGGCAGAAAGAGGCCATTTGTCCCACTGAGTCTGCACCAACTCTCCGAACAGCATCCCACCCAATCCCATATTTACATGACTAGTCCACCCATCCTGCACACCCATATATACGACAGAACAATTTAATAGGGCCAATCCACCTAACATCTTTAGACTGTGGGAGGAAAGTGGAGCACCGAGGGAAAAAAACATTCACTTCAAGGCTGGAATTGAACCTGGGTCCCTAGCACTGAACCACCGTGCCACACATTTAATTGATCCTATCTATTTGCCCTGCCATCCAAACTGCAGAACTGCATGACAATGTCCTCTTTATTCCTCCATTAAGATATTTAAACTCTTACCATTTTAGATGCATATCAGTTAAGAGATAGCTTGCAAGTGTATTATCCTTGGATTGTATTTCCCCCACCCCATCACCCAGCCTGCTCATCCATGTCCTTTTGCAGCTCTCTACAACCCTTGGCAAAACTTGTCAAATCCTCACTCCAAACGCAGCAACTTTTCTACATTGTTTTTCAGTAGTTGGGGCCAGTTTGTCATTTCTCATGCATGATTATTTGGCAGTAAAAGCCTCAAAATGGTGCCATTAATATTAGAGGCAATTATGAGTCTGATGGCATTTTATAATGGGCCCATTGCTGGATACTTTAAGCACTTGCACATTATTTTAAGCAGTTCATATAGTTTTGAGGTTGTAATATTCACTTTCAGTTAGAATCAGTTGGACATGCTCTTTAATTAGTTTTTAGAATGATTTGAAACAAAGGATCCCAGCAGCAGTAAGTATGAAATTATTTCTGTGAGTATGACATTATTCCTGGGTCCTACAAAGATTACCATTCTGGCCCTGACCAAATCCACCAACATCATCCCCAACCCTCAGCAAATGTCTAGCTAGCAGCTGGGCTGACCAATATTGGTCAACCTTTAATTATGAGAATCGACGTTTCAGGCATAAGCCCTTCTTCAGGCTTATGCCCGAAATGTCGATTCTCCTGCTCCTTGGATGCTGCCTGACCTGCTGCACTTTTCCAGCAACACATTTTTCAGCTCTGATCTCCAGCATCTGCAGTCCTCACTTTCTCCAACCTTTAATTATGGCAAGCTGCAATGGGAGTGCCTACATGGGACCCATCACTAACCTAATTGGAAACAAAGCTGCAGACTCAAAATAGTAGTTGACTCTTCATTAAAGGTGCAGCAATGGACCCATTTGATCATATGAAAATCAAAATCAGCCCTTCTAAGTCCACGTCATTGCAGATATGGCAAATGAAGTTGAGCCCAAGGTGGGTTTATATTTAATGTTCAGCTTATAATTCCAATCCAAGAGGTTTTCCATTAATCCTACCCTTTGCTTTCTGTTCCCCAGTTACACTTTCTTGCTGCACAGAAGAAGATATCTATCACATGATGCTCTTTACTCATGATGATTATTTGTCAGCCAGTTTTAAACTAATTCTATCTTAATTTAATGCCAATACCTTTGCCATAAATTAATAGTCAATCTCTTATTAAAAGTTTTTTTCTAAAATCTGTTTAATCTGCATTCTTTCCTTAATCTGTCCTATATTTCCTCAAATGGATTACAATTGGTCAATCTCTGCTGAGAATTCCTGATTCATCTATCCTTCTACAACTACTTAACTATGCATAATTACAAATGCATGCCAACCCTATACTAACTTGTCACAAAGCTAGTCCCTTTTATTCTAAGAGCTGTTCCTTGGCTCAAGGAGACTCTGTCCTTGATTTTTTTCAGAGGGGAAATAAACTGGGCTGGGCTCAGATCAGTCTGGTTTGGTACAGAGATGAAAAGGATTTTGAGAGACCTTTTGTTTATATGTAAACAGATGAGACTCCAGACCAAAGTGATCATACTTTAGAAGTGACCTGTAGAATGAAAGGGAAGTGGTCAGCTTTCTAGCTAGCTGAGCTGAGAAGTTTTAGTTCAGTCTTGAACTGAGAAGTTCAACAGAGAGCTATGTGGAAACTCCCTCTGTCTTCTGCCCTTCAACTTCAACCTGTAAGCATGTGTTCCATTTATACTGGTTTTTAAAGGGAGTTTGCTTATTGGGACTGTTGTATCCATTCGGAACAGCATAATTAAGTCTAGCTAGATAGATTGAGTTCTGTAGACGTTCTTTATTCTGTTCTTTGTGTTCCATTGTGTAATTTTGTGAATACATTTTGTCTGTTTTAAAATCTAATAGTCAACCTAACTATCATACTCCGGGTAATTTTCATTGTACTCTTAGTGGAACAAATTGCAAAGTTAGGTCATGGGCTGTCTGCTTAAGAATGTTTTGAATGATCTGGCCTATTCCATAACAAATTGCAAATCAAATTTAGGAATATCTGATCTATAATTTCCTGGTTTATGTTTGACATTTGTCATGAAGGAGGAAAATCATATCTGTTCCATTCCTTTCCTCTGTTAGTTTACTTTTCAACAGAATTTGGAGAATTAGTCAGAACCTTCTTTGTGCTTCTCTTTATCCCCACTGGCTTCAAGGAGAAAGTGAGGACTGCAGATGCTGGAGATCAGAGCTGAAAATGTGTTGCTGGAAAAGCGCAGCAGGTCAGGCAGCATCCAGGGAACAGGAGAATCGACGTTTCGGGCATAAGCCCTTCTTCAGGAACTCACTCATTCATATGAAAGTATAAAAAACTTTAAATTGTACAAATGTTCTACTTCTCATTAATATGTGTTAGTGCACACACTCCTCAAGCATGCAAAGAAGAAAAACAGAAAGAGATCATTCAGCTTATTGCATCCACAGTTAGAAGTATCATCGCAGTCAGATGAGTATCGTTTTCTTCTGCCAATTTTCTACACTTCTCCCATACCCTTTCAGTTTATTTTTGTTCATCTTATCATCCAGGAACCTCTTGAATGCCAATTGAGCCTATATCCACCATACTTCCAGATAGTGCATTCCATAATCTAATTACTCATGTGAAAATGTTTTTTCTTACATTCACATTTATACCTTCTGCAACTCACTTTAAATCTGTGCCTGCTGGTTCTTGATCCTTTTGCAAGCAGGAACAGTTTCTCCCTAACAACTTTATCAGGCTTGCCTGTGTCACTGTAAACCTCTCAGATCTCATCTGAGTTTCTTCACAGAGTACAGTCTTAATTTCTGCAGTCCATCCCCATTAATTAAAACTTCTCATCCCTGGAACAGCCTTGTCAATTGCATTTGCACTCTCTTGTAATGTGCCCCCAGAACTGTACACAGTGAAGTTTAACGAGTGTGTGAAACAAGTTCAGCATCATTTCCTTGTTCTTACCTTCAGTGCTATTATTAGTAAAGCTGAGGATATTGTAGATATTTTTAATCAGACCATTCAGACATGTTATATACACCAATGATTAGATGGAAAGCAAATCCAAGCTATCTAGCCGAAAAGAAGAGACACTACCTTTGCACCACCAGAACTGTACTGCTATGTTCAGTGCTTCTGTACCCTTCCTGAAGAAGGGCTTATGCCCGAAACGTCGATTCTCCTGTTCCCTGGATGCTGCCTGACCTGCTGCGCTTTTTCAGCAACACATTTTCAACCCCACTGGCTTCAGTCAAGTTCCTTTGTTTTAATTCATTATAGAGTTCACAAAACTATTAAATACTGGTGAATTCTCTCTTGAGCTTGAATAACATTTTTTGTGTAGTTTCTCTGTTTAATATTATTCTTTATTACCTATCTCCAGTGGTTCTGCAGTGCCAATACTTATGCATTCTGTGAAAACTGAACATAGTGTGAGATCATTTCTTAGTGGTCCCTCCTGTACCTTATCTATTCTCTTATCTTAATAGACTTATGAAAAGCTTTTTTATTGCCCTTTATGCTAATTTTCTCTCAGGCTCTTGTTCAGCCTCTGCGATATTCCATTTCCTAGCTTTATTATATCATTTGTATTTTAATAGTTTTAATTGTACTTTCTGTGTTAAATTTTCCCTTTGTCTCAAATTTGGCTGACAAATAATCATCACTAGCAAAGAGCATCAAATGATAGACAACTTCTCCTGTGTCTCCTAAATGCCATCCATGGTGCAGCAATAAAGGGTGACAGTATCATTAAATGTCACACATCACATTCATTGCTTCTCATTGAATAGTTTGCTTTGTGCCTGTGCTCATCAAGCTGGTCATCAGTGAAAGATCTAACATACTTCTCGCCTTGAAACCACCAATAGCATAAAAGAGTACTCGGCAGAGGAAGAATTGACAAGATATCTCTACTCTTGTCATACAATGGAGTGCATAATTGGTAATTAGTTGTGGGTGAGCATTTGATTTGGTAACATCCTTAGAAATACTTCTACCTAATTAACAAAACTGGATGTAATTTACAGCAGTGCAATGGGATAGCTATAAGAAAATTCCCAGCCTTTGTTTATGTATGACATGCATCTATCTGTTGCTTTAATGCAGATCTGAACCAATTTATTTGAAATGGGTTAATGCCTTCAACATGCAGGACTATCAGGTGAACACTTTAACTGTTAGAAAACAAAACTCCAGAGTGATTTCTGTGCTCCTTTTCTACATTTCAGGATATTACCTGCTCTCTTATCTCTAAGCCCATAAATGCCTTTCACTTCAATATTGAACAGTGTAAGTACCTTTGATGAGCCCCAGGATTGACACTGAATCACTCAGAGTTCTTCATTTTTCAATGAATATTTGGCAATTATGTGAAATTTCTTGCTAAATAAGTATGCAATTCTAGAAAAATTTCTAGTTTCTCATTTCTCACATTGGTGGACTTTCTTTTCAGGTCAAAAAAGCATAAGTCTTTTTCTGATAATCCACATGGGAATGAAAGGAAAAATAAACTTGTGTTCAACACTGCCATGCTGTTCCTTTTGATTGCTGGCCTTCTGACATTGCACTGGATCTCATATGTCAGTCATGAAGAAAATATAGCAAACACTATGCCTAAATTTACTATACTGCAGTTCAGCAACTAAGGCTCATAACCTTTTGTCATGGCATTTGAAATTTCACTCTCCACAGCAGATCAGTGCTGTTAAAACTTTTATTTTCCCCTTTCAAGACTGTGTAGAGTTTTTCATGCTCCTTCTGTGTGGCAGAACAAATTTGTTCAGATAGACTGCACATGTAGTGGCTTGGCAAACCACCCGAGCTTTCAATCTATCTCCATGGCCAATCATCAAGGGGAAACAACATGCAATTGATTATTCGTTAGTGCTGCCCCTTCGGGCAGTTATTGCCACATTCATTCTACTCCACTTCGAACAAAGTTGCTCTGTAGTTTGGAGCCCAGAAATATGAAAGGTTTGAGAGCTAAACAATCATCTCACCTGTACGAGTTCAGTTTGTAAGCAAGGGATTTCTGAAAGACTGATATGTGACAACGGAAAGCGATTCACCTCTAAAGAGAGTTTAGGGAATTTGCTGAACAGCACCATCAGCTCACCACCACATTACTCAAGATGACAGGTATTAACAGAAAGACACGTCCTGGTATTGAAGAGCACCCATATGTGAGAGACAAAGGAAATCCCAGATATTCCCTAGCATCACTCCAATCCACCTCTCAAGGCTCATGTGAAATAAACCTACAACCTAAATTTGAAATGACTAACTCTTGCGTTTCCAACTGGCGATGCAGCACCAACAAGTGGCAACAACTTCAAGCACAACTGATGTAACACCGGGAAGAACGCACATCATCCCCATTACTGTATGCTAACCTGTGACAGAAAACAATGGCTACCAAATCCAGAGTTGGAGGCATAATACTCCAGCACCAAAGCAACACAAGCTGTAAATAATGTTTGGGAAAGAAAAAAAAACCATAAAATATTGGTAAGCAGTTTCATTTCATTCTTAAACTCTATTGTGAATTTTCATCAGTTTAGATACGAACCATTTCATGACTGGAAAAGTTATATTGAATTAACATAATTATATTTTTAAAAACGATGCGATATTGTTTTTTTAAGATTATTTAGAAATTTTATTGCTCTGTGCATATTTACATAAGTATCCAGAATGCCACCATCACGCACTACTGTATGACAAGCGAATTAAAGAGTTGTATCTTTACTCTCAAATATAACTACTGAGTGTACAAGATGTCACAATAATGTTAATTCACTTGAAGCTGGGATCTGGAGTACTCTCTTACCATCTTCTGTAAATACTGATGTGTAACAAAATCTGTTAAAGTTCACACTTCAATGAGTCGGCACATCATCTTACAGTCTGTGACCAAGCTAACAATGTATCATTTCACCACCTACGAAGAGCAGCAATAAATACAGTCGATGAAAGCTCCAGTCATTGTGTATGAAAGTGTGATTTTCTGAAATTTTGGGAAACACAAGGCATGACATACCAAGAGGTACTGATGGACTCCAACTGGTAATATCAATTGACAGAGGGGAAAAAAAGTCCCTTTGAAATATTTATTTACTTTCAATGCTGAAATAAATGTGTTCTGTTCTTGTGACCTAACAAGAGAAATTTCCTCGTTAACATTAATCTGCATAATATTATGCAATGTTTATCTTTCAGTTCAAAGGACAATGCAAATTGTTTTGCTGTTACCTGGTGTATCCTGTCAAAACATGCTTTTTATTTGAAACAATATTCTTCTATTCTTTGATTCTGCTGTGGGAGCACGCATGGAATCGTCATGTCTTCATGGCTGATGAAAGGACCTTTGTTGTAATGGGGTGCTTGGAGGCAATTGTTATATCTAAGGAATAAGAAGAAAACTTCCAAGGTTGTCGATCATTTTAGATGTTGTCATGCAGCGTATTGTGTACTTCTCATCTTCAGCGTTAACTTAGCACTATTGAAAACTGATATGAAAGCACATTGCTTCAGCTTTGAGGATTATTGGATACGGCTTGTTAGAAACATATGCCATGGTCTTTAGCTCATAAAAATTCTAACAATGAACAGCCTATTATTTTGTAGAAGCTGTATTCTAACGCTACAACTTTCTGGGGCAACACAGAGAATTGGATGTGTGTCAAAAAGCTTTGGTTTTCCTCTAGGTACGTTGCTTTGTATAATAGGTATAAAAATGGGAAACGTGCTCATTCATTATGTTTTCACAAACTCTCTGCTAGATATTCCATTCAATCCTTTGTCGAGTTAATACCAAGACAGCTAATATGAAAATGTATGACAAATGACCACTCCTCTTATTAACACCTAATGGAGGCAAAACAAATCCTCTGGTCATTTTTGAAGAAATTCAATGAAGTCCCAGTCCCAGCTTCATTAGGGTCACAAGCAAACCACAAATGTTTCCATGGCACAGTGCCAAACAAATTTTCTTCTGGAGGTAATGCTTAATGTACCTAAATTAGACCTTTATTTTATGGGAATTAAAGTAGAAATCTGATTTTTGGCAATAGTACATGTGTGGACATTTCAGGCAAGTTTCTTTCATGATTCAATTTAAATGGTTTCAATCTTCCAATTCACTGTTATTTGCTTTAGTCATTTCAAATGTTTGGATAATTTGAATTCAATGCAATAAAGTGATCAAATTATTATGAGTCATTTGTAATAGCTTCACCATTATCCCAACTGATAATGCAAACTAATTAAAACAAAAACAGAAATCGCTGGAGAAACTCAACAGGTCAGGCAGCATCTGTGGAGAGAAAGCAGATTTAATGTTTTGGGTCCAGTGATCCCTCTTCAGAACTAATGATGGCTCGGGAAAGGTGGTATATATGCTGAAGGCAGGGTGGGGTGGGGGTTGGGTGGTGTGGGGTAGCAGGGAGATTTTGGCATACAGGAATAAATGATAGTTGGAAATGGAGTCCAGAATGAGAGAAAGACAGGTAGGCAGACAAATGGATGGATAATCATAAACCAGGGAGAGAGAAGAGCTGCTAATAGGGAGCGTAGATTAGTGAAAATGGGTTGGCTTTGCTGATCACAGCCCTTGTGAAATGGGGCTTGGAGTTTGGGTATGGGCAAAGCTCTATTGTGTAATCCTGTGTCTATGGTCATTGTTTCCATGCTGGATAATTCCAAGCTCATCTTCCATCTTCATTTTGTGAAACTTATTATACAGATGTGAATTAAAAATAGGAGGAGATGAGATGAGACAGAGTCACCTTTACCCATTCCCACACCCCAGGTCCTATATGACATGGACTGCTTTCAATACAGCCAACCCGTTTTCATCTACTTATGTTCCCTTTGAGCATCTCTTCTTTCTCCCACGTTTACCATTATCCAACCCTTTGTCTGTCTAAATGGGCTCTTACTCCACCTATTGCCTCCCCCTTTACCTCCATTCCTCCCATTCCACCACACCCCTGTCATCAGCAGATATATTACCTTTCCCTAGCCATCTGTAATGAAGACAGGTCACTGGATCCAAAATATTAACTCTGTTTTCTCGCTACAAATGCTGCCAGACCTGTTTAATTTCTCCAGCACTTTCTGTTTTTGCTTCAGATTTTCTGTATTCACAGTTTTTTTTTGTTTTATACGAGTAAATTGTTCTTTTTTAAAAAAATAATAGGAACATATGCTCTATCTTCCAGTATGTTATTTGTCTGTGAAAAAGGCAATGTCATGGTTGTTAGAGACTCTTAAATTGACAAGGACTTTTCAATTTCCACACAGACAGCAAACCACAAAACAACAAGCAGGTTTTACCATTTCACACTATAAAATTATAAAGTTAAATAACAAAGGATATAACATTAATTAGCAGCTAAAATATTTTTCAAAGCATTTTAACATTTTATAAGTGTTGTGACAGCGATAAAATATGGACTATGAATTTTCAACTTCCATCATCAGATTTTAAGACCTGGGATTTCCATGGACCAAAATGGTTTTAAAAGTGAAGGACATTTTCTTTAAATAAATTGGCTGCAGTGATCACCTCTCCTAAGGTGGAGGCAAGCTCCAGGAAACTAATGTGGAAAAAACAAATTCGTCTGAACTGAAATTAGACTTTTTTACGATATGAGACTGAAACAAGTCAGATGTGAAGAAACCCTTATCAATGATTTTTAATTCACACCTATGTGATAAGTTCCATCTATTGGAGATTGAAGACTATCCCATAAACATTTAGCATGAAACAATGATCCCAGGCACAGGAAAGAGCTTTGTTTCAACCAATGGCTTTAACAGTTAACCTGGGCAGAGCATACAGCAATCGATTTGTAAGAGCAGAGCTGGAAAAAGGTCTCTCTCTGCTCTTACACGAGAAGTACAAATCAGCCATTGACAATTCAACTTAGAAAATCATCAAAACACTGCAAGCACAAAATATCTGCAAATTTCATGGCTATTGCTGATCCAGGACACCATTATCTAACCATGGTCTCAGGTTAAAACCTAGGTGACACCTTACTAATTCAAAATCTATTATGGCAAATGGAAGTTTATATATTAGTATGAATAGAATACTAGCTAGCTGGCAAGAAAGAATGTAGATATAAATGGGTTATTTTCTGGTTGGCATATGCTATGGACCAGACCAAACCATTTCAAAGTTAAGAAGCTAATGTCTGGACTAACATTTTCTTATTATCAAGATAAGTGTAAGGCGTTCTGTTCTGGATGCAATTCGATTGGTCAAATTACCAGGTTTGAAACAAAACATACTTTATTTTTACACCACAGTTAAAATATAGATAGACTAAAAATTAAGGAAAATAATTGATTTTACTGTACCTTTAGCAAAATGTTTAATAAAATAATATGTAATAATTATAACCAGTTAACTGTTCCAAATAAGTAATATCCCATATACATGTCTTTGGCAAAGACAAACAGATTGTCTCAGCAGCTGGAAGAGAACCCAGCCTGAAGGTGTAACAGAGACTGGAATCAGAGGTTCCACATCCAGCTTCAAGACCCCAGCAAATACTTCTGAAGGGTAAAACTAAAAAATCCTGGTTCTGTGGGAGCTTGACCCCATACATTCAGGCTGCTTATATTGTTCCAACTTTTTAAAAAAAGGCCCAAGTCTTCACAAGCTATTTACATTATTGGCTTTGGAGCAGACAGTTCAGCACTTCTGTCTTAACCTGTCTTCACAAAAGAAAAGAATAAAGTACATCTCTAAAGCCATAATATTGTCACACAAGATTAACAAGTGGTGGGCAACAGGGAGCAGAGCTGGGACCTCAATTTTTACAATTAATACAAATGATTCCAATGAAGTGACTGAAGATATGATTGCCAATTTTGAACAGCTCAAAGGTAAGTAGGAAAGCAATTTGTGAAGAAGGTGTCAGACAGCTACAAAGTGATGTAGATAGGTTAAGCAAGAGGACAACGAGCTGGTAATGGAGTACCATTTGGTAAAATGTGTAATTGCCCATTTTGGCTGGGAGAATACAAAGAAGCATCATATCAAATGGTGAGAAATTGGAGAGCTCTAAGAGGTAGAGGGATCTGGGTGTATAAGTGCAAAAAAGTTCGTACATATGTATGTTACGACACTGGGTAAATCTTTCTGCTAACACTTGGCATGGCACGGTGGCTCAGTGGTTAGCACTGCTGTCTCACAGAAATCATGATTTAAATACATGGGTCACCAATTTAACAGAGTGAGGAGCTTTTCTCACAACACATTATGAGCCTTTGGTACCCAATTCCTCAAAAGGTGGTGGAAGCAGACACTTTGAACATTTATGAGGCAGAATTGACTAGAATATTGACAAATAAGGTGTGAAAGTTTATCAGGTGTAGACAGGGTTGTGGAGTAATCAGGTCTAGCATGATCTTCCTGAAAAGTGAAGGAGATTCAAAGGGACATAGGATTACTCTTGCTCCTAATTTGTCTGTTCATTTTAGCTTCTTATTTACATCCAACTCATTCTTAATCATTCTCATTTCCCTTCAACAAAACATACAACTGAATATAGGTCTATTGAAAAATGACTAGGTCAAACATCCATGACCCCTGGGTATATACAGGAAGGTCTCCAGGAGATTTCCAGAATCCTGCAATGAGGTGCTGGAGAATAGTCTAATCTTTGATTAAAAAGACAAATTAAATTATCAGGAGTTGTAGTTTAGTTAAAGAATATTTTACCATCCTTAGTCATGCAAAATATCTAATTAAATTTTTGATTTATTTTTAACAGGTACGATTTGGTTGGATGTATGGAATCAGATAAATGTCTAGCTGCTAGTTAAATTGCATGGTGTTTAACATGTAAATAGAGTCAAAGATGGATGAACAGAATCCGAGACAATAAATCAGCAGATATGGTGTAGTGGTATTGGCAAAGTGACTATGGATTGAATTCTCTTTTCACTACCATTAACATTTTGTCTCCAGTACAATTACTGACAGATTATAATCTTACACCTTACTTGGATAGTACACTGGAAATAAAGCCCATTATTCCTGGAGTCATTACAAAAGTTAAACGATTTTAAATGTACATAGAATTCCCAACTCATCTGCTTTTCCGTCCCAGGTTAACAGAAAATGTGGAACAGGTTTATGCTTAACAAGATTCCTATTTATTACAAGTGAATAACTTCCAACTACAAAAACAATTATTACATTGACTTATAACTTATAGCTAAATTCTAAACCACAAATAAAAATTTTGCTTTTCCACATATACACAGTTGAGAGAAAAAAAACAGATGCTGGAATCCAAGGTAAACTAAGGGAACAAATCATCGAACATGTTAGCTGGGCCAATAGGGCCCGATCTAAACTCCCAGTCACTACCCATTTTAATTCCCTTTCCCACTCCCTTTCCAGCATGACCATCCTTGGCCTCCTCCAATGCCACAATTAATCTAACTGTAAGTTGGAGGAATAACACCTCATCTTCTGCCTAGCAGCCAACAGTCCAGAGGACTCAACATTGAGTTCTCCAATTTCAGACAACCTCCCTTCCTATCACCTGATTGCCTTCCCAGCCCTTACCCCTCCATTCCGTTCCTCTTATCGACCCTTCCTTGTAATCACCGACTGGATTCATTCCTCCCATCGACCAACCAGGTCGTACCCACTACGTGTCGTCACCTATCCCCACCTCACCAGCCTGCCCCCAACCCCTTTTATCTGCAGCTCCCCTTACACCCACTCCAAGTCCTGAAGAAGGGTTACATCCGAAACGTTGACTTCTCCACCTCCTGATGCTGCCTAGCTTGCTGTGTTCTTCCATCCTCCTGCTTGTCTACACATATACGGTCAGACACAGAGACACACAAACAGCATGGGTGTTGTGGGTAGAGGGAGAGACTGGGAAGGAATTCAGTGGTTCTAGTTCACAGCATTTTCTGAGTTGTTTGCAGGAGGCACATGGCTCATTCCTGAAGAAGGGCTTAAGCCCGAAACATCGATTCTCTTGCTCCTTGGATGCTGCCTGACCCACTGTGCTTTTCCAGCACCACACTCTCAACTTTGATCTCCAGCATCTGCAGTCCTCACCTTCTCCTAGGAGGTACATGGTGACTGGTTCATACTTTCAAGGTCTCAGGCTCATTACTTAAAAGTTATAGCATACATCAACTGATGGCGGGGAAATAAAGTGACTACCTTTGAGCTTCAGATGTTTTTTTTTTCTATTACGTAGGAAAAACAGCTCCTTCCATCCCCAAGCCTGATGGTTTCTGACCCAAGCATTCACATCAACAAGCTGTTCAGCTTCCTTGGAGGCAATTACATAGTCATCAATAACTGGTCTCCATTTCACAAACAAATCCATTACTTGTTGCTGGCCAAAGCTCCATTTGTTGACAGCTCATCTGTAACTAGGCTTCCCCCACCGCTTGAACCAATAGCTGTGCAAACAGCACTTACAATGCATGTCAGGCAATGCGCTTTTAAAAAGTACAGTAATCCTTCAACAAACCTTGGCTTTCAAAACAATCCTTTTCCCATTTCAGTCCACAATCAAACATACAGAAAAATAATAATATATGGACTTCATAATATGATGGATATAATCATCTAGATGAAAAAATAAAAGTACAATAGAAATTTTCCCAGCAACTTGATCAGCAATAATATATTTTTTCTTGTTAAGCTATAGGTGTGGATAAACTTAAATTACTTTTTGCAGTTTTTAATCAATCTATTTGCTCTCAAATGGTTGACAACTATTCTGTTAATTGGACATTATCATCAACAATCCAGACATTGTACTTTTCCTATACTCTGTCTTTAGAAGATCACATCTGAAGGATTAACAATCATCCCACTGTTTAATCTGTACATTTGATTTAATGTGGTCTGCTTTAAGCTGACATACTGTCCTTGAATTGAAAAATAGTGCAGACCACCTAGTCTTTGCCAACTAACTTATGGAATGGTTGTTTGCAATAAAAGCCATACAAAAGGGCAGAAGTCAGTTTATTAGTTAAAATCACGTATAAGTATAAAAATCAACATTGAGTGAATTAGACTGATGCATGTTTTGCCTCCAGCAAGGTATCTCTATGTGATGTTGCAATGTGATCAAGCATTACATAAGAAACTAGAAATGGGTAATGTCTTATTGAAAAATGCAGCAGATGTTTATTATGGCTCACTGACTTATATAAATATTATATTCACATGCATTTCAACACCTGGGCTAATATTAAGCTATTTGATCACAAAGAGTAACATGCCTCCATTAGCACATCATGCTTCATGTGATCCAGTTAAGATGGAAACTAAAACCTTTATGCCCTCAGGTTGTGATGCAGTGATGATATCATGAGGAGTATTTTAAAGGTACACAGATATTTAGACTGAGAGATATACAACATGGATAATGTTAAAAAACGTTTGTGCGTGCACTGTTAAGGTTTGTTTTCACTTCATAAAGACATAGCCCTGGGGCTGAATTTTCATGTTTGTGCAGGACACAGGTCTTTTTGGAAAAATCTAACCTGCCCTAGAAAGAAATAGTGACTAATGTATATGCACCCGCTCATCTTCTTCAAAACATATTCAAACGTTCAACCAAAAGGAAAAATCGAAAAAAGCAGCTAGTGATTGAGTTTATTTCCATGCTCAACATTGTGCAATTAACAAATATCTACACATATTATGTTCATCAAACCACTTGGATAAGTGGTAGATTGGAGGGTGGCATTAGGACATTCACTGCAGACAGCCTTTGGTTGCACCCACAGTGGATGGGCATGCCTGGTGTAATGGTCACCTGGTCTGACACTGGGTGACCACCAATAGACAGATTAACTGAACATGATCATGTCAATATATGCAAATCTCTGCAACCAAACAGTTGTCCCTTAATTTGTTGAGTTTAAGGTGATTTGTCTGCCTTATAGTCTCCTCAACCATGACCTCACTGCATGCCAGCACAGGATCAAGGGACGAAAATGCCAAATTCCTGTTCCTATTGATAAAGAGAACAATGATACAGAATAACAATGTACATTCTGATGAATAGGTTATTTCACTTGTTTGTACAATGTACATGCATTAGAAAATATCAATCAACCTCCACTTATTGTCCTTGCCAAGATTCAATTCTTCATGAGTCTAATCACCTACTAGGCTCATGATCGTAGAAAGCATTGCTGTCCTCGGATCTGCCCACAGTTCAAGTGGCCTGGGCTGGGAGTGAACAGCCTTTTGTGTTTGATGGTATCATTAATTTTGAGGCAGAAGTAGGTACTACAGATGCTGGAGATTAGAGTCAAGATTAGAGTGGTGCCAGAAAAGCACAGCAGGTCAGGCAGCATCCAAGGTGCAGGAAATTTGACATTTCGAGTATGGGAAGGAAGATGGACAGGTGGGACAGGTCACGAGGGTGGTGCTGAGCTGGAAGGTTGGAACTGGGATAAGGTGGGAGGAGGAAAATGCGGAAACTGGTGAAGTCCACGTTGATGCCAAGGGGTTGAAGGGACCCGAGGCGGAAGATGAGGCGTTCTTCCTCCAGGCGTCGGGTGGTAAGGGAGTGATGATGGAGGAGGCCCAGGACCTGCATGTCCTTGGCAGAGTGGGGGGAGGAGTTGAAATTTTCAGCCACAGGGTGTGGGGTTGATTGCTACGGGTGTCCCGGAGACTTTTTTTGAGATGACTGGAGGTATCTCGAGAATGTGACTTAAAAAGAGTTCTGGGATTTACATGTTAATGATATGAAATTTGCAACCCATTCTAAAAGATGAAAGACTTAACAGCAATCTAGGTTTGTTCAAAGTGTCATTTCAGTAGCATGACACTGGTATAAATTCTGTGTCTTATGATCCTCTTCCAAAGCTACCTGATGAAGGACCAGCGTTCCGAAAGCTAGTGCTTCCAAATAAACCTGTTGGACTATAAACTGGTGTTGTGTTATTTTTAACTTTGTTCACCCCAATCCAACACTGGCACCTCCACATCATAATTCCCACATTGTCAGTGTGATGGAATCTCTACAGCATCCCAATTGTTTCTGATAATCTGGAGACAGGAAGATCTAGACCAAAATAATTGAGGCTACCTTGGGCACTAACAAACTTCCTGAAGAAGGGCTTATGCCCGAAACATCGATTCTCCTGCTCCTTGGATGCTGCCTGACCTGCTGCGCTTTTCCAGCAACACATTTTCAGCACTAACATACTTTGCAAAGGCAAAGGATAAGGCCTACAGCTCAAACTATGGACCATATTCTATAAAATGAGCTTCTACCATTTTTCAAACCGAGTACAGCACACATCATTAAGCTAATATAATAGTTTCTGACACAAGTACAGTCAGTTCTGCTATAACAGGTATTTTCTCAACGCAAATTGGCTCTAATGAGATTGACGAATTTAGAATGTTTGCAGAATTGAATTTTCCTTACCTGTGTTGGCTATATGCCATTCTGGCCCCATTAGTTTAAATGGCATGGTTATCGTGTGATTTTCTTACAAGGTGAGATCGCGCAAGAACAGTACGATCACATATATCAGAACCGATTGTATAGTGACCATGTGGACCAGTGAGTACTGACGCTTTATTGTGC
Source organism: Chiloscyllium plagiosum (assembly GCF_004010195.1). NCBI lineage: Eukaryota > Metazoa > Chordata > Chondrichthyes > Orectolobiformes > Hemiscylliidae > Chiloscyllium > Chiloscyllium plagiosum. The sequence continues at coordinate 12,338,953 of NC_057744.1, read as the reverse complement.
CTTTATCGAACTTCAGGGAGTAAGAAACCCATCTCAAGATATCTAGTGTTTATCCAGGAAACTGACCTGATGGACGTTTCTGTCCTTGTGTGGGATGTAGATGTTTAGTATAGAATGTAATGCTAATGTAATATTATTTTCTGAAGTTACCAATGCTACATTTTCACTCCAATTGATTCATAAGATTTGACAAGAGTGGCTAAAGTCTGACCCTGGATGTATATATGACTCCATTGAGAATAGGGTTATCTTTTGAAAGGAAACAACCCTATCCCCATACACCTTACATCTAGAGATCAAAGCCTTCTAAAATATTTACCTGAGGTTGTATCAATACTCAGAGTATACCCTGAAGATATAAAATCCTTGTGCTGTTTGTGAAAAGAGTGCAGACGCTCTGATCATCCCCAAAATATTTTTTTTTATATATGATGCACATGAGTCATGTATTTGTAAAGCTCTGGTTCTGTTATGTATTGTGATGATGGACAAGTTTCCACTTTGCAAAGTGCAAATGAGATACCAAACACCAGCCCCATCATAGTTAATCAAATACCATTATTTGCAGATGCTTTTATCTGAAAATCTATAACAAATGCTGGGAAGAGTATAATGCTTCCTAATGTGTGTTTACTCTGCCGGGCGTCAATCATTGTGTCATAAATATCTAAACAGCAAGCAAAATGTGCTTACACAGGAGATTAAGTGAGGCAACTTGCTGAGTCAGCACAGAAGTTCCTGCTCTTTATGGTTAGTCTTCAATGATCTGGTTGGAAGCTGTTTATCAAAATTTATACAATAACGTTTTGAATTGCAACTCACTGAATGGATTAATGAATAATAAGGCACCCTATCATCATCATCAACAACAACAACAACAGCCTACATTTATACAGCTTGCAATGAAACATTTCAAAGTCCCTCAAAGGAGCATTGTAAAATGATATCACTAAACCATATAAGGAGATGCTATAAGTTAGATGATCAAATAATTGCTCAAAAGGGGTGAGTTTTAGAGAATAACTTAAAGTTTTATGGAGTAGACGAAACCACCTCAAAACGCATTAAGAAGATAGCCTAGATCCTTTTTTTTCTTATTTTCAAGATAAGTGTTATGAGCTGCATTCCAGAAACAATTTCATTGGTCAAACTACCATATTTGAAGGAAAACAAACTTTATTAATACATTATAGTTAAAATACAACAAAAGAAAGAATAAAGAAAAGAATTAGCTGAGCTGTAACTCTATCAAAATGCTTAACCAAATAATAGATACACTAACTATTACTAATTAACAGTTTCCATACAGTAACATCCCATAAACATTCCTTTACAAAGACAAATTCAGTAAAATAGATTAGATTAGATTAGATTAGATTACAGTGTGGAAACAGACCCTTCGGCCCAACAAGTCCACACCGACCCGCCGATGCGCAACCCACCCACACCCCTACATTTACCCTTTACCTAACACTACGGGCAATTTAGCATGGCCAATTCACCTAACCTGCACATCTTTGGACTGTGGGAGGAAACCAGAGCACCCGGAGGAAACCCAGGCAGACACAGGGAGAACATGCAAACTCCACACAGTCAGTCGCCTGAGGCGGGAATTGAACCCGGGTCTCTGGTGCTGTGAGGCAGCAGTGCAACTCGAGGAGCAAGAAGAGAGCCGCCAGCTTTCAGCTGTAACAGTGCAAGGGAAAAAACAGCTTCTACATCTTCAAGACCTCAGCAGCAACCGGTACTACTGAAACCTAGAACTAAAATTCCTGGTCATAAAGTCATAGAAACAGACCCCGCGGTCCAACCCGTCCATGCTGACCAGATATCCTAAGCCAATCTAGTCCCACCTGCTAGCACTCAGCCTATATCCTTCCAAACCCTTCCTATTCATATATCCATCCAGATTAGCCTTTTAAATGTTGCTATTGTACCAGCCTCCACCACTTGCTCTGGCAGCTCATTCCATACACATACCACCCTCTGCGTGAAAAAGTTGCCCCATAGGTCACTTTTATATCTTTCCCTATTTGCCCTAAACCTATACTCTCTAGTTCTGGACTCACCCACCGCAGGGAAGAGACCTTGTCTATTTATCCTATCCATACCCCTCATGATTTTATAAACCTCTATAAGGTCACCTCTTAGCCTCCGACATTCCAGGGAAAACAACACTAGCCTATTCAACCTCTCCCTATAGCTCAAATCCTACAACCCTGACAAGTTCCTTGAAAATCTTTTCACGTTTCTTTGTTCGGAAACACTCCCTAGGACCTTACCAGTAAGTGTATAAGTCCTGCTAAGATTTGCTTTCCCAAAATGCAGCACCTCACATTTATCTGAATTAAACTCCATCTGCCACTTCTCAGCCCATTAGCCCATCTGATCAAGATCCCGTTGTAATCCGAGGTAGCCTTCTTCACTGTCCACTACACCTCCAATTTTTGTGTCATCTGCAAACTCACTAACTATACCTCTTATGCTCACATCCAAATCATTTATATAAATGATGAAAAGCAGTGGACCCAGCACCGATCTTTGTGGCACTCCACTGGTCACAGGCCTCCAGTCTGAAAAACAACCCTCCACCACCACCCTCTGTCTTCCACCTTTAAGCCAGTTCTGTATCCAAATGGCTAGTTTTCGCTGTATTCCATGAGATCTAATCGTGCTAACCAGTCTCCCATGGGGAACCTTGTCCAATGCCTTACTGAAGTCCATATAGATCACATCTACTGCTCTGCCCTCATCAATCCTCTTTGTTACTACTTCAAAAAACTCAATCAAGTTTGTGAGACATGATTTCCCACGCACAAAGCTATGTTGACTATCCCGAATCAGTCCTTGCCTTTCCAAATGCATGTACATCCTGTGCCTCAGGATTCCCTCCAACAACTTGCCCACCACTGAGGTCAGGCTCACCGGTCTATAGTTCCCTGGCATGTCCTTGCCACCTTTCTTAAACAGTGGCGCCACGTTTGCCAACCTCCAGTCTTCCAGCACCTCACCTGTGACTATTGATAATACAAATATCTCAGTAAGAAGCCCAGTAATCACTTCCCGAGCTTCCCACAGATTTCCAGGGTATACCTGATCAGGTCCTGAGGACTTATCTACTTTTATCCATTGCAAGACATCCAACACTTCCTCCTCTGTAATATGGACATTTTTCAAGATGTCACCATCTGTTTCCCTACATTCTATATCTTCCATGTCCTTTTCAACAGTAAATACTGATGCAAGATACTTGTTTAGTATCTCTCCCATCTCCTGTGGCTACACACAAAGGTGATCTTTGAGGGGCCCTATTATCTCCCTAGTTACCCTTTTACCCTAATATATTTGTAAAAATCCTTTGGAATCTCCTTACCTCTATTTGCCAAAGCTATGTCATGTCCCCTTTTTGCCCTCTGATTTCTCTCTTAAGTATATTCCTACTGCATTTAGAGTCATAGATTCATAGAAATGTACAGCATGAAACAGACCCTTCGGTCCAACCTGTCCATGCCGACCAGATATCCCAAACCAATCTAGTCCCACCTGCCAGCACCCGGCCCATTCCGTATCCTTCCTATTCATAAATCCATTCAAATGTCTCTTAAATGTTGTAATTGTATCAGCCTCCACTACTTCCTCTGGCAGCTCATTCCATATACGTATCACCCTCTGCATGAAAAAGTTGCCCCTTAAGTCTCTTTTATATCTTTTCCCTCTCAATGTAAACCTATGCCCTCTAGTTCTGGAATCCCCGACCCCAGGGAAAAGACTTTGCCTATTTATCCTATCTATGCCCCTCATAGTTTTGTAAACCTCTATAAGGTCACCCCTCAGCCTCCGATGCTCCAGGGAAAACAGCCCCAGCCTGTTCAGCCTCTCCCTGTAGCTCAGATCCTCCAACCCTGGCAACATCCTTGTAAATCTTTTCTGAACCCTTTCAAGTTTCACAACATCTTTCCGA
>NC_057744.1:12303456-12334833 GCF_004010195.1 Chiloscyllium plagiosum | reverse complement strand
TGACCTCCCAACTCCTGTACTCAATACTCTGACCAATAAAGGAAAGCATACCAAACGCCTTCTTCACTATCCTATCTACCTGCGACTCCACTTTCAAGAAGCTATGAACCTGCACTCCAAGGTCTCTTTGTTCATCAACATTCCCTAGGACCTTACCATTAAGTGTATAAGTCCTGCTAAGATTTGCTTTCCCAAAATTATCTGAATTAAACTGCATCTGCTACTTCTCAGCCTATTGGCCCATCTGGTCCAGATCATGTTGTAATCTGAGATAACCCTCTTCGCTGTCCACCACACCTCCAATTTTGGTATCGTCTGCAAACCTACTAAATGCACCTCTTATGCTCGAATCCAAATCATTTATATTCTACTGATTCACTCGATCTCTCCTGTCTATACCTGACATATGCTTCCTTCTTTTTCTTAACCAAACCTTCAATTTCTTTAATCATCCAACATTCTCTATACCTAGCAACCTTCCCTTTCACCCTGACAGGAATACACTGTCTCTAGACTCTCGTTATCTGACTTCTGAAGGCTTCCCATTTTCCAGCTGTCCCTTTACCTGCAAACATCTGTCTCCAATCAGCTTTTGAAAGTTCTTGCCTAATAGCATCAAAATTGGCCTTTCTCCAATTTAGAACTTTAACTTTTAGATCTGGTCTATCCTTTCCATCACTATTTTGAAACTAAAAGAATTATGGTCGCTTGCCCCAAAGTGCTCCCCCACTGACACCTCAGTCACCTGCCCCACCGTATTTCCCAAGATTAGGTCAATTTTTGCACATTCTTTCGTAGGTACGTTCACATACTGAATCAGAAAATGTTCTTGTGCACACTTAACAAATTCCTGACCATCTAAACACTTAACACTATGGCAGTCCCAGTCTATCTTTGGAAACTTAATATCCCCTACAATAACCACCCTATTGTTCTTGCAGATAACTGAGATCTCCTTACAAATTCAAAAAATGTGGTACTGGAAAAGCACAGCCAGCATCCAAGAAGCTGGAGAGCCAACATTTTGAGCATAAGCCCTTCATCAGGAATGTGAGGGTGGCCCAAGGGGCTGCGAAATAAATAGGAGTGGCGTGGGGGTGTCGGGGAGGTAGCCGGGAATGTGGTAGATGGATAAAGGTGGGGGATGACGGTGATAGGTTGGAGTGGAGGGTGGAGAAGATGGACAGGCGGGGCAATTGAAGAGGGCAGTGCCGAGTTAGAGGGTTGGATCTGGAATAAGGTGGGGAGAGGGGAGATGAAGAAACTGGTGAAATCAACATTGATCCTGGTTTCCTCATTTCCCCTCTCCCCACTTTATCCCAGATCCAACCCTCCAACTCAGCACCACCCTCTTGAACTGTCCATTTTCCTTCCAAACTATCCACTCCACCCTCCACTCCGATCTATTACCACCACCCCCCAGCTTCATCTACCTATTGCATTCCCAGCTACCTTCCTCCCAGCTTCATCCCCCTCCCATTTATCTCTCAGCCCCCTTGGATCATTCCCCCTCCTACCCCCACATTCTTGATGAAGGGCTTATGATCAAAATATCGACTCACCTGTTCCTCAGATGCTGCCTGACCTGCTGTGCTTTTCCAGTGCCACGCATTTTGACTCTGTTCTCCAGCATCTGCAGTCCTCACTTTCTCCTAAAAATCCTGGTCCTGTGAAAGCTTGACCACACGCATTCAGGCTGCTTCTATTGTTCCAATGCTTAAAAAAATGACCTCACAAACTGTTTACTCTAGAAAATCTACATAAACTGCTCAGCACCTCTGCCTTCAAACTTTTCTTCAGGAAAGAAGGACAAAATGTACCTCTTAAAGCCATAGTATCATCACAAAAGAGATAAAATGAGGTCGGGAGGCAATGACATGTAGACAGAATATTCCAGAGCTTATAAGGTTAAGAGGAACTGAAGGGATATGTATCAATGGTATAGAAATTGAACTGATGGGCCAGAGTTACTGAATACAGAGGTAGGAAGGGATGAGTCCACGGACAAATTTGAAAACAAGAATGAGAAATTTCATATGAGGTAGTCACTTGACTAGGAGCCGATGTAAGTCAGTGACATAAGTATGACAGCTGAACAGAACCTGATGTGAGCTAAAAATGTCATAATGAGTAATTAACTTCAACATTAAATAAACTGGACATTCTAATGCATCAGAGCATAAAAAGAATGGATATAATTTGTACATTTAGTGATTAATTTGTTTTACAATTCCTTACTTATCTTTTTCTCTTCATCATCAGAATGCACGTCACGAGCAAGGTTGGTTGCATCATTTATTTCTAAACCTTAATGCATTGAAGAAGATGGAAGCAAGTTGCCATATATGGATGGTGCTTCGTCATTAATATTAGAAAGGATGTTCCATGATTTAACCCAGTCACAATGGAGAAATGTTTATATATACTGTCACTTGGAAATTGCAGTGTTCCTAAGCACATTCTGCCTTGGACCATGTATCAAACATTGGCTTATATTATGTGAAAATTAATTGCATATAGTTTTGCTTGCAAGATTATTTCCATGTTGTTCCTGAAGACAGTTCACAGTGAATTAGTAAAATAAATTAATAACGTGAGTGTTTAAGGTGGTTTATCTGATGCTACAGCTGTAATATATCATTATATCAAGGATTGTATCTTGAAGAAGTAAACACTTATACAATTGTTTATTTTTAGTTCTTCACAACCTAAAACTAAAACAGATTCATGCATGATGACCATGTTGTGAGGCTATCACCTAAATGGAGGAGGTCTACTGCAAAACTATATTGTGCCATTTTTAAAGGTAGGAAATCAATAACATGTAAGAGAAAAACTCATATCTCATATCAGTCATAAGTTGCCAGCAAGACTGCAATGCATGACTTGAGCTGTCTGGTGATGTGTGTATTAAAATATAAAACAGGACACTTGTTTAAAACAAAGAGGGAGAGATAGTTGACTGAAGCATTTAAAGCTTTAAACAGAATCCTATCCTCTAGCTCAATTGATGCTAGAATGAAAACACGCAACAGCTTGAAGAAGGCTTATAGTAGCATCTTTCAAACATTTGTAATTCCTGGTAGAATTTTTTCAGAAGTGTTTTGGCAATTGATCAGCTATTGCATTGTCAATGCACTCATTCCATTATTTACACTGGATGTTGAATGGCTGCAATTTTACGCAATGCACCTCCTCTCACTTGGAACCGCGCTGATGGGCTGAAACTGCTCAATGTGATTTCATGCAACCCCTTTCAGCTCCAAAGAAAGATGACTTTGATCCCATTAGTCAGGTTAGATTCACACTTGGTTAGCAGAACTTGAAGGGCAATGTAGAAATCAATGCTCCACCAAGTGCAATTGAGACGGAGATTTTATTTCAAGAAAATTGACATTTCAAGTGACAATAATTGAACAAAATGACAAAAGAATTTCAGAGTTTATAAATCATCTTTTCATGTCTCAGAAACATCCAAGAGCCTTATTTGCATTTTTTTAGATTAGAAAAGAAAATACCTCATCAATGTCATTTTGCATTGAGAACAATAGTATAAGAGAGAAAGAACTCACTAATTCATAGGGGGATTGTATTTTGGGGGTTCTCCAAGCAGAATTGCAAGAAAAACACAGAATCGTAAAAGAAGAACTTGCGTTGTGCTGTGCATGTGCAGACCCCAGAGGTTGCTGTCAGTTTCCGTGGATTAATGACAATGAATGCTGACAGTTTCATCATCATTATGACCTGAAAATCCTAGCCAATACTCATGGAATAAATGTATATTTTTGCAAATTATTGAATAAAATATGGTGAATGACATTATAAAATGAAAGTCTCTTATTATGGTAGGAAAGTAATACCTCAAATAATAGTACGTGTAAAATTAATTCCAGATAAATCAGTTAACTGCACAGACCTGCATCTTTGTAATGCACAACTGACATCAAGTGTGATAGAGCTCCTCTCCTAAAGGCTGGATTACACAATCGTTCACAAATTATAGAAGTGAAGTTCTGAAGAGAGCAATAGACAGTTTCAGCTTGACTTGTATTCTATTGTTTAGCTTGTATAGTTTGACATTCTTTGCAATTGATGCTACAGCACAGACTTTGGATACTGAACATTGATTCTGCTCAACCCCCAGCTTGCTTTCAATTCACTCTCAGCTATTTCAACACAATTCACAAAGTCTTTATGTTGCCCATGTTCTACGTCAAAATTGCAGAACCAAGCTTCACTTACTGTTACTCAACCCAGTGAGATGGCTTGCGGTTTTGATTGGCATTATACTGAATTGTAATAAATTGGATATCCATGGATTTAGGATTTCAGGAATTGCACAAACATTACTACTAGGATGCCATGAGAAGGTGGAATTCTTGGAAGTTTTATGGGAGGAAGAAAAAGTGAGGTTAATCCTTGCATTATCTACATTAATATCTGGTGCTCTGAGATGTTAGTTGCATAATTTCTTGAGAATATGGACAATGTAAATTAACAGCACAACATACAGTTCCACAGATAGTTATAGGCTTTTTTGCCTCTTAATCAGATCAAGGTGTTAGCTTGTGAAGCCATGAGAATACAAAACAATTATCAACCACTCATTAAAATGCATTTGTACTTGATTTATGACAACAATATTTCATATTTTCACCTCAGTCTGTTTTGTAAGTTACTTAATTTAAGTGAACTACTTATTCATTTTGTTTTTGGCACTAAGCTCCTGGCTTGTTCTATTTAAAATGTTCAATACTAATTATTTAATAAACAATGAAAGTGAAATACTGCAAATGCTGTAAATTTTAAATAAAACCATGTGCTGGAAAAAAAATCAGCAGGTCTGACAATGCCTATCGTGATAGAAACAGAGTTAATGTTTTGAGTCTAGTATTACTCTTCTTCAGAACAGAGAAAGTCGCACTGAACTTGAAATATTTACTCTGTTTCTCTCTCTACAGAGGCTGTCTGATTTTCTGAGCTTCGCTTTTTATTTGATAAGTAACTTACTTCATCATCAAAAAGCTTTTGATGAGTGTGGTAGATAATGCAAACGAGAAACAATGTGAAATCAATTAGATTTCCGGCACTTTATTTCCATTCAATCTAGTACTTTAACTGTCAGTACAATAGACTCGATACAATGTACAGTTTTTGACGTGATTGCTGACAGCTTGATTGGTCGATAGCTAGATCAGACTGGTTAGTTCTTCTGTGGCAATTTGTCTTTAATTACAGGGCATGGCACAAGTTAATTGTTAGCTGATTGTAGCACCATTGGAACAATTTGTAACTGGCATTGATTTGAGACACCGCAGCAGTTGACACTCCAAGTTTCACATTGCAGACCAGGGCTAATACAGAGTCAGGATTATTGCAACGATAACTAATGAGTGATATGAAAGGGGTAATTTTAAATAGTTTAAGATTGCAAATATGCTTTTATCTTCTTTTACTAATGCACAACAGATGATTATTAGAATGCATAAAATGATTGGATGTGCCTGATTGAAAATAAGTTTGACTTAATGATCTTGGTCCCTGATTCAAGTTTTCCAACATCCACTCAATTTACATTCCACATATTGTTTGACCATCTATAATCAAAGTAGGTCCTGAACATAGTTTGCAAATGCTTGTTGATGCTGGATTTCTCTCCATGGCACTGGTGGCAGTAGGCCCGGAACCTGGACTCTTGGGTGGTGTCAGACTGCAGCAGAGCCTGGGTTTCCTTTAGGCCTTGCAGAAGCCTTGGAGCTGTGTGTGAGACCCAATTTGAACAGAAGATAAACTCCTATTTAAGCAATTTCTTTTTATCGATTTTGTAGCTCAAAGTGGCACCGGATTGTGGTGACAAATGCAAGGTATCTTCAACATAAATGTGACAACAAAATCATTCAATAATTTAAAGGGGGGTGGTGGTATAGTGTAATATCACTGGACTGGTAATCCAGAGATGAAGGTTGAAACTTTATTGCTGGAACTTTGATCTCCAGCATCTGCAGACCTCACTTTCTCCTTGGTAATCCAGAGAGCCCTGGTTATTGCCTGGAGTTAAGGATTTGAGCTCAAATCCACCATGGCACTTGACGAAACTGGATTTGTTTTTAAAACCAGAATTAAAATCAAGCCTAAGGGCAAATGTGTGAAGACTGCCTATTATCATGAAAACCCATCTGGTCAGTGATACTCATTAGGAAAGTTAACCTTACCTGATCTGGCCTGCAGGTGACCCCAGACCCACTGCATTGTTATTGGCTGTTTCTTTGCCAATAAGTAATTAGAGATGGGTAATAAATGTTGGCATAGCCAGCAACATCCACATCCCACAAACTAACAAAATAACATTATTGCAAGTGAGTGTGACATCCCATAAAATTGTTTTTATTCTGAATCTAGTCGCCTACATTCTTCCATAGAAATATGGACGGAATATTCCTACTTTTTAGATGAATTGTTTTGTTGAGTGAACTCCTTCTTTGATAAGGCTACCATGATCCCGAGTGACTTTTCTCGCCCAATCTTCTGCTTGTCATTACGAGCACGAAGCGAGCTCTTGGCTGGCTTTCCCAAGGAACTGCATGGCCAATCAGGCAGAATTGCTTTTTGCTGCTGGGATCTTTCTGTGTTCATGCTGCTAGCCCCTTATTTAAAGCCCAACTGCGTGTCGTTTCAGATGTTTCAAGCCAGGAATGACCCCTCATAATATGGTTGAGCTTCAACATTCAGATTATGTCCTCGAGGATTGGAAATCTCTCTGCTTGCGTTGCAGAAAGGAGACCAGGGGGTTTTGATTAATGAGGTGGCTAAGACAGCCCTTTATCTAGATGACCACTACAGGAGAACTTTCCATCAAACTCAGCCAATCTGTGTCAGTGCTGAAGTGGCATACCCAGCAGTGAAGGAAGGAGATCAATGATCATCTGTTCTACACAAGGGTAATTGTCACCACCTTCTCTCTGCTATCTCACACTTGCAGGGCCACCACTTTTTAACTCTGCCACTGCACACACCTCTCACCAAAACTCAGACTAAAACTCCCATGGATATATCATGTGCTCTCAACAGCTGTCACCCCTTATTCCTGCTAAACTACTAATTCCTACTCTGACTCTATTGCACGCTCATTCACTGGGGAAACCTTAACATCTCTGCTACTTTTAAAAAAAAAATTTGTGGGTTGAGGGCTTCGTTGACTAGGCCAACATTTATTGCATTTTCCTAATGGCCCAGAGGACAGTTAAGCATTAACCACATCGCTGTGGGTCTGGAGTCACATGTAGGCCAGACTAGGTTTCCTTCCCTATAAGACATCAGTGAATCAGATGGATTTTTCCAACAATTGACAATAGCTTCATGATTCGACTCTTGATTCCAGATATTTATTGAATTCAGATTCCACCATCTGCTGTGGCAGGATTCAAACCCGTGTCCCCAGAACATTACCTGAATCTCTGGATTAACAACCCAGTAATAATTCACTCGCTCTACTGTTGACTGCCATCATTTCAGGCATTCCATTTGCTCATTGCTGGAAAAATTGCCCTCCCCAGCCCCACTCCAGACTGATGACTCCGACTGGGTAAAAACAATAACTGCAGATGCTGGAAACCAGATTCTGGATCAGTGGTGCTGGAAGAGCACAGAAATTCAGGCAGCATCCAATGAGCAGCGAAATTGACATTTTGGGCAAAAGCCCTTCATCAGGAATAAAGGCAGAGAGCCTGAAGCGTGGAGAGATAAACTAGGGGAGGGTGGGGGTGGGGAGAGAGTAGCATAGAGTACAATGGGTGAGTGGGGGAGGAGATGAAGGTGATAGGTCAGGGAGGAGAGGGTGGAGTGGATAGGTGGAAAAGGAGCTAGGCAGGTCGGACAAGTCCGGACAAGTCAAGGGTCCTTTTCCACCTATCCACTCCACCCTCTCCTCCCTGACCTATCACCTTCATCTCCTCCCCCACTCACTCATTGTACTCTTGCTACTCTCTCCCCACCCCCACCCTCCCCAAGCTTATCTCTCCACGCTTCAGGCTCTCTGCCTTTATTCCTGATGAAGGGCTTTTGCCCAAAACATCGATTTCGCTGCTCGTTGGATGCTGCCTGAATTGCTGTGCTCTTCCAGCACCACTGATCCAGAGAATGATGACTCTGACTGACCTATAAAGAAATTCTCAGATTGCTCTCACTTGACCTGCAGGACTAACCCCGGCCTAGTTCCCAAACTGGAAGGATATGAATTCCTGGATCCAGGTTGTACCAAATACTAAATGAAGTTGGACAACTGCTTGGACTGAAATAGGATGAGGACCTTGATTAACTATAGTGTCCCTTCACCCCACTAAGGACTGCTTCCATTCGACTTTCACACCTGGCAATTTTCTTAAAGCAAGGTGTGTTTGCCTTGTAAATCACTGGCATATCCAGTAGCACAGTATTGTACAATGACATGTTCACAACTATCTGACTGTAGGTTGGCTGTTCTGTGTTCCCCATAATCACAAACAGTCTGCTTTCACCTCTAAAAAGCAATAAAATCCATGGAGGCTGTAACTCAGCACCGAACACGCTGTGTGTTAAGAAAGCATTGTGACTCACACAGAGGCTGATGTCGATGATTGTGTACTAAGAAAACAATATGGTTTAGATAGACGCTGACAGCCTGCAGGTCTATAGGAAGGATGTAGAAGCTGTGGAAAGGGTTCAGAGGAGATTTACTAGGATGTTGCCTGGTATGGAAGGAAGATCTTACGAGGAAAGGCTGAGGGAACTGAGGCTGTTTTCATTGGAGAGAAGAAGGTTGAGAGGTGAATTAATTGAGATGTATAAGATAAGCAGAGGGTTAAATAGGGTGGAGAGTAAAAGCCTTTTTCCTTGGATGGTGAAGGCTAATACAATGGGACATAGCTTTAAATTGAGAGATGATAGATTTAGGACAGATATTAGGCATAGTGTCTTCACCCAGAGAGTATAGGGGTGTGGAACGGCTTGCCCGCAACAGTTGTAGACTCACCGATGTTAAGGGCATTTAAACGGGCATTGGACATACATATGGATAATAATGGAACGGTCTTGGTTAGATTGGCATCAGATACTTTCACAGGTTGGCACAACATCATGAGCCAAAGGGTCTGTACTGCGCTGTAACGTTCTATGTTCTATGTTCTAAGTCAGCACAAAGTGAGTGAGGGCTAAAAATGCAAGTTAAGAGCCGTCAGGTGCATCCTGTGCAGATGCATGAGCTTGGAGCTTATTCCTGTATGAAAAGAAAATTGGTTAAAACGTGTCAGCCAGAGATGTCCTTGAACTTCATGATTAAAGTTGTTGACAGACTGAAGTGTTGGCTGAGCCAGTCCAAGAGCAGATGCAATGATGTGCTGAAGCTGTTGTTTCACATATGCTGACTCACACAGGTAAAAGGCTGCGGAGGGTGTTGGTCAAGGAGCATGCAGGAAAGTTACTGTGAGAGAGCATTTGTACAATGGCTTGGGCAAATTTTTGGCAATCTGAGGCCACCATAGACCAGCTCTGATTTCCATGTTGGGAATCTGAGCCATCTATTTCCTTGGGGAAGGAGAGGAGAATTGGAAGTGGTGTGTAAATAAGGTGATTGGGACTTTAATGAGATGCAAATGCATGAAAATAGGGTAGTCATCCATCAAAGGCAAGATTTTGAAGTCATCATTTACAGTTCAAGAGATAAATTGGAAAAATAACATTTCTCAATGTCAAGTTTCTGATATTTTCATTCTCACCATATCTTCCCATTTTTCTCATTGTTACTTTTTTTACACAGACTGCCCATAATAAAGTTGGAATCCCATTGCATACCCATTAGACTCCATCTCAGAAATGCTCTTGAATTATAGGGCAAGGCCTCCAGACCATAATACCTAAAAAATGTTTGCAATACCTCCTAATGAGTTCTGCAGGAACTCCTCAGGGTAGTGTCCTAGATTCAACCATTTCAATTGCTTCACCAGCGACCTTGTCTCTATCATTAGGAGAGAACTGGAGATGTTTGCTGATGACTGCAAAGTGTTCAGCACCATTCATGATTCCACAGAAAATCAAGCAGTCCAGACAACATCCAGATTTGAGCAGATAATTGGCAAGTAACATTCTGCTGCCTGTTGAATCTAACAAGACAGAATAAAACCATTTTCCCTAGATATGCAATAATATTCAGATTGATAAATACTCCAGCATTAACATTCTGATGGTTTCTATATTGACAAGAAACCTAACTAGACCAGCGACACCAATACTCTGCTTTTAAATGCAGGTCAGAAGCTGGGAACTTCGGAGAATTTACCTCATTTCCTGATTGCCCAAGTCCTTTCCAATGTCTATCATGCACAGGTCAGCAGTTTGTGGGAGTACTGGATAAGTGTAACTCCAACAACACACCAGAATCTCAACACCTTCCAGAATAAAACAACCCATTTGATTGGAGTCTATTCAGTAGCTTAAAGATTCATTCCGTTCACTACTGGTGCACAGTGTCTTCCAGTGTGCACCTTATCTACAAGATGTACGGCAATAAGCGACCTTTGATTGTACTTTCTAGTGCTTTAAACTTTACCACATGGAAGGATAAGGACAGCAGAGACATAGGGACATCCAATATGCTCCCTATTAGTGCTCACTGTACATACACCACATGATCTGCAGCACTTCAAGAAGATTGTTCACCAGTCTTTGCAGGATATCAATAAGTGTTGGCGTATTCAATAATGATCATTCCCATGAATGAATATTTAAACTTTTTTTGGTTAAACTATTTAAACAGTGCTCAATTTAAGTAACAAAAGTGCTTCTGCCTTGATGAACATGTCTAAATTGAAACTAATTTAGTGCTGTGCGAGAGTATATAAGAAATGCGAGGACTATAGGAGCTGCGTTTATATGCAGTTGCCACTCTGACAGCGAAACCTTTCTCAGTGCTTCTCCCTGACATAATACAGCACTGTCAGAAATTACTAAGCCTGCAAATGACAAATCTTTAATGATGTCCTACAGTAAGACAATAAATATTTGAACTATGTATTATGCCAAGTATTTTGCACTCCAGTTTGATTAAATTCGATTATTTCTATGAAATAGAAAATGTAGGTATTTTGAGAAATAGAATAGGGCTTGTCGGTCAGCAGTGTATCCAGGCAACAAAGGTGAAACTGAGACAAAAACAACAATTGCTGGAGAAACACAGCAAGTCTGGCAACATCTGTGGAGAGAAAATCAAATTAACATTGAGTCCAAGTGAAACTGAGCTTCTACAGAACCCCTTTCGGGAGTGGCATATAAGTACAGTACAAAAATGTTTAAAATAAGTAGTTTTCATTGTAAAAGCGAACATTGGTTCACATAATGCAACGGTTGACATGAAGATATATGCAGATGTATTGAGAGAAGGAAGAGGTGATAAAGGTAAAACGTGTGACTACCTCTGGTTACATTGTTATCAGGTGCCAGCTTCAAACTGCTTTGTTGTGGTCCCCAATTTCCTTTCCAAACTTATCCTCCTGTTTGAAGGGAATTGATCTCTTGAATAATTCAACAAGATATCATAAGATTGTAATAGGTTGTGACAACTTCGTCATCTGATGCTTTTACAGTAGCAGTCTGGTCATTGTGACAACTGAGGGAAAGCTTTGACAGCCTCCTTCCTTTTGATAATATTTTCAAGTTGGGAAAAATGACTTTTGTCTATTGTGAATTGACTGAAATTGATCTGCCTTCTCTGCTATTCAGATTTTGTGAAAGTGTACATAGATTCAACCATTTTCAGCTCAGAAGCCCCCTGGCAAATTAGTTCTAATTTGCAGCTGCTATGATGCGAGTCACTTTTATTTTATTGTCAATCTAAAATGAGCAATGTTTATACCTCTAACAACTTATCCCAGGGGAAAGATGCCTATATCTTTGACAATTCAGAGGTATATATAGCATTCCACTGAATACATGGTTGTAATCATGAGAAGAAGAAAACATGACATGCTTCTTTCAGTTAGGTCAACCAGTACTTCGCAGTTTTAGCATAGTGCAACATTTTATCTATTACTCAGACCCTTAAGATGCTTGGCATAACACAAAGCAAATATTCATAGAATAGTTACAACACAGAAGGCAATGCAGCCCATTGTGTTAGTGCTGGTTTTCTGCAAGAGCAATTCTCTGAGTGCCACAATATCGTCTTTACCCCATTCACTTGTTTTTCTTTTCTCTTTTCCAGACAATTTGAAAGCCATCACACTTTCACACAGTTCCTTCCCAATCTTAACCACTTGATATGTTTAGAAAAATGGTATCCCTCATGTAGGACATGGGCTAAATGTAGACAAATGGGGCTAGTTTAGTTTGGGTTGGCATGGATGAATTGCACTGAGGGGTCTGTTTCCATGCTGTAAGACCCTATGACTCTATGTCACTCAATTGTCTTAAGTCTGTAACATTTGGTTATTCAACTAACCACCAGGAGGAAGGGTTACTCCCTATTTATTTTGCCTACTCGGGAACAATTTTATTATTCAGATTATACAATTATATTTTAATGCATGGTGCATAAGTGCTAATAATTTTTATAAATTTTACAATCATGTCATAAGATTAGTAGTGGTAACTCCAGAAGTAATACATTGTACTTATACAACAATTTTAACAAGAATAGTAATGGAATGATCAAAGGTCTTGACAGAGCTGTTATGGACCAGACCAGACTCCTCTCAAAACTTAGCAGTTCAAGCAGCATCCGAGGAGCAGGAAAATCGACTTTTCAGGCAAAAGCCCTTCATCAGGAATAGAGTGAAGGGCTTTTGCCCGAAACGTCGATTTTCCTGCTCCTCGGATGCTGACTGAACTGCAGTGCTTTTCCAGCACCACTCTAATCTAGAACCTGGTTTCCAGCATCTGCAGTCCTTGCTTTTACCTCCTCTCAAAACATTTCAAGAAAGTAGCCCAGACTCTAGCTTTGCTATTTGCTGTAAGCAGGTGTAACACAGATATTCCAGGAGGGATGCAGTTGATCAAATTATTTAGTTTTAAAGAAAACAGCATTTATTTACAAGATTACCTGAATGAAACACACAAAAGAAAACAGAATACCAAATAACTTAACCTATCCAAAAATACAACAGATTATCCCAGCTTAAATGATGCTGTTCCAAATACTTGCAAAAATCTTTAAAGATACCCCTTGGCACAAAAGGTAAAATCAAAACCAGGGTCTTATATCAGAGAAGCCAGAGAGAGAGAGAGAGAGAGAGAGAGGAGGATCAGCCTGGACCTGCTTCTCTGGGGTCCAGCAGCCTTTTTCAACTCTACTGTGCTAAAGCCAAACCAAACCAGAGAAAAGCTGAGCTGGGAGAACTGACCACTTCCATTTCATATTTGTTTAAAACTTAAAGTCTTTTGCCTGAGGCAGTATCTGTCAGCAAAAATCAAATTGACCCTCAAACGTTTCAACTTAGACTGTGTCCTTTATGACCTCTCTGATAAAAAAATGCCAAGGACTCATAACGTTGTTAAAGAAGCAGCATCGTCACACCTTACCCCTTAAAAATAATGAACCATCAGCATCCAAAGATGGCTTCATTTTAAAACCCCTCAATCTTAAACTGTTAATATACTACAACACAGACATATATATATTACATTGACTATAATCATGCAAATATGCACTACTATATTTTGTTTCAGTCTGTTTTACTCCTGCCACCAAATGCCTCCATTTCTCATTCAAGTCTCGAAAATGTGTCAGCAATCATTTTTTCTCATCCTGCCACATGCACAATTTTCAAATTGAATTGGTGTAATAACAAGCTCCATCTAAACAGTCTAGTGTTTTTGTCCTTAAATTCCTCCACAAACTTCAATAGGTTGACCAGTGTATATGATTGTCTCAGATACATTACTGGTAATGTAAACGTTGAAATGGTGTAACGCCATCACCAAGCTCAAAGTCTCCTTCTCAACTGTTGAATATTTCTGCTGATGAATGTTCAACGCCCTGGAGAAATACCCGATAGCTCTTTCTAGTTTCACGTTGTCTTCTTGTAAGAGCACTGCACTGACACCCACATCGCTTGCATCGATAGTCACCTTGAAAGGCTTTGAGAAATTAGGTGTGGCTTATACTGGGGCAGTGGTTAACACAGCTTTCAGGCTGTCAAATATCTCTGACAGTCCGCTGTCCACTGAAACTTCTTGCCTTTCTTTAGCAATTCAGTGAGTGGAGCAGCCACAGTGCTAAAATTTGATACAATTTTTCAATAAAATTCATTCACTTCCAGGAAACATAAGACTACCATTTTTGTCGATGGTATGGGAAACTCTCCAAATACCTTTGTTTTTGTATTCCATGAGGCCATTTGTCCTTGTTCAATAACATGGTCCAGGGCTTTGGCAAATACACTTTTAGCCACGTTTATCACCAAGCCTGCCTTCTGAAGTCAATTGAACAAGTCTGATAAATGTTGCTTCCATGTGTGTCTAAAAATCACTGGGTCACCTTTGTATATGACACAGTTGGCCGACACATTTTTCTTACCAAACGGCATGACTTTAAATTGATGCAGTCCATTCAGCATTACAGAAGTAGAAATTGCCTTCACTCTTTCTGACAAAGGTACCTCCCAATATCCTCTGAGCAAGTCTAACTTAGAAATATAAGTTGCTTGTCTCACTTTTTCAACACAGTCTTCCAAACACAGAATTGAATGTGCATCAGTCTTTGTTACTGCATTGACTTTGCGATAGTCCACTTATAATCATTGGCTACTATCTGGTTTTGGTACCATTACTATGCGTGAGCTCCAGTCACTGTAACTCACTTCGATAAAGTCACTTGGACTCCTTTTGAACCTGTGCCAACTTTAGAGGGTGTGCCTATAAGGATGTTGCTGAATCGGAACAGTATCTCCTATATGCATAATTAGGTTAGTATAATTAGGTTAGTACTTCCCAGATTAGTTCCACATATCTCCCCATGTGACAGCAATAACTCTTTCAGGTCATTTCAATTTTCCTCTGGAAGCTATTTCCATAATTTATGCAAATTTTTAACAACTTCCTCCTTGTCCAATTTGATTTGAGGGATATCCAATTCTGAATCCTCTGAACTTGACTCTTCCCTCTGTGTTCTAACCATTAACACTTTTTCCTCTTGCTTTCTTTCCCTATCAAAATACCTTTTGAGCATATTCACATGGCACTCTCTGTGAGATTTCTTTCTGTCTGGAGTCCTTATCAAGTAGTTCACCTCACTCAATTTCCTATCGACTTGATAAGGTCCACTACATCATGCTTTTCAAAGTTCACCTATCCCTGGAAGTAACACTAACACCTCTTCTCCAATAGCAAAATTGCAAATATTTGATTTCTTGTCTACTTCCTGTTTCATTGTATGCTGTGATACTTTTAAATGCTGTCTAGCCAACCCCACACCCCCGCTCTGTTTAATCGTTCCCTAAAATTTGATACGTAGTCCAAGTATGTATTTTCTGAATTCTGAATTAACAATTTCTCCTTAATCAATTTTAGCAGTCCTCTCACTTTATGCCCTAAAACTAATTCAAATGGACTGAATTTGGTTGATACATTTGGTGCATCTCTCATCACAAAAGCACAAATGGAATTCCCTTATCCTAATCAACTGGATAGTCTTGACTATATGCCTTCAACATGGTCTTTAATGTCTGATGCCACCTTTTGAGTGCTCCCTACGACTCTGAATGGTACACAGTAGATTTGAACTGTTTTTTTCCTAAACTTTCCATAAGTTCTTTGAATAATGTTGATGTGGAGTTTGACCCTTGATTGGATTGTATCTCTGTGGGGAGTCCATATTTAGTGAAAAATTTGAATAATTCCAATACAATCCTTTTAAGCTGTGATATTGCACAATGGAATGGCATCTGGAAATCTAGTCGACATATCCATTATTGTTAACAAATATTGATTCCCAGTTTTTGTTTTAGGTAGGGGTCCTATGCAATCAATTAAGACTTTTGTAAAAGGTTCATCAGATGTAGGAATAGGTATTAACCATGTAGGTTTTATTACTGCCTGTGGTTTTCCAATTACCTGACATGTATGACATGTCTGGCAAAATTCAATTACATCCTTGCGCAGTCCAGGCCAGTGAAAATGTTTCTGTATTTTAGCTTGTGTTTTGCTCACTTCTAAATGACCCCTTAGTGGTGTATCACTCACAAAATCTCCATTCTATAACCCACTGGCAATATAACTTGATGAACTTCTGCCCATTTCTCATCTGCCGGAATATGTGATGGTCTCCATTTCCTTATTAAGACATAATTTTTAAGATAATAACATACAGGGATACATTTGGATTCTTCTGTGTATGCATTTTGATACAATTGATTTAAAATTTCATCCTTCTGCTGTAACTTGATTATTTTATCTGAGCTAAAGATGTCTGCTGTGTCATCTATCTGCTCCTGGTTTCTGTCAACTATCTGATCAAACAGGGTCTCTGCTAATTCCACTTCAACTTTCTTATCTGTACTCTTGGATCACTCCTGTTTCAACTGGTGACTTTGTGACCTTGTTACCACACAGTCAGGAAAAATCTCAGGATATGTATCCTGCAATAGTTCAGTTGCCTGAGTTTCCATTGGCTTTTCAACCACTGTAGGCAGCACTCCTACCTGTGAACCAGCTATATCATTAAAAAAAGACAAATTGTATTCCTGGAGCTGAGAGTATGTCCAGTACTCCTACCACAACTTCTCCACTCTTCACTGGACACTCTAACCTCACTTTACATAATTGAGCATTTCTTGTCTCACCATGAATTCCCGTTATTAGCACCATTTCTGGCAATAGTTTTTCAGAGATACATATCTCCTCATCTTTCAGCATCACAGATTGAGAAGATCCTTAAACTCTTAATATTGTAACCTCTTTACTTGCTGCTTCTGGCCTATGTGAGTAAACTTTACCTTCGCAGGTGTATGGTTTAAGAAGATCTGGCACTTCCTCCTTAACCAACCTCTGACCAGCTTGTACATTCTGGTGCAACTTTCTAGCCTCCATTGTGCTTTCAATTTGCATTCCAACAAATTCACTGGCTTATCCTGTTTTCCTACATCTGGTTTCCCAGTGCTCTTCCTAATCTACCAATACCGTGATTTGATGCGGCCTTCTTTATAGCAGTGAAAACACTGGAGCTTCTTAACTTCTCTGTGCCCTTCAAGGGTTTCCTTTTCACCCTGAGGTAAGTTATCCTTATGATCTTCACCAATATCTACTTTTCCATTTTCATGTGAGGATTTCTCTTTTCCCCAATTCCTATCCCTCATGGAATGAAATTGATTATGGAAGCCAAACTTTGATTTATGGACCATTTCATAATCGTCGGCTATTTCAGCTGCTAATCTTGCCATTTTAACTCAACTCTTCCACATGAGTTCTCACTACATCAGGAAGTAAATTTTTGAACTCCTCCAAAATAATTGTCTCTCTAAGAGCATCATAGGTTTGCTCTATGTTTAATGTCCTTATCCACCTATCAAAATTACTTTGTTTGATCCTTTCAAACTCAATGCAGAATTGACCAAAGTCCCTTCTTAGATTCCTGAAATGTTGCCTGTAGGCTTCTGGCACAAGCTCATATTCACTTAAGATGGCTTTCTTCACCTGCTCATAAGCCCCAGATACCTCCTCTGATAGTGAGGCGAATACCTCACTCGTTCTACCCACAAATTTTGTTTAGATCAACAAAACCCACATGGTTACTGGCCACCACATATGTTTAGCCACCTTTTCAAATGAGATGAAAAAGGCTTCCACATCCTTCTCATCAAATTTAGGTAATACTTGAATATATTTAAACAGATCCACACCAGGCCTTTGGCTGTGATGGGTTTGCTCATCTTCACTCCCTTCCTCATTAAGCTTACTTTCAGCCTTCATCTCCATCCTTTTAAGCTGACATTCCTGTCAAAGTGCCAATTTCTGAAGTTCAAACTCCCTGTCTTTCTTCCTTTCCTCTGTCTTCTTTTCTATCTCTTTTCTTTCTCTCTCTCTTTCTCTCTCTTCTCTCTTGCTTTCACTCTTTGTTCTGCTTTAAATCATCATACCTCGTCTTTTCCTCTAACTCAAACTGCTTCATTTTCAATTTAATTGTAGCCATCGCTAAAGATCCTGATGGCATTTCCAGCAAGTTTAAATGCTGAGCTATTGCTATAATTGACTCTCCTTTCCACACAGAAGGAGGCAGCTCCAGCTCCAGCTTGTCTGTTAATTCCAGCAGCTTGGCCTTAATCACCTTTTTGTTAAACCCCCAAAGTCACCTCTTCCACCCCCAGAAAATTCTTGATGACTGAAGGAGCCATTGCTATCCCAAGCACTGTTTAAACCAACCAAATCCTACACCCAGAACAAAAGACACTAATACCTACCACCTTTGAGTGTAACAACCCTAATCCCAAATCAGAGCCATAGACTAAATACCACTATGAGCCCCAAACTGTTATGGACAAGCCCAGACCCCCTCTAACATTTCAAGAAAGTAACCCAGACGCTAACCTTGTTCAATGTTGTAAGCAGGTGTAAGGCGGATATTCCAGGAGGGATGCAGTTGGTCAAAACATTTAGTTTTAATCAAATCTGAATTTATTTACAAGACTACCAAATGAAACTAACAAAAGAGAACAGAATACTGAATAACTTAACCTATCTAAAGACCCAACAGATTATCCCAACTTAATTATGCTGTTCCCCAATAGTTGCAACAATCCTCAAAAACAGACTTTGGCGCAAAAGGTAAAATCAAACCCAGGGTCTTACAGAAGAGAAGCCAGAGAGAGAGGAGGATCAGCCTGGACCTGCTGCTCTGAGGTCCAGCAGACTTTTTCAACTCTACTGTGCTAAAACCAAACCAGAGAAAAGCTGAGCTGGGAGAACTGGCCACTCCCATTTCATTGTACAAGTGTGTTTTTTAATACTTAAAAGCCTTTTGCCTGTGGCAGTGACTGGAACTAAAAATCAAACTAGCCTTCAAACCTTTCAACTTAGCCTTTTTGGAGTCTGTGTGTTTTACAACCTCTCTGAAAATAAAACCAAGGAAACCATAACCATGTTAAAGGAGCAGAAATGTCACAGGGCATTACAATGCAAAAGATGAGACCAAATTATTGAAAGGGATATGAATGACAATGACTAAATGGTTGAACAAAAAGGTATTGAGGAGTATCTTAAAGAAGAGGGGCACAGAGGTTTAGGGAGAAGATTCCAGAATTTTAGGCCTAGTCAGCTGAATGATAGACACAGTGATTAAGTAAGGGAGGCTCAAGAGGCCAGAATCATAGGAGCCCAGATATCACTGAGGCTGGATTTCTCGTAAGTAGGGAGAGAGTAGCCCATGGAGGGATTTGTAAACAAGGATAAGAAACTTAAATTTGGGACCTTGCTTAACTGGGAGCCATTTCAGGTCAGTGAGTAAAAGTGATGGATGAATGTGAGTTATTGCAAGGTAGGCCATAAGCAGTAATGTTTTGAATGACCACTCTTACAAGGAATGATTTGTTTTTCTCAGGAAAACAGTTCTTCAAATTAAAAAAAAGTAAAACACTAGTGCAGTTTTAGTACTGTTTATGTTTACTCAACAAAGCTATTGAGGGAAGAAAATACATTTTACAATGTGAGCAAGTTTAGTTGAAATTTATTCCCATTTAACAATTCTATACCACTCATGAAGTAGAAATTGTAATGTGTTTAATTGACATCATTTGGCTCAGGTACCAGTATAACAGATCCAACCCTTTTTTGAAATGGATACAACTGATCTGCTGATTTCTAGGCTTCACATATTTCACAACAACACATGTTGACAATGGATCTATTAAGATAGGAAGACAATCCAAGGCACATAACTGAAGCATTATAAAACAATATATGCCACAGAACCACAAAGCTCACTAAAAGTTTTGTTAAAGAGAAAGATTACAAGGAACCTCTTCAAGGAAGAAAGGTAGATCTTAGAATATCTTGATGGTGACTGAGGTGGACAGGTCGCAGAGGAAATCTCAGAGTTTAGAGACTTGGTAGCTAAAGGAATGACCACCAATTGACAATATTCAAGCACTCTGGAGTAATATGCAATAAAATCCAGCATTCTGTTCATTAATTGGAGATGTTTATCAAGCCAAAAGGCATCTGAAAAATGTAGGTACCTAAAACAATAATAATAATCTAGGCTTAGAAAGCTACTAAGAAACAACAATGTTTCTATCACATTTACGACCATAGATCCCTTTATTGGAAATGGCAGTCTACTTACAAAGTAAGAAAGTGACCTGTGTGAAAATGCAGAATTTTTTTTGTCAATTGTCTTTTCTGGGCAAACATTTTCTTGTGCAGAGCATTTGTTGCTCCCATTAATATATTTTTTACAAGTTACCTCTCAGAAATATTTTGTTGCACTTTGAACTTTTATGCCATACTTTAGTGAATGGGCTAAGCTGATTCCTGGTCAAGCCATTGTGAATTGTAATATACAATTTGAATTCCATTGCAAATAGAGCTAATAAATAATTTGGAAAAGCATATTATGGTTGGGGAATAATAGACGGAATATGGGTTTATAGCTTTTATAAAGATATGTTGTTTTCAACCATAGAGGGTTTTGAGAAGATTTGGTTGAGGTTCTTGATCTAGGATTGCAGCTGAACTGGAAGATTCATTTTCAGATGTTTCATCATCAAGCTAAGTAACATCTTCAGTTGCTTGGGTTGGTGATGCCATTGCCTCTTGTGACATCATTTCCTCTGGTGATGCCATTTCCTGTTCTTTTTCTCAGGGGGTAGTAAATGGGATCCAAGTCAATGTGTTTGTTGATAGAGTTCCAATTGGAATACCATGCTTCTAGGAATTCTCGTGCGTGTCTCTGTTTGGCTTGTCCTGGGATGGATGTGCTGTCCCAGTCAAAGTGGTGTCCTTCCTCATCCATATGTGAGGATACTAGTGAAAGAGGGTCATGTCTTTTTGTGGCTAATTGATGTTCATGTATTCTGGTGGCTAGTTTTCTGCCTGTTTGTCCAAAGTAGTGTTTGTTATATTTCTTGCAAGGTGTTTTGTAAATGACATTAGTTTTGCTTGTTGTCTGTATAGGGTCTTCCAAGTTCAGTAGTTACTGTTTTAGTGTGTTGGTGGGTTTGTGGGCTACCATGATGCCAAGAGGTCTGAGTAGTCTGGTAGTCATCTCCAAAATGTCTTTGATGTAGGAGAGAGTGGCTAGGGTTTCTGGACGTGTTTTGTCTACTTTTTGGGTTTGTTGCTGAGAAATCAGCAGACTGTGTTTGTTGGGTACCCGTTGTTTTTGAATACACTGTATAGGTGATTTTCCTCTGCTGTTCGTAGTTCCTCTGTGCTGCAGTGTGTGTTGGCTCATTGAAATAATGTTCTAATGCATTTTCATTTGTTAATGTTAGAATGATTGCTTCTGTAGTTCAATATTTGGTCCACATGTGTTGCTTTCCTGTGAACTCTGGTTTGAAGATCCCCATTGGCTGTTCGCTCTACTGCGACATCTAGGAATGGCAGTTTGTTGTTGTTTTCCTCCTCTTTAGTGAATTTTATGCCAGTAAGAGTATTATTGATGGTCTTGTTTTCAACCTTTTTTTTTAATTTAAACCATACCCAGGGGCATGAACATGCGAAATGCAGCTGTCAGCCACTTTAGTGCAATACTAAGCAAGTGTACATTGGTCAAGGTCTGCAGTCTTTCAGCTAAACCAAAACCTATTCAAGTGGAAATTAAAGATCCATGGCACTAGTCAATGAAGAGGAGGAAAGTCTTGTCGATGTCCATGTCATCATTTATCAACCAACAAAACAGAATAACTGATCATCATTGCAATGATATTTAGTCTAAGTTGTACAAATTGGTTAACACAAAATCTACAAGCTAACGGAGACTGAAACTGTAAAGTGATTGGCTGGATTTGGGGCATGCAGAGAATGTAAAAAGGCATTATAAGAATAATACAATTTCTTAATTTAGCAGTGGCTCAATATAACATAATCAAATCATTCATTAAAATGGATATAACCTTTAGTTCAGCATTGATCAATATTGTTTAGTTTTGCACTTTGATCTCCTATACCAATAAATATTAATAGAAATGAAAGAAAATTTAGAGCAGAATAGTACAGAAGTTAGCAGCTTGTCAAAATGTATTCATTAACAATTGGTAAAAGGTAGAACGTTGAACATTCTTTTATGTATACTACTAAATTATTTAACATTTGCAGTAAGACAGACTGCAAAATCAGTCCTGTCAGATCAAGTTTCATCCATGAGATTAGAATCATAACTTGTGAAGTTTAAGTTGTGAATGCAAAATTCAGGCATACTGTTTCACCAAAGGTTGAAGTTCAAAGATTATCAGATTTTTTTTCTGTGTTCATCTCTTCATGCTCTTCAAAAATAGTTTGGGATGTTTTAACACAAAGATGTTATACAAATGCAGCTTATAACTCCTGGAATCCGTTAACCTCCGTGGTGCCACAGTACCACAGTTTTCCCCATAACAACATCTACTGGCTTTATACTGATCTTTATTCACATCACTCTTCTTGTTGAACAATGTCCAGTTTGCCTTCCCAAATGCTGTTTCTGGTGTCCAGCTGCAAAACCATTTGATAATTAAACATTTAATAAATGTCAAGGTGGGGAATTTTCTCAATTGTGAAATAAAATGTTCATCTGTTGAATTTTTTTTAATAGCTTGAGAAAGTTTCATCAGGACTTCAGCCACTGACCATGTCACCAAATGAGTATTGTGCATTTCATTTATAATTATTTGGGGCCTACCACCTGACCTCCCACAGACCAGCAAATGTCCTGCTCTGACAAAGATTCAGTACCAAAGCTGACAGATTATGGAGATACAACCTATACTGGTAGACCTGAACTGTGCTAAACTAAAATTCTTAATTTATGATTACTATTAATATTGTATTATAAATAGGACAAAGGAACAGGATGGATTCATTTTCTAGTATGACATGAGCCTTAGAATAAATAATTCATTCTTGTCATTTATGCAGCATCTTTCTTCCTGGTCAACATCCCAAATTCAACATACTCAACAGTGAAACCCAATATTCATTTACCAATCATTTATTTATCTAAATATCCCAAGGCTTAAACTGAAGTATGTACAAGTTTGCTTGTGGTGGAACTCTGATTTTAGTATATTCCTAATCATATTTCAGTTGTGTTGTGAAACGTAGAGGTGGAAATTTGTCTTGTGCAATAATATAACTTGTGGGTGGCACGGTGGCACAGTGGTTAGCACTGTTGCCTCACAGCGCCAGAGACCCGGGTTCAATTCCCGCCTCAGGCGACTGACTGTGTGGAGTTTGCACGTTCTCCCCATGTCTGCGTGGGTTTCCTCCGGGTGCTCTGGTTTCCTCCCACAGTCCAAAAATGTGCAGGTCAGGTGAATTAGCCATGCTAAATTGCCCATAGTGTTAGGTAAAGGGTATGGGTGGGTTGTGGGCTGGTGTGGACTTGTTGGGCCGAAGGGCCTGCTTCCACACTGTAATGTAATTTAATAAATATAACTGTAGAGAGGATACAATGAGTGTTCACCATGTTGATTCCTCAGATGAGAAGACTGCCTGTTATGGAACAAAATACCTTATATGGATCTATATTCTCTGGACATCAGAAGAATGAGAGCTGACCTTACTGAAATGTCTTAGAGTTTAACAGGATAGATGCTGAGAGGTTGTTTTTCCAAGATAGAGACTCTAGATTTTAGAGTCAGAAATTCAAAATAGAGATCTCAAATTTGGAATGAAGTAAGGAGAAAGTTCTTCACTCAGCAAATTGTAAATTTGTGGAATTTCTGCCCCAGAGAGTGATGAGTGCTGCACTTTATGATTGTATTTCAATTTAAAACTTATGACAATTTCTTTCATGAAGGACAAGAACAGTAGATACCTATGAACACTACCACCTATAAGTTTCCCTCCAAGCCACTTATCATCCTGGCTTGGAATTATATTGCCATCCTTCATTGTCACTGGGTCAAAACTTTGAGATGCAGAAAGGCATTGTGGGTAAACTTACAGCATGTGCACTGCAGCAAATCAAGAAGCCAGCTCATTATTACTTTGCCAAGGGCAATAAATGCTGACCAGCCAACAATGCCCATGTCCTATGTGTAAATTTAAAAAAAAACTATTTAAGATAGATTGGGAATTGAAGGCTGGGCAGGACAGTAACTTTGGTATGGAGGTGCGGATATGATAATGAATTGTCTAGTTCATGATTAATGTTCCCTATTCTTCCTTCAGCTTCCTTTCTTTATGACAGCAAAATGGCAATCCATTATATATCCTGCCCATCTTTCTTTCCTTGTTTCCATTCAGAGTGATCAAAGCTGACTCCAGCTACGTGTCAATGTCTTCATGTTGGGAAAAAACCAAAGCTTTGTTTACACCAGGATGGCCCAACCATCTTAAGCTGCTTCATCGATTGACATTCCCTTCATGATAAGATCAAATGTGGGAATGCTTTCTGATGATTGCACAATGTTCTGCACTGTTCATGACTCCTCAGACACTGAAGTAATTTAATTCAAATAGAGGAAGACCTTGACAATATTCAGGCTTGGGCTGACTAGGGGCACATAACATATATGCTGCACAAGTCTCAGGCAATATCAACCTCTAACAAGAGAGTATCTAAGCATTGACATTCAATGGCCTTACCATCACTGAATCCTTCTCTATCAACCTCTTGCAAGTTCCCATTGACCATAAACTGAACTGCACTGGATATATAAATAATACAACTAAAAGAGAAGGCCAAAGGCCAGGCATCCTACAGCAAGTAACTCACTTCCTGACTCCCCAAAGCCTGTTCATCATCTACAAGAGTGAGTAATAAAAATAATGCACAAAAATGTAATCCCAACACTTCTAAATTAAATTTTTTTTGGAAGAACATTTTGAAGAGAAAGATGTTTTACATTTCTCTGCTCTAGAACTGGCATTTTGATCTAATGGATTATTACTTATTTAGCTTTTGATTCTTTACGTTATGAGATCAGCAGTCCGAAAACTAAAACAAACAACCTAAATTTGCAACTTAAGCTTGTTAAATTATTAAAAAGTGCTTTATAGGCCATACTGTATAGCAAGTGTGATTTGTGGCTTTCCATATGTTATCTATATAATATATACAACAGACAGTCCAGTTCATATTGAATCAGATATTCAGAAGTTTAATGTCAACTAAATATGTACATTAATAGGAAATCTCAGATTTGCATTTACATTCTTGGCTTATACTTACTTTGATTACCATTTACATAGTTGACTGGCTGACTAGCATGGCAAAATGAAGACTGTAGATGCTGGAGATCAGAGTCAAGATTAGACTGGTGCTGGAAAAGCACAGCAGGTCAGGCAGCATCCGAGGAGCAGGAAAGTCGATGTTTCAAGCAAAAGCCTTTCATCAGGCATTCTGATGAAGGGCTTTTGCCCGAAACGTCGATTTTCCTGCTCATTGAATGCTGCCTGACCTGCTGTGCTTTTCCAGCACCACTCTAATTTTGGCTGACTAGCATGCTGACTGATTTTTTAACTGCTCACTGAATGACTATACAGAGAGTAAGTTAGACACCTCTTATTCTTCTAGCTGTCTTAATGTTTAGTGTCTTTTTGAGACCAATACAATATCTCCTTTTTCCATGTAAAAATAGGAAATGTGTTATGATAAATACAAGAGATGCACATCAGAATATTATCTTCAGACATTGAGATAATGCTTTGGAAGATGTACAACATAATGGGATGTGATTCTTATAAAATTAGTGTGCTAGGTTCTGAAGCTTCATTGTACAGTCTGTTGTCTGTCATAGTGGGCAGATATGTATTATGAATTATATGTCTATTTGCTTCCTGGTCTGATACTTATGACTCTCAAACCAGTTCTGAAGAAGGGTCATAGCAGACTCAAAACATTAACCCTGTTTCTCTCTCCACACATAATACCAGACTTGCTGCATTTCTCCAGCATTCTGTGTTTGACTCAGGCTGTACTGGCTGGAATTAATTATTGGTTGGTTGTCTTTGAATATGTTATGGGAAAAATCCTGACTGGTGGAATAAAGATACTTTTATTTTACAATTAAATCTTAATATCTTTCTAATCATCAGTCTCATTTCTTTTCCCTCCATTATCTCAGTTAGTTTACACCAATCACACAAAACTCATTTGGATAGATGGAGTGGTATTATCCAGCGGTGCCATTGCTGAGGATGCATGGTCAACCCAAGAACAGGCATAAATAAGGTCTTCAGAAAAAAAAATAAATTCAGGTTAGCATTCCCACCAATACACCCTCCAAATGACTGGAAGGAGAATGAAGCAGGCAGGAAGCCAAATTGAAAATGTTAAGACTCAAATCCCAACTTGAAGCATAGGTAAGATTTCAGAGCTTGATTGCTCACTACACCCTTGAGGTCTGTGTGTGTGTGTGTGTGTAATACAGTAGAAGTTTCTATACATGTAGTTTAAGGCCAAACATTGAAAATATTTTAAGGCTTTGTGAAACAAATGATGGGAAAAGTATCCACAGAATTCTAACCTGACATACACATTGAAATTCAATTCAAAGGGCTGACAACTGGGAGGAAGTTCCCTGAATGGCCTTTGATTTGTGGTTGACATATACAGGGTGACATTAAAGAGGAAAAGAAAATAACTTGTTCAATAGGAAAGAAAAGAAAGTTACTAGTGTTTTCCTGCCCTGTGCCTCTGTGCATTTATACTGTTGTCTTTAATGATGACCTTTGCTACTTAACGGTATTACCTATTGATTCTTGGTACTCGAGGACTTGGAAAATTACTGTGAAGATGCTTGAAACATTTTACAGTTTGGAAAACTGCAGTTACATTTCAACAGCTAAATAAATAACCGAACAACATCAAGTCTTTGTTTGATTCCCAAAGTTCTAGTGATGAAAAAATGATCTAAAGATTCTCTGAGATTCTCTCATTTTAATTTAATAATTGGCACCACAGAGTAAAGGGCCTTTTTGTTAATTTTGCAAAAAGTCAGTAGGAGGTGCAGCTATAAATTGGAGTCCACTTTCAAAGTGTTAATGCCAATCTTTTCATGGAGCTCTGTTAGATGGGACTGAGGCACTTACATTAATAGTCAGTTATTGAACTTCTGAGTTCAAAGCTTTTAGTGTTTATTTTGTGAATAAATACTTATTTGCTGTGATCCTTTTAGTTCAGAGCTCAATCTAGCTCATTCTTCAAAATAAAGCCTATCATGTGGAGGCAACAAAGGGCAAAATGAAGCTTTTGTTGTTAAATTCTTGATTTTATGTCTATTCCTGTTATTCCATCCCACTTTAATTCATTATTTCTATTCATACAGCATTCTTTTCTCTCATTCTCATACATTGTTTTGTGATGCTTCTCTCTTTTCCTAGTTCTGGTCACCTCTTTCTGTTTGGAAAACTTCTGCTTCTACATCTCTGAAACCATTTTCCTCTTCCTCCCCTTCCCATCATGTTACCCTCATCTTGTTTGTCCTGTCATTTCCCTGTATCTCACCCTTGAACTTTATCCACCATAGCATTTCCACCTCTACCATGGAACAATTTATTTTTAACTCCTTCGATCAAACCTTCTTTGTCAATACTTTTATGTCAATTTATTCCAGTCATAGAAGTCCCAGAATACCAGGTAATAGTCCGACAGGTGCTCCTTTGTCAGGTGAAGTTGACCTCTGTGTTCTGTGACTTGTGACTTTG
Organism: Chiloscyllium plagiosum; assembly: GCF_004010195.1. Lineage (NCBI taxonomy): Eukaryota > Metazoa > Chordata > Chondrichthyes > Orectolobiformes > Hemiscylliidae > Chiloscyllium > Chiloscyllium plagiosum. The sequence continues at coordinate 12,307,026 of NC_057744.1, read as the reverse complement.
TCCAGCCCCAGTCCAACAACGGCATATCCACATCATATTTCAATCACTTCAGAGGTAAAAGCAGTGAATTATCTTACAACTCTGACGTCTTCAGATCAAGGACAGGATTGGGCGTTGTATCGTTTTCCATCTTTCCCAAGATAAACGAAATTGGATAATGCTTTGCATGGGGACAAACTGAGTAACACAGACTTGCAACTGACTGCACTTAATTATTCGATGGTTGTAAGTGGGACCCAGTCTATCTCAGTGCTCTGTTACAATGTAACGTATCTGAGGGCATATTAGCATACATCAACACAATACCATCATGTCCATGTTCTCACTGCCTTACAGTTTAAAGAGGCACTATGGCAAACTTTGAGTGACAGAGATAAGAAGCTTCACTCTGTTTGCATTTCTGAAGTATGAAATTCTAATGATGTTGAGGGTGTTACATTTTAATAGACTGTTTGCTTTATCATGCTTTGCCCAGTAAAACTGAGCTTCAAATAATAGTGTCATGGTCACCTTGGGCTGCAGGTGTTGCAAATAGACCCAAATATTTATTCCAACTGGCAATTGAGTGGGTCGTAAAACATGAATTTAATTAGACAAACTTTACAATGGTTTAATTGTTCTTGTTCTGAGAAAAGCTAGTGTTTTCTTATGATAAACAAGATCCAGTTTTATTTTGATTCGGTTTCCCAGCAAGGGTTCAAATTTATTTCATCTTGAGTTTGTTATTGTGTTTGCTTCTTTTCAATAATGTTTGGCCACATTAGTGAGCAAACATTGTGTAATGTTTTAAGTGAGTTGATAATTAAATTAAAATGCCAGGAGGGATTTCACATGCATCCATTTAGTGTTTGCTAACATGGACAAGAGGAATTTACCTGCTATAATATTGCAACTTACCATAACAACAAAAAAACAAAAACACTAGTAGTCAGAACAAATATAAGAAACAAGAGTGATGATTGAAATGGATGGTGTTACACTGCAGCAAGAGGACAAGTAGGTCAAAGTAAGAGAAAAGTTCATGAAAGATGTGAGATGCAAGTCCGAAGTCTCATGAAGGGAAATGTAATTATGTGAGATGTGTTACTAACAAGAGATCTTAAGCTTACATCAAGGAAAATCTACAGACAATGTCACTCTATCCACTTCTCTGTATGGCCTGGAAAACCAGTCAATCAAACCGAAAATCTGTGGAATTAAACAGAGCTTTTGAAAAGTGGATGCCACATGCATGTGAAAAATTCCATTTATGAGATATTTATATGCTTGACAAATGTTTGGAGTTGCAAGACCAAACATAACTCAAAGCAACATCCAGAAAATGAAATGCCATTTCATTTTGGGTCATTTGATCAGAGATCTCTTTTGGAGGGCAACATGACGGTGAGCAGAATGATTGGAAACCTCAGGGTAGTTGGATGATGGTGATACAAGGTGTCCTACAAATGAGGTATAGTTGCGTGACGGGTGTCTTGAGCTAAAGTTAATGGGGGAGCACAAGACAGATGAGTCTGCACATCATGCAAGCAGATGTCCTAGCAGGAATTAAGTGTTAACCTGACAGGGGATGTTGTGACCAATCTGACACCAATAACTCAGAAAATTTTTTGTTTGATCTGCAAAACAAAGAAATTTGAAGCCACAAGATCCTACTTCAAAAAACACCAAAAGCAGAAGCTCTGCATCTTGCTTCCCCTAATGTCTGTTGATCATGTACAAGGTCCATGTCAAGAGTTTTGTAGAACATTCCCCAGTTACCTGGGTAACTGCAGCTCTTAAGTTCACTTACAACACTCCTCAAGAAGCTTAATACCAGCTGGAATAAAGCAACTCATTGACAGGAGTCACATCCATAAACATTCACTCCCTCTGCCATCAACATTCATTGCAGCATGTAACATCTACAAGATGCACAGCGAAGATTTGCTAAACCCACAACCTTGACTACAAGGGCGACAAATACATGGGAACACCACCACTGGCAAGGTCCCCATGAAGCTACTCACCATCCTGACTTGGAAATCTATCATCATTCTTTCAGTGAAACTAGTTTAAAACAGTGGAACTCCCTGCCTGACAGCATTATGGATCGACATGCACCAAATAGATTTTAGTCTGAACAACCCTCCAGTTTACTACAAATGAAACAGTTTAGCTAGGCAAATTCAAACAAGACTTAAAATCCCTTTATGCTATGTCGAACATTAATGAACTTGCCAAAGGCACAGCTATCAACTGTTGTCTATTCCCATGGTTTGCTTTGAATAAGCAGCAAAAGTTTAAAAATGACAAATAAATATTGTTTCTAACGTAGTCAGAAATCAGCAGGAAAGCTTAATAAAAAGGCATCTCAGATCTTTTCATTATCCATGCTTGTCTTCTGTAATGGAAATTCTGTTTGTTTCATCGCATTTTTAAAGAAAAACACAGATTAAAGTGTGAGGTAATTGTTGTATTCTCCTGCAGAGAACTTGACATTCTTAGCTGTGTTATTCATTACTAATGAGGTTCCCATTTCCCAATAATGCATTCTGATAGATTGCAAATCATTACTACACTCATTTTTCCTGAATTGTTAAGAAAATTCCCTGCACTTTAAGATTCGTCTCTCAGAATGTACAATAAGAAACATCAAAAAAATGATGAAAAAAACAGAACTATAGCATTTTCTAGAAATGAGAATTCCAAAAGTAACCTTTCATTCTCCAGTATGTGAATTTATCATGAAGTGCGGTTAAAATAAATGCCAAGATATTGACACCTCACTGAGCTTCAATACCACTTGATTAAAATGGTCATTCCAGTGCAGTCAGTTTCATATATTCCATGTGGTTTACCTTAGCTTATTGGGTGATCTCAGCCTGTAAGTTCCTGAAAGTTTCAGGTATTGAAGTCAAATGATGAAAGTCAAACATTGATAATCTGCTTTTACAACAGTCATAATAACCCAAATCATGGCAAGTATGCACGCTGCCACAAGGAAGCAAATGACTTAGGTACGTTAATGGGGAATAGGACGATTATATAAGTGGAAAAGGAATTGAAGGATATGTTGATTAACTTAAAAGAGAAAGGCTCATGTGGAACACAAGCATGAGACTGGGCTGAATGGCCAATTTTTATGATGCAGTTCGACGAGCTGGAAGTTTTTGTTGCAAACGTTTCGTCCCCTGGCTAGGCGACATCATCAGTGCTTGGGAGCCTCCTGCGAAGCGCTTCTTTGATGTTTCCTCCGGTGTTTATAGTGGTCTGTCCCTGCCGCTTCCGGTTGTCAGTTTCAGCTGTCCGCTGTAGTGGTTGGTATATTGGGTCCAGGTCGATGTGTTTGTTGATGGAATTTGTGGATGAATGCCATGCCTCTAGGAATTCCCTGGCTGTTCTCTGTCTGGCTTGTCCTATGATAGTAGTCCTATCACAAATTCAACCCAAACTCTGGGTCAGATAAGTCGATGACACGTTTGTAAATCATTAAAAACACGGAAATAGAAAAAACACACTGGATCATCAACGCCACACTCACAGGAATCCGATTCACGAGAGAAGAAGAAAAGGATAGCCAACTCCCATTCC
>NC_057744.1:12178640-12303141 GCF_004010195.1 Chiloscyllium plagiosum | reverse complement strand
AAACACTATATAGGACAAACAGGGAGACAGCTAACAATCCGCATACATGAACATCAACTGGCCACGAAACGACACGACCAGCTATCCTTAGTAGCCACACACGCAGACAACAAGCAACATGAATTCGACTGGGACAACACTACTATCATAGAGCAAGCCAGACAGAGAACAGCCAGGGAATTCCTAGAGGCATGGCATTCATCCACAAACTCCATCAACAAACACATCGACCTGGACCCAATATACCAACCACTACAGCAGACAGCTGAAACTGACAACCGGAAGCGGCAGGAACAGACCACTATAAACACCGGAGGAAACATCAAAGAAGCGCTTCGCAGGAGGCTCCCAAGCACTGATGATGTCGCCTAGCCAGGGGACGAAACGTTTGCAACAAAAACTTCCAGCTCGGCCCACAGAACCACAACAACGAGCACCCGAGCTACAAATCTTCACACAAACTTTGAACTTTTATGATGCAGACTGGATTGCTCAGAAATAACAGATGGATTTAAACAGAGGGTGGCTTTCAATATTCATTTGTGGTTCTGCAGCTGACAGTCAGCTTATTGACAGGCTGAGTTATCTGTTAGGCAGATGCAGCTAGATGGGGCAAGTCAGTGATTAATGAGGGCAGAGTGTATGGATGAGTCAACTTGACTGGTGGTAAGAAGGGCACAGTCTGTGAGATCCTTTAGGTATTCCCGGCCAGTCTATGCCACAACAAAGCTGCCCTCAAAGTGGAATTGAGACTGTCACATTTCCTTCTGGGAATGTGCCTTTGCAAAGGAAGTCTGGAGGAAGATGCAGTGGTTGGTGTCAAAGTTTGTCCCGAGCAGCTCAGTGACACAAGACTCTGTGCTCTATGGTCGGCACACTGAGATACACCTGGAGAGTCAGTGAAAGACGCTCTTTGGAATGCCCAAAACTTATTCGTTTTCCAGATCAAGGAATTGACCCCAACTGGGTGTTGCAGATTGGCACATTCCAAAGTCCAGGACTAATGCTGAGGGGCATACTAAAGCTTAGGGCAGCTGCTACCAAAACACAGTGGAGAAAGACCACTGTCTGAATTCTTCCTGCTGAAGGTAAATGGAGGTCCATTCAGATATTGGACCCTCCCAGTCTCTCAAATATATGTAAATATTAGTACTGTATATATAAGAGGGACCTTTGAGTCTTTAAATAGAGTCAAAGTCCAATGTTCTGTTTGTTTTCTTGATGTACAAGAGTACAGAACCAAACTGCATTTGTGACGATGTACAGATACAAAGATTTTTTTATTATTAAAGTAAATTTTTGAAAAAAAAGTATGGTTGAGTCAGAGACCAATGTCAATAAATATGGCACAGGAAAAGTACAACAGGTCAGGCAGCCTCTGAGAAGGAGGAGAGTCAACGTTTCAGGCATAAGCCCTTCATCAGGAATGTCTAAGGTGGTTGGGAAACCCATTGGACCCTTAAGGCATTGGTTTGGAGATTTCAGCCATTCGGCCTCAGGCATCTTGTTAGCCTCCCAAATGAATCCAGCAGGAAGCAGCAGCGGAAATGCGATGTCTGGTGAGAGAGGCGGCCACTTGCAACCCAATCTGATGGATGGTTGGCACAGAGTTGGAAGGGAAGGAAAAGAAACAGACGCCAGTAGCAGAGGAGGCCCAAGATTTCTTTGAACCCAAGAGAGAATCAAGGAAAGACAAGGAAACATGCATTAACCCAAATCTAGTGACACTTCTGGACCCACGTCAATATACTGGTTTCCTCAGTCAGGCATTTGGTTTTAATTGTGACTTAATCACCAATAACATTATTGACTCTTGAAATAAGGACAGGGCTGACTGTCACATGTGTCCCCACCACTTCTTGGAGAGCAGAAGCAATGTTAAGTCACACTGTGCTTTCAAACTGCCCTGTTGCTGGCTTGGGCTGGTCTAAAATTGTCCTTCAAGAATTGCACTTATGCCTGAAGGTTGTGTTCTTGGAGCAAGAACCAGTACTTGAAGAGTCCGAATCCAACACGAGGCTCATGAAAAAAAAAAGGAAATAAAGTGAAAGGTGAAGGAAAAAGAGGCAAGTTTGGGTAGGGGGTGAAGCATTTATCACTAATAATGTGGTTCAGTGTTAAATTGCTGAACACCATCTGTCAGTTGCCAAGCAACAGCAAAAGACAGTCATTAATATTGAAAATGTGCATTCCTATTGTTATTTGGATACAAATTTTGGTAATTAGTGACCTGATTTTATGCTGGCAATTAGTAGCAAATTATGTGTGATGTTTACATGTCAGTTGTAAGGTCCAATTAGCGCATTGATCTTAAATAATACCAACATACAAAATGTAATGGATAAGTTCTTTGTGTTTAACATTAATATTACAGATAACTGCTTGATGTTATGAGTTTATAAACAGTGGAGAACTTGCCAGTCATATCTATCAAGAAATTGTGAGCTTATGTCTTGCTCAGCTATTGATGAAAACTCTAATTTCATCCTCTAAGTGATTATAGTAAACTGATTTCAATTGATATAGTGGCAATTATGCTGTTGTAAAAATGCTTCTAGTTTGGACAAAGGGAAAGCACTACCATAATAAGCACCCAATCTCAACTGCAGAAATATAGATTCAAATTTTCTGCTGCAACCAGCAATATTTGGAACCTTTAACAGAATTAAACACAACAATACCTTGCACAGATGTGTCAATGAAGAAATATGATATCAAGTCACGTATGAGGGCTGAGGGAGATAACCTACCACTTTGACCAAATTTTTGGCTATGTTGGAAAAACAAAATATTGGAACTGCTGGAGGTCCCCAACAAAAACAGAAAGTGAAGAAGTAGCTCAACTTGTCTGGCACCATCTGTGAAAATCATCATCTACCATCACATTTTCAGCCCCCTTCATTTCCAAAGAAAAGTAAAAATGGACTCAAGACATTAACTGTGTTTCTCTTCCCAGAGATGCTACCAAACCTGCTGAGTTTCTGAAACACTTTGGCTTTTAAGAATTGTTGGATTTATGATTCATGCACTTTAGAATATCAATTCTGCCTGATAACCATTAAAGGTTTAACTGTAGAAAATTGGAAATGCTACATGAACACTCTGTGAGAGGTGAGTTAAAAGGTTATAAGACGTCTGTAAGGAAACAGAAACTGAAACTTGGAAATTGAAACTGTTGGACAGACTGAAACCAGCTGAGGTAATGTATATGTAGCTACTTGAATAGTAGTTGAGGATTGAAATTGGTGTGTGCAGTTTGCAGCTCATGGGAGAAAGTTGTCAAAATAATTGATCACTAGATGTGCCTAGTTCCCAAGCTGTGTTAATCTGTTTGAACTTTCAGAGAAACCACAATCAGAAAGACTGCCTAGTTTGAAACTAATACTCCAAGAATCTTGTGGCAAACAAAACAACCAAGAGAGTTGGAAAAGTAACTAGAATAATGGACTGAGGCATCCACAGTCAAGAGGAGGCAAATCAAAGGTTTACCCCTGAGAATAGCCAGAACTGAGGAACATTCTCCAGTAGACCATGACATTCACATGGGTGGTCCCTCCAGAAGTAAATAATTTTAATATTGATGAGCCTTGTGGGAGAATTCTTGACAAATGTAGTAAGTAAACCTGAGTGCATATCATATGCTGCTATAAACCATATTCTTCAACTAACCATGGTTACTTTGCTGAAGAGTTTTATATTCAAAAATGTTTTTGTTTAAAAAATGTGAAATATTGTGGCATATTTTTATTGCTTTTACCAAGGAGGTTGGATTGCTCTTTAAAGGCTACAGATCATTAACCAGATCATAATGGAAAACATTTTACTGGTGGAAAGATAGGTTGAGAGACTGGGAGATTTATCAAAAGAAGTTCCTTAGCCTGGGGTTGAGGAAACCAAAGGCACAAACACCAAGACAAGAATGTTAAAATGGAGATTTTTAATTTGCCATGATTATAAAGGGCAGACATATTGGAGAACTGTGGGACTGGAGGAGAATGCAGAGATAAGGAAGAATGGAGAGATTTGAAAATAGGGGTGAGAACGTTTTATCTTTGAATGTAGAAGTTAATTGTAAAAGTGTCTTTGAAGTGTTTACCATCCAAGGAAAAGAATGAGTAAGAAAGTCATTGTTTTCATGAAGATGTGATAGGCAGTCTCTTATGTGAATCATGCATCATTATTAACAATGTAAAGACAAGCCTTTCAAGGTCAATGTGGCCATTACTTTCTGGCATGTGCAGATGGATCTGACAGCATTACAAACAGTACTTTATAGATAAAGATGCATATTCCTGTAATACTATTGGTAAAGTAGTGTAGTTAAACTGTACAAGAGTGTGGAAGCAGCACTTAGGCGCTGAAGCTGTTAGAAAATCGAAGACTAATAATTACTATTGAATATATTTGATGGCAGAACGCTCTTCTTTGTAAGTGATAGCTGACAGCACAAATCCAGAGCTTCCTGCTCATCAGAACTGGAAGAGTTGTACAGATGTGTGGTCACCACAGTCAACTGCACATGATTGTTGCTGTACGTAACACAGCAATTAGTAATGAGCAATTTTTGGCCAGGATTGATAATCTTGATCTCTTCTAAGTGATGATTGCATTAACGTGTGCTGTCAAGGCTCAAGTATGAAGATGGTTACCTAGAAATCTCTTCGTGTCTGTAGAATCGTATCCCCAGTGAAAGGAAACAATTGATGGAAAATGGGTCTGAAGTAAAGATAAAAAGAACTCAGAGGACTTTCATGTTAGAATATTTGGTTTTCCATGTAAAAGCAAAAATCAAAATATCGTTCTAATTCACTGATGTCTTTCAAGCAACTGTGTTGTTAGATACTTGAAAGAAAATTGTACCAGAGACTGAAAGTTGTACCTAAGTTGTTTGTTTACAAATAACCTTGAACCATAATTTTGGCCGCACTGCTATTGTAGCAAAGCTTTAATCCCAAAAAGAATTGTGCATGAAATGCAATACCTGGTGGCCAAGGTTGTTTCAATGATTGAACTTAATAAATATATATAAGAGCTCTCTTAGCCTTTCACTTCTCTTTCTTGTTGGGCAGAGATCTGAGAGCATAGTTAAGCAGCAGCACGCCCTCAGCTTGAACATCTTATTCTCTGTTTTGTGTGAATATTACACCTACTTATTGTGGTCTGGTCCTTCCTGCATTTGAAGATGAGTTGCTTCATTTTGCAAGGAGTCATGAATGGTGTTGAACATTGAGTGATGTTCAGAGAACATCCTCACTCTGACCTTATGATGGAGGGAAGGTCATGAAGACGTTATAATCCAGTCGATGGTATTAATGGACAATTGACTGAACAATTTTACTGTCTGATGTAGACTGTGTGATTGATATATATTTTAATAATGTTTAGAGTTTAGATTTTGAACAAATGGAATGTGTATTTTGCCTATGTCTATGAAAAGGTTTAACGATTAACTTGTTAATCGTTAGCCATTTCTGCAGTGATTCTTTCAAAGCAAGTTATGTGAGAGAAGGACTCACTGGAGAGTATTGGGGTTTGTTTTTATTGATGCATTTTACAAGCAAACAGATAGAAAAATCCTGAGGTTTTTGTTGTTTTATGGGAAACACCTATGGCTTGAAAAAAAACCATTTTGGTTACAAATTAGCTTTTGTATTAATGGATCAATCCCAAACTGAAGTTTGTCTTATTTTTTGTTTGGTTTTACTTAGAAGGTCTTTTTACTGCACAGTATTGCAGATTTGCTTTTACCAATCAAACAGAAGTTTATGAGGCAAAACAAATGAAGATAAAATAGAATAAACTAAACTATTTACATATAACATAAGTTTAAAGATTCTGAAACACATAGTAAAATATACACACATCACATTAATCCAAAAAACAAATCTGTCACCAAAATAAACCAAACAAAAAAATTTCCGGATCCTTCTTTCTGTTTGTTTGTAAAATGCATCCAAGGAAAACAAACATAATTACTGTCCTGCAAGTCTTTCTCTCACATACTGTGTTTGAAAGAAATCACCATGTCTACAGAAATACTTACAACTTAATCATTAAACTCTTTCATTGACACATGCCATTCATTCAAAATCTAAACTCTAGAATAAATGATAAATAAATATATATATCAATTGTATACCTTAGACCAGACAGTAAAATTGCTCAGCTGATTGTACTATTCATAAGAGCAAGCTCAGGAAAAACCTTTCATTCCAATATGAGTCTCAAAGTCCAAATTAATTCAAATTGCATGGTAAATCAATCAAGAGGGTATCTGATCCTTTCGTAATATAGCATAACTACAGAACTTCATGAAAGCATTGACCCCTTTAGTCAAACCTGAAAGTACGGCGGATGGTGTAAATCAGAAACAAAAACAGAAATTGCTGGAAAAGCTCAGCAGGTCTGGCAGCATCTGTGGAGAGAAATCAGAGTTAACGTTTTAAGTCGAGTGACCCTTCCTCAGAACTGAGGTGACCCCTTTAATCATTCTTCCTGACATGGAAGATAACTCAGCAACCCTTCCACAATAGCCTGACACTTAAATGTACAGGGGTTCTTCCCATATAGTATTTCATCTACAAAAACAGAATTATAATATACAGACTAGCATTTATATACTTGACTCTTTTTGGCCCTGACACCTTACTTTCTCTTTTTTTTTAAATTCCTATGTCTCTTTCTTAGTCTTGCGTCACAGAACAGGCCATGCTGCAAATGTTACAGTTGGAGCTGCATAGTACGTGCAATTGCTGACTTTGTTATCAGAGCTGCAAGACTGCCCACACAGTGTGAAAAAGCAGTTCCTTCAATGAGGCACTTGACAATTTCACATTTAATGGAATGCTTCTGCACATATGTAATTTAATAGTCATTAATTATTAGTTCAGTAACTGAACCTTATCCCTGAAGTCGAATAAAACCTGAGATTAAACAAAAACATAAAAACAATCTGTTGTAAATTTTGAATGATAGTTGCTCAGTTCTCCTTGTTACCTTCAAATGGTTAATGATTCTGAAATTGTGTACTACTGAGTTTTCTAAAAGATGTCATATCCAATGAAGAATCAATATGTTCTCTCCACAGGAACATTCAAGTAACCCTAATTGGTTGCTATAGCAATGCAGCTCTGCAATTCTTCCCTTAATGCATCATTCTTTTCCTTCATTTATTAAAATAGAGATGAGGTTAAACCTATTTATGGGCATCAGGTTTTAGTTTGAATGTGCTGACCTTTTCATTACCCACAAAAGGAAAAAAGGAAGCAAACAGACCTGTTATTTAAGAAATCAGGAGACTTCATAAAGTCCAGCTGCTCTTATTATAAAGCACTGACTTGCCTACATGATACCTTATTAGAGAAAATTAACAACCACGGCAGAAACCATAAGGTCTCAGGGTCCAGCTGAAGCCTATCATCTATAATGTAGTGTCTCACAAGGAAGCTTTTAAACACCTTTTTGTTCCGCTTTCTCCTTATTCTGTGTTTCCATCCACCACGCTGTAATACATTTAGGTCTCATGGCCTGTGTCATAAGGATGTTTATTTGTTGATGATTACTTGGCAATGTACAAACTGCATTGACAGATATATTGAGAAAGTCAACAAACAAGGTGTCACACAGTGTGTTGCTGATTATCTTACGTTAGAGAATTGTTTTATCTCTGGGACCTTCGTCGTTTATCATTTATTTTCTGAACTACGTCCTAAATTAAAGCAAAGGGAAACCTAAACGATATTGGAAAACTCTTGCTGCTGGTGGAACCTTTAAAGATTACCTTTTGTTCTGACAGAAGGTCACAGACTTAAAATGTGAACTATTTTTCTCTCTCTTCATAGCTGCTGTCCGATCTTATGACAATTTCCATTTTTATTCCATTCTTTTAAGTTGCTAACATTGGGTGTGTTCTGAAATTAGAAGACACAGATTAAACATATTGAAAGTGAGAATATTCCAGTACACATTTCGGGTTATTACATGTTGTAATACTGTTCTTGACTCAGACTAAGGAAAGGAAAACAAAGTCATGTGCATTGCCATTCAATCCTTGACAACTTCAAGGAAGGAATGGCCATTATGCCATTATGGTTACCAACTCTTCTAAATTATCCTGAGATCACCAAGAATTGATAAATAAACTCCTAGAGAGTATTTTTATGGTCCCCATCAGTGGGTTTCAAGGTGGGGGAGTTTATACAATGCAGCACCTGTGACATGCACACTATCTATCTCCTAGCCTGCAGACAGTTGCCCATTAGAGTCATAGAGATGTAAAGTATGGAAATGGACCCTTCGGTCCAATTTATCCTTGCCAATCAGACCTAAATTAATCTAATCCCAGTTGCCAGCATTTGGCCTGAAATGCTATAAACTCTTCCTAATCATGTACCCATCCAGATGTCTGTTAAATGTTATATTGTACCAGCTTCCATTATCTCCTCTGGCAGCTCATTCCATATAATGTACTACCCTCTGTGTGAAGAATTGCCCCTTTAGTCTCTTTCAAATCTTGCCCCTTTACCGTCAACCTATGCCCTGTAGTTTCACACTCCCCCAACCCTGGGAAACAGACTTTGGCTATTCACCCTATCCAGCCCTCTCATGATTTTATACACTTGTGTAAGGCCAACCTTCAGCCTCCAATGCTCCAGGGAAAACAGTCCAGCATTATCCATTGGGCGGTGAAGGGATAGGGCCCTTGAACCTATTGAGCCTTTCTCTCTCCCCCACTGCTAGTTTACATGTGACTATGGGAGGCCCAAGTGATGTGGGTAGCCCAGCAGCTTTGGCAGAGTGGGTTGGTATCAGGCAAGGCTGGGGTAGCTTGTTTTGGGGGGGTCCTGTGTCCATGAGAGGTACCTCATGGAACTTACCTCTTTTAACCCTGATGTCTCAAACCTCCTCACTCCCCTCATTGCCAGCCTGATCCCTGCCACACTCATAGATTCATTTTTAGACCGGACTCCATATGTACCTTCTCTTCAGGGATGGGCTGCAGTTCCAGCAATGGCCACCACTTGAACTCAGGCGCTGCTGAGACTACAGAGCTGCCAGCATTATGATTGGTCATCACCTCTCCAAGGTGGAACTTATTCCCCAGATGGGAAAGAAAATCTTGCCTTTGGCCAGTTAATGCCCTGCCAAAAACTAAATGATTGCAGGATAGCCATATTGGCAGCGATATGTTCCTCACTGACTCTTCAGCAGCAGGACAGGTGCTTCTATCATCTAGAAAACTGTGCCTTGGACTCAGCTATGAACAAACCAAGTAAAATGAATGCTAGGGACATTGGAATAAAAAAAAACAACTTTCATCAGTACTAAAAATACCGGAGATATGGGAGAGAAAGGCTATTTGATTGTCAAAAATCACCCAAACACACAATAAGGAATGTTGATTTTACAAAGGTGGACCTATCAAGTGGCCAACGACAGGTGCATAAAGAAAAAATTGGATCATTGGAGGCAAGAGATGTACAATTGAACTTTCCAAAATTTTCCCAGACAAGGCGAGTGACTTTCTCTGTTGAATGCCATTATAGCCATTATTTGATCTGAAACGTTTACTCTCAGTAAATGGATGCATCTTAGGCTAAAATGACAAGAAATGTTAGATTTCTTGCAGAATAAGGAGTAATCCTGTACACGTGGTTGACTGTGTAAGGACACACAGCATTTAATTGAAGTACATGTATTGCATCCATCAAGCCAAACTGGTGACCCTGGAACATGAGAACAGTCTTGGAAAAAGAGGTTATTCCTTTGGGACTGAGGTGAGGAGAAATTTCTTCACTCAGGTGATTTTAAAATCTTTAGAATTCTTCACCCAGAATGTTGAAAATGCTCCATCTTTGAGAAAATTTCAAGCTGAGCTGGAGAGGTCTTTGGACACCCATGGAGTTGAGGAACAAGAGAAGGAGACAGGAAAATGGAGATGAGGTAGATGATCAATCATGGTCCTACAGAATGACAGAGTAGACTCAAGGGACTGTCTTGTTTCCTGTATTCCTGATGAAGGGCTTTTGCCCGAAACGTCGATTTTCCTGCTCCTCGGATGCTGCCTGAACTCCTTATTCTGCAAGAAATCTAACATTTCTTGTCATTTTAGCCTAAGATGCATCCATTCACTGAGAGTAAACGTTTCAGATCAAATAATGGCTGTAATGGCATTCAACAGAGAAAGTCACTCGCCTTGTCTGGGAAAATTCTGGAACTGCCTGAACTGCTGTGCTTTTCCAGCACCACTAATCCAGAATCTGGTTTCCAGCAAATGCAGTCATTGTTTTTACCCTGTCTTGTTTATTCCAGCTCCTATAACTTAAGTTACGCACTAAAATGAAAAGACGCCTCAATATCTGCACACTGACGACATAACTGAAACCAGTTTCCATTTAGCTCTGATACATTGTAAGTCTTAATATATGGAAATTTTTGCTTTGTCTTTAGTTCTTGGCATTGACTAGTCACAGTGCCCTTTCACTGAAGTCTCTTGATATGAAACTTTTCTGTCTGGTCGACCCAACAGTCTATAATAGACTAGTTGAACTCCTTCGTGTGCCGAGCATGATAGAAATGCACTGACAGCAAGTCACAGTTGTACTTTACTACAGATCTATAAAACATCAGTGCAGCCTGCCCACATCGACTATTAATGAAAACATAGCACAGCAGAGGTTTCATTCAGTCTTAAATTGGAAGAAGCCAGCACATGAACTATCTTGTGTAAGGGGCACTTTTCTGAAATCTGGGGTTAACAATGTAATGAAAGACTGAGCTGAGTAAACATCTGTTGGAGTAGGAATCCATAGGGAAATACTGCCTACTTGTATGGAAGCCCCTTATAAAAGAGTTCATCCTTTTCCTGCTGCCAATTAGAGAATTACAAGGCTATAATTCAGTCAAAGAGTTCAGAAGAAGCAGTCTTCACGCAATCAGAAAAGTTACTTGAATTCTGAGATTGAATTTAACAGCCTTTTTATAAACAGTTTTAACATATATCTATCTAATTTCAGAATTTAAATTTTAATAATTCACTGACAAACTCAGCTTTTAGCAGATGTTTCTGGACTGCATGCTGCAGTGTTATGAAAAAGAACAGCCTTCAACATTGTACTTTTGTTACTAATCGTGTAACTCCAGCGATGTATGGCGAGCAGTGTTTTATACAACTGGATTATGGCTACCCAATAAGTATTGCACTGACAAAACCAGAATTGTGGATGGTGGAAATCAACAACAATAATAGAAATAGTTAGAGAAACTCAGCAGGTCTGGCAGTACCTTTGGGGAGAAGGAAGAGCTCTTGTTTCAGGACCAGTGACTCTTCTTCAGAAGTATTGAAACATTTAGTTTGTTATTTAAATAGCATCTGCAAATGGCTAGTCGGTCAAGGATCTAAGATTGTCCAACGCGTTTCGAACTTTCATTGCAACCAACAATATTGCTGTTGTACTAAAGCCTGTATTGGATTTCAAATTAGATTTTGCCCATCAAGGCAGAGCTTGGTTTTATTCTTTTGACATTACACGAGAGAGTCTCCAAGGAGGAAAAACGTCAGTAAGATCATTTAGGTGACCTAAGAATTCAATGAACTGTGGAGGGATTTTTTAAAATATAGCTTAATTTCCTTCAGGTGTCCTGGATCAGATAGAATCAAAGTGACTCTCTGGATGCCACAATACTGCATTCTGGAGTCTGCTTGCTCCCTGACTCTGAACTATTGAAACTAATTTTGCATTAATGCTAGACTGTACCTTACATTTTCTGCAATTCTATGTAAACAGAACATAGAACATAGAACAGTACGGCATAGTACAGGCCCTTCAGCCCTTGATGTTGTATCGGCCTTTTATCTTACTCGAAAATCAAACTTATCTGCATACCCTTCATTTTACTGTCATCCATGTACCTATCCAAGCGTTGTTTAAATGTCCCTAATGCATCTCACTGCTGGCAGTGTATTCCACACACCCACCACTCTCTGAGTAAAGAACCGACCTCTGACATCTCCCCAAAACCTTCCTCCAATCACCTTAAATTTATACCCCCTTACAATAGCCATTTCTGCTCTGGGAAAAAGTCTCTCAGTGTTCATTCTATCTATGCCTCTCATCATCTTGTACACCTCTATCACGTTGCCTCTCATCCTTCTTTGCTCCAATGAGGAAAGCCTTAGCTCCCTTAAACATTCTTCATAAGACATGCCCTCCAGTCCAGGCAGCATCCTGGTAAATCTCCTCTATACCCTGTCTAAAGCTTCCACATTCTTCCTCTAATGAGGTGACCAGAACTGAACACAATTTTCCAAGTGTGGTCGAACAAGACCTCTATAGAGCTGCAGCATAATCTCATGGCTTTTAAACTCAATTCCCCCGTTAATGAAATACAACACACCATACACCTTCTTGGGTGGCAACTTTGAGGGAGCTTTGGAAATGGAACCCAAGATCCCTCTGTTCATCCACGCTGCCAAGAATCCTGCCTTTAACCCTGCACTCTGCATTCAAATTCGACCTTCCAAATTGAATCACTTCACGCTTTTCCAGATTGAACTCCATCTGCCACTTATCAGCCCAGTTTTGCATCCTGTCAATATCCCATTGAAACCTACAACAGCCCTCCACACTATCCACCAGTCCACTAACCTTTGTGTCATCGGCAAACTTACTTACCCACCCTTCCACTGCCTCATCCAAGTCATTTATAAAAATCACAAAGAACAAAGGTCCAAGAACAGATCCCTGCAGAACATCACTGGTCACAGTGCTCCAGGGTGAATACTTTCCATCTACTACCACCTTCTGTCTTCTGTGGGCCAGCCAATTCTGTATCCAGATAACCAAATTTTCAATGCTGCTTAATTTCTGAATAGGCCTACGATGGGGAACCTTAACAAACACCCTGTTAAAATCCATTTACACCACACCCACTGCTCTACTTTATTAATATGTTTCCTCGCATTCTCAAAGAAATCAATAAGGTTTGTGAGGCATGACCTGCCCCTCACAAACCCATGCTGACGATTTCTAATCAAACTATGGTTTTCCAAGTAATCATAAATCCTGTCTCTCAGAATCCTCTCCAATAATTGGCCACCACAGACGTAAAACTGACTGGTCTATAATTCCCAGGATTATCCCTATTCCCTTTCTTGAACAAGGAAATAACATTTGCCACCCTCCAAATATCTGGCACTACTCCAGTGGTCAGTGAGGACACAAAGGTCATCACCAAAGGTGCAGCAATCTCTTCCCTTGCTTCCTGTAGTAACCTTGTGTTTATCCTGTCTGGCCCAGGGGATTTATCTATCCTTATGTTTTTCAAAGTTTTAAGCACATTCTTCTTCTTAACATCAATCTGTTCGAGCGTATCAGTCTGTTTCACAATGTTCTCACAAACGACAAAGTCCCTCTCATTAGTGAATACTGGAGCAAAGTATTCATTAAGCACCTCCCCTACCTCCTCCAATTTCAGGCACAAGTTCTCTCTATTATCCCTGATGGCCCCTACCCTCTTGTTCCTCACATTAGTGTAGAATGCCTCAGGGTTTTCCTTAACCCTACCTGCTAAAGCTTTTTCAAGCCCCCTTCTAGCTCTCTAAGTCCATTCTTTAGTTCCTCAGTGGCTACCTTGTAACCCACTAAAGCCCTGTCTGACCCTTTTCTCCTCAACCTTAAGTAAGCTTCTTTCTTCCTCTTGACTAGCTGTTTTGCATCCCTTAGAACATAGAACATAGAACAATACAGTGCAGAAAAGGCTCTTTGGCCCTCAATGTTGCACCGACCTATGAACTATTCTCAGCTCATCCCCTACACTCTCCCATCATCATCTATGTGCTTATCCAAGGATTGTTTAAATCTCCATAATGTGGCTGAGTTAACTACATTGACAGGGAGAGCATTCCACACCCTTACCACTCTCTGAGTAAAGAACCTGCCTCTGACATTTGTCTTAAATCTATCACCCCTCAATTTATAGTTATGCCCTCTCGTACAAATTGATGTCATCATCCTAGGAAAAAGACTTTCACTGTCTACCCTATCTCATCCTCTGATCATCTAGTATGTCTCTATTAAATCCCCTCTTAACCTTCTTCTCTCTAATGAGAACAGACCCAAGTCTCTCAGCCTTTCCTCATAACACCATTACACCACAGCAGGCAACATCCTGGTAAATCTCTTCTGCACCTTTTCCAATGCTTCCACATCCTTCCTGAAATATGGCGACCAGAACTGTACACAATATTCCAAGTGCAGCTGTACTAGCGTTTTGTATAGTTGCAACATGATATTGTGGCTCCAGAGCTCAATCCCTCTACCAATGAAACCTAACACACTGTATACCTTCTTAACAGCACTATCAACCTGGGTGGCAACTTTCAGGGATCTGTGTACATGGACTCCAAGATCCCTCTGCACATCCACGCTGCCAAGAATCTTTCCATTGACCCAGTACTCTGCCTTCCTGTTATTCTTCCCAAAGTGCATCACCTCCCATTTGGCTGCATTGAACTCCATTTGCCACCTCTCAGCCTAATTCTGCAGTTTATCCAAGTCCCCTGCAACCTATAACATTCTTCCAAACTGTCCACTACTCCACCGACTTCAGTGTCATCTGCAAATTTACTAATCCATCCACCCATGCCTGCCTCTAAGTCATTTATAAAAATGACAAACAGCAGTGGTCCCAAACCAGATCCTTGTAGCACACCACGAGGACCCGGACTCCAGGCTGAATATCTTCCATCAACCACCACTCGCTGCTTTCTTTCAGAAAGCTAGTTTCTAATCCAAACTGCTATATTGCCCTCAATCCCATGCCTCTGCATTTTCTCCAATAGCCTACCATGTGGAACCTCATCAAAGGCTTTAGTGAAGTCCATGTATACCACGTCAACTGCCCTACCCTCATCTACATGCTTGGTCACCTTCTCAAAAAGACTCACTGAGGTTTGTGAGACATGACCTGCCCTTGCTGAAACCATGGTGACTATCTGAAATCAAATTGTTGCTTGCTAGATGATTATAAATCGTATCTCTTATAATCCTTTCCAAAACCTATCCTACAACAGATGTAAGGCTCATTGGTCTATAATTACCTGGGTCATCTCTACTACCCTTCTTGAACAACGGCACAACATTTGCAATCCTCCAGTCCTCTGGTACTGAACCTGTAGACAATGACGTCTCAAATATCAAAGCCAAAAGTTCTGCTATCTCCTCCCTAGCTTCCCAGAGAATCCTCGGAGAAATCCCATCCAGCCCTGCGGACTTGTCTACTTTCACTCCTTCTAGAATTGATAATACCCCTTTGTAACAAACCTCAATCCTTTCTAGTCTAATATCTCGGACCTCATTCTTATCTTCTACAATATTCTCCTTTTCCTGAGTGAAAACCAATGAGAAATGTTCGTTTAGCACCTCTCTGATCTCCACAGGGTCCACACTCAACTTCCCACTTCTGTCTTTGACTGGCCCAATTCCTACCCTAGTCATCCTTTTATTCCTCACATACCAATAGAAAGCTTTAGGGTTCTCCTTTATTCTATTTGCCAAATACTGCTCATGTCCTCTCTTTGCTCTTCTTAACTCTCTCTTTAAATCCTTCCTAGCTGATCTGTAACTCTCCATCGCCTCATCTGAACCATCTTGCCTCATCAGCACATAAGCCTCCTTCTGCTGCTTAACAAGAGATGCAATTTCTGTAGTAAACCATGGTTCCCTTACCTTATCACTTCCTTCCTGCCTGACAGAGGCATACCTATCAAGGATACGCAATATCTGTTCCTTAAACCAGCTCCACATTTCCATTATCTGCATCCACTGCATTTTGCTACCCAATTCTATGCATCCTAATTCTTGCCTAATCGCATTATAATTTCCCTTGCCCATCAATAACTCTTGATCTGTGGCATGCACCTATCCCTTTCCATCACTAAACTAAACGTAACTGAATTATGGTCATTCTCACCAAAGTGCTCACCTACAACTAAATCAAACACCTGGCCTGGTTCATTACCAAGTACCAGATCCAGTGTGGCCTCCTCTCGTCAGCCCTTCGACATACTGTGTCACATTGGACAAAAACTGATCCATTCAACGTACTAGAGTTATAGCATTTTGACTCAATGTTGGGGAAGTTGAAGTCCCCCATAATGACCACCCTGTTCCTTTCACTCCTATCCAGAATCATTCTGCCAACCCTCTCTTCCATCTCCCTGGAACTCTACAGAGGCCTATAAAAAACTCCAAGCAGTGTGACCTCTCCTCTCCTGTTTCTAACCTTAGCCCACACCACTTCAGTAGACGAGTCCTCATCAAAAGTTCTTTCAGCCACTGTTATGCTATCCTTGACTAACAAGGTCATACCTCCCCCTCTTTTAGCACCTTGCCTGTTCTTAATGAAAGGTCTAAACCCTAGAACCTGCAACATCCATTTCTCATGCTGCTCTATCTATGTCTCCAAAATGGCCACAACATTGAAGTCCCAGGTACCTATCCATGCTGCAACTCACCTACCTTATTTTGGATACTTCTGGCATTGAAGTAGACACACTTCAAACCAGCTTGCCGTCTGCCAGCACATTCTTGTGACCGTGAAATCCTGACTCTGTCCTCTCTACTTTCATCCTTCTGTGCACGGCAACTACACTTCAGCTTCCCATCCCCCTGCTGAGCTAGTTTACACCCACCCGAATGGCACCAGCAAATTTCCCACCCGGGATGATCTCCAGCATCTGCAGTCCTCACTTTCTCCTAGTTCTACAACCCTTGTCACCCAAGGTTCCTTCATCCTAGCATTCCTTCCTTGCCTCGGTGGTACAAACCTATCCAGCACTATCAGCAAGTGCTCTCTATAGACCCTCAACATTTCTGTTGTGCATTTTCCTGAGAACATCAGTTCCCAATTTAGATGCCTCCTTCCTGCCTAATAGCACTGTAATTCCCCCTGCCCCGATTAAATATTTACCCATACCATCTGCCCCTATACCTCTCCATGACTATAGTAAAGGTCAGGGAGTTATAATCACTATCACCGAAATGCTCTCCCAATAAGAGATCTGACACCTGGTCTGGTTTGTTGCCAAGCACGAAATCCAATATGGCTTCCCCTCTAGTTAGCCTATCTACATATTGTGTCAAGAATCCTTCCTGACACACCTGACAAAAACTGCTCCACCCAAACCATTTGAACTAAGAAGGTTCCTATCAATATTAGGGAAGTTAAAGTCACCCATGACAACAACCCTGTTACTTCTACACCTTTCCAAAATCTTCCTCCTAATCTGCTCCTCCGTGTCTCTGTTGCTATTGGGGAGGGGGGAGTTATCTGTAGAAAATGCCCAATTAAATGGCTGCTCCTTTCCTGTATCTGATGTCCACCCACACTGACTCTGTAGACAAATCCTCCTCGACGACCTCACTTTGTGCAGCTGTGATATTATCCCTGATTAGCAATTTTACTCCTCCACCTCTTTTAACTCCCTCACCCCACCCCTCCGCCACCATATCTTTTGAAACATCTGAATCCTGAAACATTCAACAACCATTCCTGCCCCTGTGATAATGGCCACAGCATCATAGCTCCAAGCCCTAAGTTGATCACTCTTATTCCTGATACTTCTTGCATTAAAATAGACACACCTCAACTCATCTCACTGACTGCAACTTTGCCCTATCAATTGTCTATTCCTCCTCACAGATTCTCTACATGCTGTATAATTGGTATCAATTTGTTCATGGGAAATCATAGTGATGTGAAAGGTGCACTCTCTGGACACCACATTCTGGAGTCAGCTGAACAAGCATTTTCCGGTCACCCTTAATTGCCTAGGTGAAACTGGCAGCAAGTTAACTTTTTGAATTTCATAGAGATGTACAGCATGGAAACAGACCCTTCGGTCCAACCCATCCATGCCGACCAGATATCCCAACCCAATCTAGTAAAGAAGGGGGACAAAAAGAAAACAGTAAATTATCGCTTGACATTGACAGTGGGATAAATGTTAGAGTCCATTATAAAAGATGTAAAAGCAGTGCTCTTGGAAGATAAAGGAAAGATCCGACAGAGTCACCATGGAAGCGGATGTCATGCTTAAAAACTCTGATAGAATTGTTTGAGAATGTAGCAAGTTGAATGGATAAAGGAGAGCTAGTCAATGTGGTTTAGTTGGATTTTCAGAAGATTCCACATAAGAGGTTAGCATGAAAAACAAAAGCACATGAGATTGGAGGTCATGTTCTAAAATGGGTTGAGAACTGGTTGGCAGACAGTAAATAAAGAGTAGGAATGAACATACCTTATTTTTAAGTGAGAGGCAGTGACCAGTGGAGTATTGCAGGATCAGTGCTTGGACACCAGCTATTCACAATATATCTTTTAAATGAGGTAAATCTGTTTCAGATCTCCAAACTTGCAGATGATGCAATGCTAGGTGGGAGAGTGTGCTTTGAGGAGAATACAGAGAAGTTTCAGTGTAATTTGGACAAGTAAGTAGTCAAATACATAACAGATGCAGTACCATGCAAATAAATGAGATATTACCTGCTTTGGTGCCAATATAGAAAGCATATTATTATCTGAATGGTGACAGACTGGGAAAGGAAAAGGTGCAATGAGACCTCAGTGTCCTTGAAGAAGATAAATGCAATAAAAACCGTAAGAAATGCAGATACTGTAAATCAGAAACAAAAGCAGAAATTGCTGGAAAAACTCAGCAGGTCTGGCAGCGTGTGTGGAGAGAAGTCAGAGTTAACATTTTGGGTCGGGTGACCCTTCCTCAGAACTGAAGACAAATGTAATGTTGGCCTTCACAGCAAGAGGAGCTGACGACAGGAGCAGGCATGTTTTGCTGCAATAGTACAGTGCATTAATAAGACCAACCTAGCTTTTGTATGCTTTTTTGGCATCCCGAAAGGAGGAAGGATATTCTGGCTTTTATGAGATTTCAAAGAAGGCTTATCAAACCGATTCCTGGCAAGACTGACACAAGGGAGAGACTGTATCAGTTAGGAATACATTCACTGGAATTTAGAAGAATAAGGGGGTGATGTCATAGAAACCTATAAAATTTGAACAGGATTCATTTGGGTAGATGCAGAAAGAATGTTTTCCATGGCCAAGGAATCAAAAACCAGAGTTAACAGTCTAAGTATAAAGGGTAGACCATTTAGAATTGAGATGAAGAGGAATTCCTTCACCCGGAGAATGATTAACTTGTGAAATTCTCTGCCACAAGAAACTGTTGAGGCCAGAACAGTGAAGACTTTCGAGAAAGATGTAGGCATGGTCTTGGGACTAAAGGGATCAAATGCTATGAGAAGAAAGCAGGAACAGCATATTGAATTGGAGAAATGGTCAAATGGAAGGCTTGAAAGGCCAAATGGCCTACTCCTGTTGCTATATTTGAAATTTAGATGTCTCCATGCGTCCCAATGGTAGGTACACAGTTCCCTAGATTTTGAACTAGCAATAATGAAAGAACCTCAGTACATTCCAAGTCCGGACAGTGTATGATTTGTAAATAAGAGTATTCCCACTTTTATGGTGCCCTGGTACTTCTCAGTGTTGGATGTCATGAATCTGATGGTGCTGTTGAAAGCATGTGCATATGTAACTGCAGTGTATCTTGTAGATGGTACACACTATGTCCAGTACTGGATGGGGTGTGCAGCTACAAATAACTAGTAAAATTAACTAAGGAGATCATGGCTATTTTCAATTACTTAGAAGGATTCCACACAGACTAAACAAATGAATAAGGGATTTGAGTAAGCTGCAAATCTTAATTCACTGAGAAGATTTTCTCCAAAGAACAACTGAAGAATAAAAGCAAATGCCACATTCCAGGTAATGAAAGCTTCACTTCAGCATGAATCCCTTAACTATATCACAACGTTGGAAAGTGTTAAAGGAAAAAATCTCTACAGGGAATTGACAGAACACTAAGAAACCAATGGTTCCTGTTTCCACAGACAGAAAATGCAATTAAGGTATCTGAAGAAGCTCTTTGCAGGAGAGATAAAATAATGAAACGCTAAGTATAAATGGCTAAAGGGGTGATTGAATGATGCAAGAAGATAATTGCAATGAGAACAAAAAAAAACACAATGTATTTGAATAACAGGGAGGCTGAGCAAGCTGAGGGCAACCACTATAAGTTCCTCAATTAAACTATAATCAAGGAGACTTAATTTCATGTTATCCAAACCCTTGCATTTTATTCATACTTTATTCCAGCTTTACTGTTAATAACATAGAGTAGAAGTATGAGTCCAGATATCAGCTTGCCATCATTGATCAGACATTATGTAATGCCAGATATAAGTAATATCAACTGAGTAATCTCTAACTATTCTGCATGTGTTTATTGCAGTTGCAGCTCAGCAGTTACATTATGTATGTTGCTATGCCTGTTGATTTGTTCATGCCACAGGAAACAGTGAGATGTTAATTTCTCTTTTTTTTTTAATTGGCCATTTTGTATTGTGAAGGATTCATTATTGGCAGCATATTAGATGTAAATACTAATGTGCAAAACTTCTCAGTTCTACCATGTTTAATGTTTTTTATTAAATTGTTATTTCAAACATTAAGTAGCTGTGGTGCTTGGCAAGAGAAGACAACTGAATTGAGTTGGTGCCCATATTCGCCTTCTGTGAGAGAGTGTGTCGGGATCCTGGTTTTGAGAAGATATTCATGTGTTGATGCTCAGTGCTGCAATTTGGTTGATTCACTGCATTTCCAGATTCCGGACAAAGGTTTGGAGGAGGCACAAGGCAGAGGAAAAGTTGCTGAAAAAGCGCAGCAGGTCGGTAGCATCTGGGAAGAGAAATCAGAGCTAATGTTTCAGGTCCAATGACCCATCCTCAGAGGAAAAGCATTTATTTTTGCCGAGAGTGACCAATTCATACTACTTTTTGACCATCTCTCAGTAATCTATTAGTTAAGAACAATACAAACTGTTAATAACTGGCCTTTAATGCAAGCTTTAAAAATGCATTTAAATCAAGACTGGATTGCCATATTGGTTATTTAACTATATATCTGCATTCTGCATACTCATACCAAAAGTAAAACTGTCAATAACTAAGAAAAAATTAAAATGATGAATGCTACAGTATTAGGAGAAACAACAGGATTTGGAATCAAATTGTTCACAAGAAATGTTTATCTAACCGTTAGATTTGAAGAGTATCTATGCCATCCCCCCATCATACATGCAGGCTGATTTCCAACCATGCATCCAATTGCTTTCATTTTCTTCCTTGCTCACAACCTATGTGGATGAAGGACAATACTGAAACGTATGGAATGAAATCTCAGCAAGAGGTAGTTCTTTTAGCAGTAGGGGAACATGCTTAGAAAGTGATTGTTTCTACTATAGTAGAGTACTACAGTATGTCTACTAAAGTGGACATACTTGCTTTAATTTCATGATTTTATTTCCTTTGAATTCAAGTTTCTGGTACATTGCTATAAGCTTGACCATTATTTTGCTTCAGTTTCAGTCCATATGTATGCAACCTTAAAAGAAATTTTATTTATAACAATGTTCAAAAAAAGTGACCCTTGATCTGGTTAAATGTTGAGCAAATGCTCATCACAATTATTTGTTTGATACATTGAATAACATTCCATAAACTTGACTAAAATGTACGTCATATCCTTTGGCTTTCAGCTTTGGTGCATACTAATGAAAGGATTAGTGTATGTGTGTGTGTGTGTGGCTGTTTGTTTGTGTCTGCGTATGTGATAAAGCTTTTTTATGGTTTGAAATATAACAGCAATGACACGTTTATTTTAGTATTTAGTATGGCAATATGAAAGACCCAGTTTGGACATGATGACCCAAATTGCCTCCTCCTGTGCTGTAATTATCCTGTAATTCCATAAATCTATAGTTTGTAACATTGTAAAGAGTTAGAGTGCTCTGTATATTTACTATGCCACGCTTAATCGATGTAAAATTGCTGCCTTGATGTAAGGATGTTGCCTTGTTATTTAGGAATAGTTTGGTGCACAAATCAGAGTCACAGTTACAACATGCTAACCCCATTTTTTTTTCATGTTCTTCCTGTGAGTACATGGTTATGAGTTCACAGGTTATACAATTATATGCTTAATGTACTTTTGCTCTGTAGTGATGACTGGGAGTAGAATCTCGACATTACCAATTAGAATCCTGCCATTAGTGTATTATTTAACTATGATGATAAAATTCACATCACTTAATGGGTGCCCTGTAGAGAGAAAAAATATTTTAATAGCTTTTTGTGCTCAAGCATAAGTCAATGCCATTTTAAATTGTTTATTCTATAGGGGCAATTGGATGGAAGGAATGATGTTATTCTCATTCTAAAACCATTATGACATTAATATCAGCTCCCCAGCTAGAATGAAAGGATAATAAGATGAAATTCAGCATATATCAGCAATTTATTTCACACTATGCAGTATTGGTTTCCAATACTTTTATCCCTCGCCCTCCTTATGTTCCCCCACCTCCGTTCCCCAGGTTGGATTAACCCTTCCAATCTTTATGTCCTTCCAAGACAGACTCTTCAGCCTAGTCGATCTCATCCTTTCGAAATCTTTTCAACATCACCCTGATACTGGAGAGAAGTGGAGTGACATTCTTTTACTGGAGACAAGCAGCGTTCAATTTCAAATATACATTTGGTACAAATTATGAAAATGCATCTCAGATGATGCTATTTGCTTGATGTCATTTAAAAACATTATTAGTAGGGAATTAGATGTGTAGTTAAGAATTATGGGGTGATGCGGAAAGAATGGGATGTGGAACTAATTGTCTCCTGTGCCAAACCACCAGAATAAACATGGTAGCCATGTTTTGCACTGTGATTCTATCATATTCAATACAGGAGTCCCTTAGCAATTTAAAAAAAAGAAAGATATAAAAGCTGTGTTTTTTTACAAGCTGCTAGAGACCTGAAAAACATTCGCAGTTGTATTTGTATTTTAATTACAACAGCAGGCCTTTAGCTACAGGATTTCTATGTATTCTTTCAAGAAACACATTAACATAGCCAAAACTTGTCATGTTGGACAATGGCTGATGGATGTTTACGTCAGAGAAAGCGCGCGAGAGAGAGAGAGCGAGAGCGAGTGAGAGCAAGAGTGAGAGAGAGCCTTGACTGACTGTACCCTGGGGAAAGAGAGTCAACACCTCACCTGAATGAAAATCAGGGAGAGAGACCGATCACAACTGACTATCAGATGGGAAGCTAACTTTCTAGTATTGTCTATCACGGTTAATTTGTGGAAATCTGTAATGTGGTTGAGAGTAGTGTTCTGCCAAATTACTCAGGAATGACTTGTTGATATAATGAAATAAAGAATGCAGTGAGAATCAAAGGAAGGTTTCTTGCTAATTATTAAGCTGAGTGAGAATTAAATGCATCCTAAAAAATACTGAGATTGTCTATCCCTGTGCTACAAGTTTTAAACATATTGCCAATGGATACCGATGAGTAATTAAAATGAAGCACTCCTCCGACTCTCCATAATAATGAGAAATAGTTTCATTATGAAACTGTTTTGATGGGCTGGAAAAATGTGGCTGTCTCCCAGGTAATAATAGGCAGCAACTGTAAATTAAACCAGATAACAATGTGTCTAACTTCACAAATATATATTTGAAGAAACACCTGCACGACACAGCTGGAAATGTGGAATGTCGAATTTAAACTGACAGATTTTGTCGTGATAACAGTGTCTCTGTGTTTTTTCTTTTGTCTTGTTGTTCACATTCCAAGCAGCAAATATCAAATAGATACTGTAAAGCACGAAGCTTGAGTGCAGTGATCACACCTTGTTTATGCTCTTGTAGAATTCACCAAAGTAAGCTTTAGTTAACAAAAATGTTTTAGCAGTCATTTCACAGCCAATAATGGCAAAAAAACATGGAAGCACATGGAACTAACAGCAAAGCAACTGACTATTTGACCCAATTAGTCTATGTGAATGTTTATGCTTCACTGCATGCAATCCCACTCTACTTCATCTCACCTTACCTGCATTTCTTCCTATACCTGCCTCACTAATCTTATGCATTAATCTGCCTAAAATGCATCTATACTATCTGCCCCAACTCCATACAGCTGCAAGTTCCACATTTTAACCACTCTGCATGAAGAAGTTTTCTTTTATATTCTGTAGCGATTGGAACCAGGTGAACCTGATAGACTACAAAGTCCTTGATTGGGGTTGTTAACCTGGGCCAATCAGGAAAGGAGGAGAAAGTGAGGACTTCAGATGCTGGAGATCAGAGGTGAAAATGTGTTGCTGGAAAAGCGCAGCAGGTCAGGCAGCATCCAAGGAGCATGAGAATCGACGTTTCGGGCATGAGCCTTCCTGAAGCAGGGCTCATACCTGAAACGTCGATTCTCCTGCTCCTTGGATGCTGCCTGACCTGCTGTGCTTTTCCAGCAACACATTTTCAGCCATAATACTGCAATACAGTAGAAGAGAATTAGAAGAAGAAAATTACTTTGTCTGTCTTCCCTGTGGAGGAAGCATATAATACACCTGACATTGAAGGGAAACTAATTGTGATTTGAGTCCAGAATTCATGAATGTTAGCAGGCAAACTGAATGAAGAAAGAGAATGCAAGACTAACAAATCCCTAGGATTTGATATCATCTTTCCTTCGTATTTAAAGGAAGTAGGTGAGGAGTTTGCAGGTGCTTTAGCTGTGAGTGTCCATAACTGTTTTAATTCAGGAAAGCTGTCTTTAAATGCAAAGGTTACAAAGGTAGCTCTATTTTTGAAGGATAATGTGAGAGAGAAAAACTGCAAAATTATAGACCCAAAAGTCTACCTATTGTAGAGAAGCTGTGGAAGCTATGATTAGTGATAAGAATTACTGAGTGCTGAAGAAAAATTTAAGCTGATTAGAGAGAGCCAACCTAGGTTTGTAAATGGTAAGCCATGTTTAATGAACCTAAATAAAACCTTTAAGGGAATAACTAAAGTAACAGGGAAATGTCTGTTGATGTAATTTATTTGGATTTACAGACAGTTCAATAAGATTCCATATAAAAGAACACTCCTGAAGTTGAGTTTCAGGGAATTAAAGCCAAACTACTGCCCTGATTAAGAGATTGGATTGCAATTGGAGATAGAGGTAACAACAGTGCAGGTATACTTCACAGTAAGAAAGAAGTTGTAATGTATGTCCCATTCTTTGTATATCAGTATATGCCTTTAAGAGATGCAGTATATCAATACATGTTCATGATACTCTCAATGCATCATAACATGTGACCTATGAGTATAAGATACTTCATCTTAACTTGGATCATTTGGAGCATGATGTGGTGTTGAAAGCATGCTGTTCTGTGTAACGTAACAGCTTTGATAATAGGCTCAGAAGGCAAATATAATGATAATAATAGTTGGCTTTATTAAATGTCAGTTGGATTCTTCAACACCATGATAGCAGCAGCAAAAGTTGTATTTTATGAAAAAAGAAAAGTAAGTATTTCATTCTTCAGGGAAAGTACCCTGCTGATGGTAAACTTTGATTGGAAATAACTACTGGTGCCCTCCAGGGTCTGTGCTGAAGCCTCAGCTGTTACCTAGATTCAATAATAAGTTGGATAGCGGAATATTAAGCCATGAATCCATGTATGCCCAAGACACAAGTGATACAGTCAGTAGTGTGGATAGGAACATAAAATTACAAAGACATGACTGAAACTGAATTGGACTGGTCACATAAATACTATCGCTACAAGAGCAGGTGAGAGACTAGGAATTTTGCAGTGAGTACTGCATCTTCTGATTCCCCAAAGCCTGTCCACCTTCTATCAACAAGGCACAGGACAAGAATGCAATCGAATGCTCCCCACTTACCTGGGTGAGTGCAGCTCTGACAACACTCAAGAAGCTTGACACTGTACAATTCAAGACAGACAACTTGATTGATACCACGTCCACAAAATTCATTCCCTCCTTCACCAATAGAAGCAGTGTGTATCACCGATAAGATGTACTACAGAAATTCACCAACACTCCATAGACAGCATCTTTCAAACACACAACCACCATTTGGAAAGACAAGGGCAGCACATCCATGGGAACAATACCATTTGCAACTGCCCCCTGTAAGCTACTCATTGTCTAGACATGGAAATGTATTGGTGATCCTTCAGTGTTGCTATGTCAAAATCCTGGAACTCCCTAACTGTGAGTCTACTCACACCAAATGTGCTGCTTCAGGCTTACCAATGCCTTTTTAAGGGCAACAAGAGATGGACAATGAATTCTGGCCCAGCCAGTAGTGCCCACAATCCATGAATAAATTAAAAACTGGATAAAAATGGGATAAAATTGTGGCAAGCAGACTTCAAATCACTTTAAGTATGAGGTCATCAATGTTAGACCATAAGTAGTTAGAACTCATTAATTCTTTGCTTACGAAACAGTTAGAAATTGTGGAGCTTTCAAAAGATTTAAGAACGCACATACACACATCACTCAAGTACAATAGCTAAGTACAATATGGAATGAATGATCGGTAAAAACAAGGACTGCAGATGCTGGAAACCAGAGTCTAGATTAGAGTGGTGCTGGAAAAGCACAGCAGGTCAGGCTGCATCCGAGGAGCAGGAAAATCGATGTTTCAGACAAAAGCCCTAATGATAGCCTGGTGTACTGTTGTTTAGTGGCAACTGCACTGAAGAAAGGATAGATTAACTCTGGAATGTGTGCAGTACAGATATAAAAGAATGCTAACAGAAATCCAAGGTTAAAATTATGAAGAGAGATTATATAATGCTATGCTTTTATTGTGTTGAATATAGAAAGCTAAAGGATCATTGTAGGATTTAAAATTTTCAAAGTAATCAATAGAGTAGATAGAGAGAAAATGTTCCTATTGGTGTGAGAGTCTAATACAGGCATAAAGTTTGGAGAAACCTCTTTATACCAGTGGGGGTGAAACTGTTGAACTTTCTCCCACTGGAAGATTGATATAACAATTTATTTAATAATTTTAAAAGCTGAGATCTACCAAACAAAATAATAAGAGAAGAATAACATGACAAAGAGACAGAGGTAGGTTACAAATCAGGCATGATTTCAGTGAACAGCACAAAAGGCTTGATAGACTGAATGGCATAATCTTGTCGTCTGTGCTTTAGACACCGTGACTAGTTTATGTATTAAAAATACTTTTTAAATTTGTTTGCCTAATTTTTTTGTTAGGCCTAATTCCTCTGGCTCTGTATCAATTTAGAATGTTTAGTCTTGAGCTCATGGTCACTTGACTAATCCAAAGTTGTGTAGGTTATGTGGATTGGACATGCGAAATGACCCATAGTGTCCAGGGATGTGCATCGGCCATGCTGAATTGTCCAGGGATGTACAGATTAGATTAGATTCCCTACAGTATGGAAACAGGCCCTCCAGCCCAGCAAGTCTACACCAACCCTCTGAAGAGTAACCCAACCAGACCTGTTCCCCTACTCTATATTTACCCCTGACTAACGCACCTAACACTATGGGCAATTGAGCATGGCCAATTCACCTGACCTGCACATCTTCAGATTGTGGGAAGAAACCAGAGCACCCGGAGGAAACCCACACAGACACGGGGAGAATGTGCAAATTCCACACAGTCGCCCGAGGCTGGAATCGAACCTGGGTCCCTGGCGCTGTGAGGCTAACCACTGAGCCACCGTGCTGCCCGTAAGTGCAGGGCTATAGGGATAGGGTGTGGGTCTGAGTCTGGATAGGAAGCTATTCAGAGGATCAGTGCAGATTCAATGGCTGAATGAACTGTTTCCACACTGTAGGGATTCTATGGTTCCATCCTGCTCTGATGTTCCAATATTAAGTCGAAGCAATTCTTGTCTATTCTGATTTTCAAGTGGATCTGGATCTTTGAGTTTTGTTTAAAATGAGCAGGGGGCACACAAGTGCATGCTAATTCTGTCAAACTGCAAATTACAGACATCATCATTTTAATCTTGACCCAGCTGAATGGCAGCACTTGTCTCCCAGGTGAGGAGCACTGAATCGCAAAACCTACCTGGGAAATGTTAGTCAGTAAGTTTGGATTTCTGTTCTAGCATGGGACGAGGGATTAGAAATGGGAGTCATGGTTGCTGACCCAGAACACATTTGGAGGCTTCTGGGAGCAGATGTGGCCCTGGTGGAAAATTGTCGTTTGTGCTTCTGAACTTTATCAAAGATATGAAAAAAAGATTTTTTTATATTAAAAAGGCTCTCCAGCCCTCACCCCTTATACTCCCTCAGCACCCACACACTCCCCATGCCCAATCATGCCGATATATTCTCATGACCCCTCCCCCCCCCACCTAAACCTTCAGGGTACCACGTAACACTCCATGCCAAACCCTGCACCTTTACCCATCTGGATAACTCTTTATTACTCCTATGATAACTTGTTGCCAACCCTGCCAATCCAAGTGCAACCTACCTCCCTTTCTCATACACCTTCCATGCCAAGTCATCTAATATTCGCCGTGGGCAAACCTCAGTAGCCAGGCTTAGTCTAAATAAACTGTTTGAGTTTTTATTCAACAATACACTATTTTTAAAAATAACATAATCACTGACATAGAGATGTACAGCATGGAAATAGACCCTTCGGTCCAACTTGTCCATGCCGAACAGATATCCCAACCCAATCTAGTCCCACCTGCCAGCACCCGGCCCATTTCCCTCCAAGCCCTTCCTATTCATATACCCATCTAGACATCTTTTAAATATTGCAATTGTACCAGTCTCCACCACTTTTTCTGGCAGCTTATTCCATACACGTACCACTCTCTGCTTGAAAATGTTGCCCCTTAGGTCTCTTTTATATCTTTCCCCTCTCACCCTAAACCTATGCCCTCTGTTCTGGACTTCCCCACCCCAGGGAAGGGATTTTGTCTATTTATCCTATCCATGCCCCTCATGATTTTATAAACCTCTAATAACGCCACTTCTCAGCCTCCGACACTCCAGGGAAAACAGCCCTAGCCTATTCAAACTCTCCCTATAGCTCTCATCCTCCAACCCTGGTCCTCCAAGATTAGTTGTGAATTTCAGTGTTCATTTTCCCAGACGCACTCCAATGTCCATTGCATTTAATTTTCTTTAATCAAGTGTAACATTAAGTGTTTATATTCATTGTTTCAATTCACAGACTTTGACAATTCTAAGTGCTTATAAACTGCGAACTGACAGGAACTATGCCCTGAAAATGAGAGATTGTGAAATCAGTCATGCAACACTCATTCTGTAATTATGGAATCAGGCTTTTGGCAACAGACACATTGAAATAGCAAGCACTGAGTTTTTAATACTTCAGACATGCTGTTTTTGAAATATCTAAATTATAGCAGATTTAATTGCCTTGACAACTCCTTTTTGACTGTCTTGATTTAATTTGATTTATTGTAGTTAAGTGTACCTAAGTACAATGAAAACTTTGTTTTACGAGCATGCAGTCAGATCATAGGAAACAAGGACATACAGATCATGGGGTGCTTAGAGTGAGGCATGCAGGTTACAACTGCACAGGAGGTGTGCAAAGGAAGCTCTACATCACTTGAAATGAGACAGTCCATTCATCAGTCTAATGATTGCAGGGAAGAAGCTGTTCTTGAACCTGAAGGAACTGTATCTCCTGGGTTTTTTTGTTCAGGCTTCTGTATCTCCTGGGTTTTTTTGGCTCCAATGAACCTGATATTTCCAGTGAGATTGTGCACTTTTTACACATGTTCATGCTTACTTTTTGTGAAGCAAAAGGACATTTTATCTGTCCAAAAGGTGACCCGTGATCATATACAGAAAAGTGATTTACCCCTCGAAAAAGATACCCTACCCCTCAAAGCATTACAGTAAGGTTAAGCCTTCTATCAGGTCTAAGGTGCGCAAGTCATGATTGGGATATCAGATCTGACTGAGGCAGTGGCACTTTTTAACATATGCATTTGCCTCCATGGTTCATGAAAGTGTACTTCAGAGCCCTTTCTGATTCCATGCCCATGGCAAAAATGGCAGAGGCTGGCTCCGAAGACTGGACATCTGGATTTGTGCCTCCTGTACCATTTTCATTAACTTAGCGAGGCGTTCCACTGCACGAAAATTCAGACTTTCCAGCTTCCGCCCTCCCTTCTGGGCACAGCAAGTTAAAGATCTGTTTTAATCAAAAATGTCAGTTGTCTTCAGCTCCAGTCATTGAAAGTTGGGCAGGTTCTGTGGTGACCATCTTTTTTTTGCTGTCCTTGTGACAGTTGCGTGTAACTTTGTGACTGCTGAAAGTTTTTTTATGGAGAGGGTACCTGTAACTCTACAGTGCTGCATATTCATGTCTTTGTTCTGAAGAGTGGTCACTGGACTCGAAATGTTAACATTGTTTTCTCTCCTGACCTGCTGAGTTTCTCCAGCAGTTTCTGTTTCTGTTTGTTACATTCTTATCACCATTGCTTATAGCCCTTCCAATTTAGCAACATTTGGATAATCCTGCCTGATTTCCTACCTCTGAATCTGTGGAATGTGTACAGCCGCATGACACTAACTTGCATTTATATAGCACCTTTGATGTTATAAAACACTCCAAGGTGCTTCACAGGAATGTGATTCAGCAAAATTTGATACTAAGCCATGTTTAGGTAGCTGTTGAGACAAGTTACAGAATAAACCATGAGGAGCATCTGAGACATGATGAGAAATGGTGGAAAGGTTAGTCGAAAGCAGCAAAATTGGACAAATCGGGAATTATGGGAGATGCCAACTGATATGTATGTGGTTGGGTGTGTGTCGCCCCTTTAATGGAGTGGATCAGGTGACTGGAACGGGAGCCAGGAGAGATGGTCTAAAACCGATTGTGGGGCTGAGAAGTAATAAGGTATAATACAATAAAGTATTCCTTGTTTATGTTTACCCTTTGTCTACCTCATGTTCTATTTATGGTTCTTGTGAACCACATACATAATACCAAGCACTCAATGTGAAGAACTTAAATGAAAACAAGCAGCCCCCATATACAAAACCCCAGCTGTCCCTAACTGCATACAGCCTGTGCATATATGCCCTGTAGTAGCTTATTCACTAAACTAAGAGAGAGCAGGAATGTTGTGCTCAAACTGCAATTATACCTATTTTTGAGCCCAATAAATGGTTCCAATTAGTACCTCCAAAGTTCAAATGGACACACTAATTCTGTTCTCCTCCTCTGTGTTGTGTTCCTGAGCTAAATATGAGAGGCCTCTCCTCAATTGAGCAGAAAGTTCTCTCTTCATCCTGACCTCCCAAGGCACTGGGCTAAATCTTTGTAGAATTTAGTTAAGTATCATTTTTAATGAGTTTCACAGAGAGTTTCACTCATCAAGGTCTGGCAAGTCTTCTTGTCCCATGCTCACCGCATGACTTGCCTATCCTGTAGCAATGGCACCCCCTTTATTCTCAATCTTGGCTAATTCTCACTTTGGCATAGCTGAGGACTCTCTATTGCTGAGATATCCCAGAGTTCCTGGTGCCTGCGCTCTCTTTGTCAGGCTCCCTTAGTTGGAGGCTGTCATCCTTGATTTGACTGAGGACTATTTCTCTTAGACTTTGAGCCATGGGCATTGGCTTGCAGTAGATGCAGTGTGTTTGTGTACTTGGTGCAGGAGTGAGATTCATGTAGCTTTATGCCTCACAGAAACATGTCAACCCACTTGACCGACGACTGCTGACAAGAATAACAAACTGCAGATATTGTGACTGCTCTAAACTAACAGGCATTGCAGAAGTACCGCAAATCTTTTGAAGTGTGACTGAAGAGGGAAGAGCACTGAAGCACAAGGCAAGGCAGAGATGAGCATCATAAGATCTAATTACGGAGCCCTAAGACAACCATCGTGGACATGGAGCCCACTCCAGTTTGTCCTGCATGCAAACTGTCCTTGCTGGACCATTGCAGTGATAGCTGCTGTGTGCCCTAAAGTGTATCATTTAAATGTAGAAGCATTCTATAAATCCATGGTGAATGTGCCATGATGGTACAGAGAAGTTAGCACGTGTCAAATGCCAATGCCGGTAGATGTGGGGTGTATGCGGCCACTGGATGTTTGTGCTTCGTGTCACCATGGAGGTCTGGAGAAGCAGGTGGCCCAGTTGGATTTGAAAGGTGCCCGCACTGACTTTCATAACGGGAATTCATGTCAGGGTCTGAATGGTGACTCGGTTAGTACCGCAGCCTCGCAGCACCAGAGACCTGGGTTCGATATCACCTTTACGCAAATGTCTGTGTGGAGTTTATACATTCTCCCTGAGTCTGTATGGGTTTTCTCCATGTGCTCTGGTTTCCTCCCATAATCTAAACATATACAGGTCAGGTGGATTGTTCATTGGAAATGCATGGTTACAATAGTAGGATAGTGGGGGTTGGGGTGTCCAGCATCCTCAGTTCTTGGTTGTATTTTAGTTTCTACAAGCAGCAGGCAAGTTGCTTACAATGTAGTCAGATTGAAATCTATCTCCACAGTGTATTCTGGCAAATATGTACAACGACCTGAGAAAGCCTGTAATTAGATGCTACTGAACTATTTTTGATATTGTGTCTTCATAGAAAGGCTCCTGAATTGTTTATTATCTGTTCAATCGATAAATCCGTCTCACCCAATGTGTTGGGCATTTTCTGATCTTCCCCTGACTGTAATCAGTCAGAAGCAAAACATGGAAAAATGCTTTTGAACTTGGCAATGGGGAGAGCTCCCACCATGGGAAGACTTCAGGAGAAGCGGGACATGAATAAGGGGAATTTGGACTATACACATGTGAATGACATGAATGATTAATTCCAATGGCTAGAATATATCAAAAGAAGAGTTGCATGGATGGCTAAGCTGACCCTCTTAAGGTTAGAGAGCAATCAGTTTATCTGCATCGTTTAAGATGACCCACTGGTGTGAACAATTTGGCACGTTGGTGAATCTGATCATAACTATTGATCTGTATGTTCACCTTACTGTGTATTAAAGCAGCTTCCTGATTGAAATCTGAGGGGTCACCTTATAAAGGTTTATAAAATTATAAGGGACATGGACAGGGTGAATAGACAAGGTATTTTTCCCTGGAGTAAGGGGGTGCAAAACTAGAAGGAATAGGTTTAAGGTGAGAAAGGAAATGTTTAAAAGGGACCTAAAGGGCAACCTTTTCACACAGAATATGATGCGTGTATGGAATGAGCTGCCAGAGGAAATGGTGGAGGATGGTGCAATCACAACATTTGGATGAGTATATGAATAGGAAGGGTTTAGAAGTAGATGAGCCAAATGCTGGCAAATGGGACTAGATTATTTTAGCATATCTGGTCGGCATGGACGCGTTGGATCAAAGGGTCTATTTGCATGTTGTACATCTCCATGACACTGTGACTCTAAATCACCTAATTTAGTGTTAACTTGATTTACCGTTGTGGTGAGTGAAGAAATATATGCACAAAAGAAGGTACCCAAGTGTCTGCAGCACTTGTAGAGAGAAAATTTCTTAATATTGGACTCAAAACATTAATTCTGTTTCTCTTTGCACAGATGCTGATAGCCCTGTTGAACTGGCTGGAAGAAGACAGAGGGTAGTAGTTGATGGTAAAGGTTCATCTTGGAGTGCCGTCACTAGCAGTGTTCCGCAAGGATCTGTTTTGGGACCATTGCTGTTTGTCATTTTTATAAATGACCTGGAGGAGGGGCTAGAAGGTTGGGTGAGCAAGTTTGCGGATGATACGAAAGTCGGTGGAGTTGTTGACAGTGAGGCTACTGTCACATCTTTTCATTCAATTTCCTAATCCACAAGTTATCCTTCTCACCGCCATGTTAACATTGCTTAAATTTAAGTCTTGAATGTGATCACATCGTGTTGACACTGATAGAATTCTATCATATGATCACTTTGCTCTACATGATACTTTAAAATGAGATTAGTGATTGACAATGTCTCACAACATAAGGTTTAACATAGACTTATTCCTGGCTGTTTCCGTGACGTTTTGTTTTAAGATACACATTTTCTTTACTCAGCGAGTCGTGAGTTCATGGAATGCGCTGCCTGTGGGAGTGGCAGAGTCAGAATCATTGGCGAACTTTAAGTGGCAATTGGATAGGTACATGGATGGGTGCTTAAGCTAGGACAAATGTTCGGCACAACATCGTGGGCCGAAGGGCCTGTTCTGTGCTGTATTGTTCTATGGAATGCCCTGCCAGTAGCAGTGGTGGACTCTCCCTCTTTATGGGCATTTAAACGGGCATTGGATAGGCATATGGAGGATAGTGGGCTAGTGTAGGTTAGGTGGGCCTGGATCGGCGCAACATCGAGGGCCAAAGGGCCTGTACTGCGCTGTATTCTTCTATGTTCTATGTTCTCTAGCATGTTTGCGTTTGTTTCAGATTTCCAGCACTTGCAGTATTTAAATTTTTTTTAAGATATCAAAGGGTTTGATCATTACATTTCAGGTCATGTAATCACATAATAGACTTGGTCTGAATCTCTCATAAATTTGTCAGATTCAGACACTTGCATGAATGCCTGATGCCAGTTGATTCTAAGAAGTTAATTTGGGAAGTCTTGAATTTGTAACCATAGACAAGAATTTCCCACAGCGTTTTGGGACCTTTTTGATGTGGTCAAACAGGGTAGGAAGTATGCATTGTGTGGAAAGTGCCAACCTGACTAAGATAATCCCAAAATTGTCCAAATAATGTCCAGGGAGCAGGTCTACTGTGGGAAATGAAGGATGGTGGTTTGGCAATCAAAAACAGCAGGACCATTGGAGCTAATTGCGCACACTGACCAATCAAAATCAATGTGAGGTGATCGCTCCCGACAGGGTGTAGTATTGGGAGCTACATTTGACCCTGGTCTGGGCTCAAATCCAAAACACACCATCACCTTGCTGCTGGAGTCAAAGAAATGAACACCTCTCAAATTAGGTCCTGTAAGCTAACACATGACAACATGGGACCTTCTTCAATTTTTCAGAAAGTGGTACAGTGAACATCAGAGATAGGAACTGATTACAAATTAACAAACCCATTTGTTCTGCACATACCGTGAAGAAATGGAGCAGCAGGGACGATGAATTTCAAATTATTTTGTAACACTTTGTGTACTAAAGTAAATAACAAAGCATGTCATGCTGCCCCAGTTAGTAGGTTCCATACACATTTGCTGATTAGGAATTTTATGTACACAATTTGCATTAAATAAAAGGAAGCATGCTCACTCCCTGTATCCACCTTTGCTCCCAAATCTACCAAACTGTTCCTGATTGTGTGTTTTTTTTCGGATATCAAAGGCTTGACCTTTTTTTTCCACAACAACCTGCCTATTGAAGTGAATTAGCTGTTGTAAAAGCTCCAAGTTTCCAACCTTTACTGAGCCTGCACCATTTCAAACACACCATCACCTGCCCGCTGGAGTCAAAGAAACGAAAACCTTTCAAATTAGGCCCGATAAGCTAACTGTGGGCAGGTAAGCCAGGGTGGCATGGTGGCTAGCACTGCTGCCTCACAGTGCCAGGGACCCAGGTTCGTTTCCAGCCTTGGGTGAATGTGTGAAGTTTGCAAATTCTCCCTGTGTCTGTGTGGGTTCCCTTTGGGTGCTCCGGTTTCCTCCCACCGTCCAAAGATGTGTAGGTTAGGTGAATTGGCCATTCTAAATTGCCATAGTGTAAGGTACTTTAGTCAGAAGGAAATGGGTCTGTGTGGGTTTCTAAGTTTGCAAATTCTCCCTGTGTCTGTGTGGGTTCCCTTTGGGTGCTCCGGTTTCCTCCCACAGTCCAAAGATGTGTAGGTTAGGTGAATTGGCCATTCTAAATTGCCATAGTGTAAGGTGCTTTAGTCAGAAGAAAATGGGTCTGTGTGGGTTTCTCTTCAGAAGGTCGGTGTGGACTTGTTGGGCCGAAGGGTCTGTTTCCACATTGTAGGGAATCTAATCTAAATCATCGGGACAGATGTTTTGCCTTGGTAGTAGCCATTTTGCAAATGTAACCTCTGCAGGCTGAGTTAATCACATTATTTTGCTATGACTTATTCTGAGATAAGTCTGTGCTAAAGTAGACTTGCTTCCTGAAAAATAGTCTTGGGCCTCGCTTAGGTTTTTAATGAGAATAATAGTCGTGGATCTAGGAAGTGCAGAGTGCGCAATACAATTCGTTTTGGACTGACTGTGATCAGGGTAAAAAGTTGCACTGAATTTATGGATTACAGACACAGGTCAGTGGATTGAAGAAAAATAATAGGGAAATTTAAAATAATAGTAGGAATGAAATTGCTGGATTCTAACTGAAGAGAATGACATTTTTTTGATTATTGCACTGGATCATGCTGTTACCATGATTCACTTTCCTCCTGGCATTTGAGATAAATTGGTACATCTATACTTTCAGACATGTCTTGTTTCTCTTATATGTGTCTAACTCAGTGATGACATTCACAAGGATCTAGTTTATTTCTATCTGCAGAATATAGAACAAGTGTCACCGAAGAACTTATAACTTCAGCTACTGAGAAATGCCTACTTTCTAAATTGGCTCACTCTGTAATTCATCCATGGAACCACATTGATCTTTCCCAGCATTTGTTTGAACTCCATTGCACCTTTTGTAGAGTTATAAAATTATATTTAATCTTTCTCAAATTGTGCGGTTTGAGGAAAGCTTCCAATCATTAATTTGCATCTTTGGGAGAGGCAAAGAAAATTGATTAAAATTGCTCCAAAGCTGCAAAGCACACAAAGAAATCAGTCACTCTCTGTTTTGTGAGACAGATTGCAAAATGGGCATTAATTGCATCTTGTTTGCTTTTGCCGCACAGCACTGTTGGTCAGAATAATCGCAGCCATATATCCATCAAATGGCAGACAACTTAATGACATTTGAAGTGAAAGAATTATTTATGTAAAAGTGACTTTGTTTTATGTAAATCTTAAAAGTCTTTACCCATTGGATTGGAAAATTGTTAAATTGGTTCTGTATTTGTTAAAAGGTACTGATCTCTTAGTATATTATTTTAATACCACTGGTTAACTGAGTGGCTGCTGGGCTTAGCCTCTGTTTACAAAGGATTGAAAATTAGTTGAAGTTCAAAATGCAAATCTCAGAATATCTCTGCAAACTACCCCTGCTTGTAAAACATCTACAATATTTCATAAAGGATGTCAATCACCTCCAGTGAGGTGAAAACTTGCATAACATGGGCACAGAAGTGTCACTAAAATGTGCAGAAAATAGATCTCATTAATCAATGTCTTCCAGAAGCTGTAAAGAAGGTAAATAAATCTTGGCACGTGTGGTTTGGTGATGCTAAAGTTAAATAAATTGCTCAGACGAATTGTACTATGTTCTTTGATTTGTTTATGGGATGTGAGCATTGCTGGCGAGGTTAGCACTTACTAACCATCCCTAATTGCCCATAGGATAGCGACATTTCAATCATTCCACCTGCAGCTGTTGTAGACCAATCTTACTCCCCTCATGTTCCCACTGAGGGAACCTCACAGGAAATTGTATTGAGGTTTTTTCTGATCCCGTGGGCATGGGTAAATGTCATCCTGAATCAAATAACAATTGCATCTGATATAATCACAAACTCGATAATGAAAGGTGTTGAATCTCAGGACATTAACAAATATTTTAGACTTAACAAGTGTAAATACAAAAGATAGTGAGCAGAAGAATGAGGCAGATATGATTGAAGTGGAATTGAATAAATGTTTGATCATGAAAATAATTGGAAAATGAGGAATGAAAGGCATAGTTTTTCAAACTTTGGACTTAGAATTAGGTTTTACCATCACATGTACTCAAGCACAGGAGTACAGTTAAAAGTGTGTAATGTTGCCACAAAGTACTTGGTTACAAATCTTAGCTACTAAAATAGATTAAGTGCAAAAATAGAGAAATAAAGAAAACAGCTAAAATATCTGCATTGTAGTTCTTTATAGTATAACTTAAGAACTAAAGAAATTAAATGAAAATTTCCACATTACAGTCCTTCTGTAGCATCTAGTCACTCTGCATTGGGAGCTTTCCACATGTAATCTTGTTCTCCCCTGCACTGGACTGACCTCAACCAGACTCTCAAACTGCAGACCACTATCTGTGACAAGCTGACCGCAGCTGGCCCAGCACACCAACTGCTCCACTCGACTCCAGGTCAGCTGACCTCTGGCTGTCCTGATTCACCCTGGCCCACTGACCATCCCACTCCAGGCGCTCAGCTGCTGCAAGACTCCAGTGCTGTCGCCACCACTCTCTCCACAAGGTAAACTTCAAATCAAAATTGAGAAGAATGAGAAAGAAGAAAAAAGAGAAGCAGATGGACAGGTTGACCTGAGGCTGAGTGCAGTTGCTGCCCATTCTGCCACCACTATTTTGGAAGGACATAGAGAATGACAGCAGTGATTTTTATTTGGATGGTACATTCCCAAGATCACAGCTAGATAGGAGCTCCAATTTCTACATTTAAAAAGATGAACAACTTAGTCTTCAATGTGTTTTATTATGTAGGTCTGGTGACTGATTTATGTTTACTATGCTTGATTCATTAAGCCTGGGTTATGACTTGGAACTAAGTAAA
Organism: Chiloscyllium plagiosum; assembly: GCF_004010195.1. Taxonomy (NCBI): domain Eukaryota; kingdom Metazoa; phylum Chordata; class Chondrichthyes; order Orectolobiformes; family Hemiscylliidae; genus Chiloscyllium; species Chiloscyllium plagiosum. The sequence continues at coordinate 12,264,537 of NC_057744.1, read as the reverse complement.
CAGAGCTACTAAAAGATACTAGCAGCCGAACTAGAATAAGTATGCGTGCAGACATCTTGTGACAGTAGACAATTTTGAAAGTGCTTTACATAAACCTTTAGAAACCAGTGCCATTTCTGCATTGATCTGGACTTATTCAAGTTTACCAAGTATATAAAAAATCAGCAGTACAGTACAACTGACAGTATAGTAGTAAAGTTAATTGTAGTCCATAACCTAAGCATCATGAAGGGCAGTTTATGGATTCTTGCAAGCAGAAGTAAACTCTGGATGTAGGTTTGCTCGCTAAACTGTAAGGTACATTTTCAGACATTTCATATAGGAAATGATGTCACCACAGGAAATGACATCACAAACTCAAGGAAACCCAAACATATAAATAGAAAGCAGGCTACACCACCCAGTGCTTCATTCGGAGGCTCACTGATGATTTTTCCTAGTATGGCAACGAAATGTCTGAAAACGAACCTTCCAGCTTAGCGAGCAAACCTACATCCAGAACCTCAACCTGAGCTACAAATCTTCTTAAAACTCATTAAGTATAACTCAGGGCCTGTAATACTTTAAAGCCAACTAGTTTATACCAATTGAATTAGTCTGTGCTACTTTTTCCAAACATTTTTGTTCTTTTTCTCTCCTTCAAAAATTAAAGTACATTGAACTATTGCAACCTTAATCAATGTAGCCATTGTTCCTTCCATAAAATCCTAAATGGATTTGGCCTTGAAATCAAAAGAGATAAAGTCACTATAGCATTACCAGATCATAAGGTTGTTCTGCATTACAGAGAGATGGCTGGTGGTGGTTTAAGCAGAGAGTTACCACGCCTCAAGCGAGGGGAGAGGTTGTGAAAGAGGATTCTCCATGGTAACCTCAGCCAGTGTGGGAATTGAACCCACACTATTTGCTTCACTTTGCATTGTAGACCAACCATACAGATCACCGGCCCTATACTTTGTATACCACATATTGATTGTCAGAATGGTTGCATTGACTTCTGGTCTCAATTAAATTGTTTTGAGCACTGACTACTTGCTTTATCCAAAGGAATCTGACTGCTGCCACTCATTTCCCCAGTGCTGATTCCACAAAATTGTAGTGGGAGCAAAGTTGCTTACTAGCCATTGACCTTGGTGTGGGGAAAGCAGTATCCACTGCCCAGAACAAAACAAAGGCTGAAAAGTGGAAACTTGAGGAAACAGTGATTCAATGAAGGCCAGTTTCAGGTTTTAAATCTTGTACAAAGTTAAAAATTACACAACACCAGGTTATAGTCCAACAGGTGTAAGTGGAAGCACTAGCTTTCGGAGCGCCGCTCCTTTATCAGGTGGTTGTGATGAAGGAGCCTGATAAAGGAGCGGCGCTCCGAAAGCTAGTGCTTCCACTTACACCTGTTGGACTATAACCTGGTGTTGTGTGATTTTTAACTTTGTACACCCCAGTCCAACACTGACATCTCCAAATCATGACTTAAATCTTGTAGATTGTGTTTGAGAGAGAGAAATGGCGGAAGGGCAATGAAAGAAGTTCCTCAGTCTCAGGAAATCTGAGGAATTAAGAAGAATTTTATGACAGTAGTAGTGTCCATACCTCTGAACCAGGACACCAGGTATCAAGGCCCACCCACTCCACACAAAAGTAATAATACCTCTGAACAGATTGATTAGAAAATATCTAACAGAGAATGCAGATTTTTATATATAGATGATTGTGACAAAGAGAAGACAAAGAGAAAAAGCAGTGGCAAATATTTTGCATTTTTGAGGAAAGGGATATCCTAAATGAAAGAGAATATGAAAAAAAAAGTAGAAATAAAAAAAAATGTTTTTGTGTAGATTTCAGAATTTTGCCCAGTGATCTCATTAAGCAATGGTCTTCATTCTAATGTTAACTGTACGTTTCACTTCATGGGAGGAAGTAGGGAAAGGAAAGGATAAAAGAATCTCTCAGCCCTTTAATACATTGCCTTTAGAATAATATTAGTTTAATATTTCATGAGCTCATGAAACAGTCATGAAGGATTTGGTATATTAAATGACAATCACTATGATACAAAATTTATACAGTCAGTTAGTCTTCCTTTATGAACCAACAAAGGAAAATATTAAATTTTAAGTCTAATTACTTCCATATAATCAATTTATTGCCACCAACTCTTTCAAGTTTTTATTTAATAACATACTTAATTCAGTCATAAAATGCAGAAAACTAAGAATTCCAGCAATGCTTAAATATCAGTTACTACAATTTGTGATTTGGTTAACAGTATCTTCAAAACTGCAAAGCACCATGATCATCATCACCTTGCAATTCTCCCTAGCCTTCATAGTGGTATTGTCATCACCTTCAGAGAAACATAAACCTCAATATGTTAACTCTCAAGAGGAGCCATTGTGTCTATTCTTCAAACAGCTCAGAGGTGGTGTCCTCGATTCTGCATGACAAGCTTCATGCCAGAAGCTGAGCAGAGAACCTAGTCAGACCCTTCAATGGAGTAATGGGGGAGTAATGCTGTATTACAGCATGGCAATCTTTGTGATGAGATGTTAAAACACAGCCCAGCTTGCTCTATCGGGTGAACATAGAGGATCTCAGGTCACAACTTGAAGGAAGGCAGGGATGTTTTCCTAGGGCAGGAATTTGCCTTTTGGTTTGAGGGTCGAGTGGGGTCATGAGCTTGCCCTGTGTTAGGAATAATCACCCAACAATGATTTTGCCTGAAGTGCCCAGACAGCAGCCTCCACACAGGGATCGAGGCAGGTTCCTGAATGTGAACAGTTAATAGAAGATCCAGAAACCTGAAAACAAGCAGCAGGCAGCAGTCAACAGAAGAGCCATCATGGACAGAAAACCAGGGAACTGTGGAAGGGGTATGGGGAGAGAGGGTGGTTGGCTGAGGGCGTTAGACTTTGAGATGGCCTGGAGGTGGTGCTAGCCTTCTTGCTGCTGCCAGTTGGATAACTAAAGGCCAAGTGTCTAATAATGTGTTATGCTGAGCCTTCAGATTGAATGGAGAATTCCAGCCAGCTTCTAACCATAGCCCATCCGTTTACCAAATTCAGAAAAGAATCGCTTGCCAATGGGCCAGCCTTCCATTGCCAAGTGAAGGATTTTGTATTTTTACTCTGGGTACAGTAACTGAGCATATGCAAAAGGAGCCCTGGTCAGAGTGACATCAGGTCACATGGAGCTGGAACCTGAGTGTGTTGAGCTCCAAGTAAGAGGTCTTCTCTTTACCATCCTCTGTTTATGTTTAATAAAGTCTATTTCTACTCTTCCTCTGAGTCGCCTGTGGTGTCACAAACTTGCCACACATACTCTGATCTTCTGAAGGAACACCACCCTCGCCAGAATCCCAGCTGGAAACCTAATTTGTGAGTGGGACTTTGGGAGACAACTCCATTGCATGCCTCATTTTCACAAATTGACTGCAGGTCACCAATAACCTTTCTGCGTCTATGCACCTAGTCTGTTACATGCTATCCATAGAATTATCACCTCGTTACTAAGTCAGAATAACTCCATCTGTTACTAGAGCTCTAAACCTAAAGTTCAAGTTCCAAGTGTTGATGACATTTGCTTTTCATTTGGTCATTTGGGTAACTGGTAGCAACCATGTCCTCCAACACTGCAAAACGTATATTCCATATGACAGAGCTGCCCTGCCATGTGTTAGATTTACTTCACTTTACAAGTCACAGAGTCATAGAGACGTACAGCACGGAAACAGACCCTTCTGTCCAACCCATCCATGCCGACCAGATATCCCAACCAATCTAGTCCTACCTGCCAGCACCTGGCCCATATCCCTCCAAATACTTCCTATTCATATACCCATCCAGATGCATTTTTAAATGTTGCAATTGTACCAGCCTCCACCACTTCCTCTGGCAGTTCATTCCATACACGCACCACCTCTGTATGAAAAAGTTGTCCCTTAGGTCTCTTTTATATCTTTCCCCTCTCACCCTAAACCTATGCCCTCTAGTGCTGGGCATCCCCATCCCAGGGAAAAGACTTTGCCTATTTACCCTAACCATGCCCCTCATAATTTTGTAAACCTCTGTAAGGTTACCTATGCCCTCTCGTTCTGGACTCCCCCAGCCCAGGGAACAGACTTTGTCTATTTATCTTATCCATGCCCCTCCTGATTTTATAAACCTCTATAATATCATCCCTCAGCCTCCAGCGCTCCAGGGAAAATAGTCCTAGCCTATTAAACCTCTCCCTATCGCTCAAATCCTCCAACCCTGGCAACATCCTTGAAAATATTTTTTTCTGAACCCTTTCAAGTTTTACAGCATCCTTCCAATAGGAAGACCAGAATTGCATGCAATATTCCAAAAGTGGCCTAACCAATGTCCTGTACAGCCGCACCATGATGTCCCAACTCCTGTACTCAATACTCTTGACCAATAAAGGAAAGCATACCAAACGCCTTCTTCACCATCCTATCCACCTACGACTTCACTTTCAAGGAGCTAAGAACCTGCACTCCAAGGTCTCTTTATTCAGCAACACTCCATAGGACATTACCATTAAGTGTATAAGTCCTGCTAAGATTTGCTTTCCCAAAATGCAGCACCTCACATTTATTTGAATTAAACTCCACCTGCCACATTGGCCATCTGATCAAAATTGTATTGTAATCCGAGTTAACCTTCTTCACGTCCACTACACTTCCAATTTTGGTGTCATCTGCAAACGTATTAACTATACCTCTCATGCTCACATCCACATCATTTATATAAATGATGAAAAGTAGTGGACCCAGCACTGATTCTTGTGGCACTCCACTGGTCACAGGTCTCCAGTCTGAAAAACAACCTTCCGCCACTACTTTCTGTCTTCTACCTTTTGAGTCAGATCTGTATCCAAATGGCTAGTTCTCTCTGTATTCCGTGAGATCTAACCTTGCTAACCAGTCTCCCATGGGGATCCTTGTCGAACGCCTTTCTGAAGTCCATATAGATCACATCTACCACACTGCCCTCATCAATCCTCTTTGTTACGACTTCAAAAAATTCAATCAAGTTTGTGAGACATGATTTCCCATGCATAAAGCCATGTTGACTATCTCTAATCAGTCCTTGTCTTTGCAAATACATAAGTTGCAATAAATTATGTACTTCTACTCCAATACAAAACAAAAACATGCAATTGTGGATAAATTATAGAATTTTTAAAAGATAAATGAGTTAAATATTCACTAACTACTCACTTACCTGATTTGATATGATGTCACTCTAATTTGCTCTAAATGAGGTCAGTACGCAGACAGTTGTCTTAACTTTCTTTCTTCCCTCTTTTCTTTTGCTGCCTCTTGCAGTGCTTTTGAACACCCACAAAGTCTCCTGCCTTGTTGTTCTTCACTCTGATCTATCCACTCACTAGTTCTCGACCCTTTCATCACCTCTTGGTGTGCTTTAACCACTCATCATGTACCTCCCATCTTGACAATTCTTCCTCTGTTTAAGTTGTACACTCGGTCTCTCCCATTATGTCATCTCTTGCATTTCTTTAACGAGTCACCAAATCCATATTTCCTTGCATTGAAGTTTTTGGAGACAAGTTAAGGGCAATTAAGGTGCTCTAGTCATTTAAGTACCCTTTTCAAATTGATGAGATTGTAAAATTATTTCTGAAAATCGATCATTTCCAGAGCCTGTTGGGAGTAAAAATATATAGCAGCAAGCTAAATTAAAAAAAATTACTGCATTAGAAGTTTCTGTGTAATAATGGTCTTATCTTTTCGGATTTAACACTTTTATTAAAAAAGGAGACAGTGGAATCTCATGAGAAAATTTTATGTAATGATTTGTTATTACCTCATCCATTTCTAAGCTCTATTTTCACATGCTTTAATTAAAGTAACATCTATTAACACTTCCACAAAAGAAGCTAACTACCAGAACTGGTTAACAGACTGGATTGAACAATTTAAGAAGGTACCTTGTTGGAAATGATTAAATGTTCCATTGGAAATCAGGGCTCTGCTGCTAAAAGTTTGGAAGTTGTCTACTGAGGAAGAAAAATGTGTTGAAGAAGGTTGTCATGTCAACTGGCGAGACACTCAGCATTTTAATTTAAAATCAGCAAGAACAATTCATATTGCTTCATGTGAACACAGACCAGGAGCAGTCCATTCAGCTGCTTGAGCCTGCTTTGTCATTTAATAAGATCATTCGTCATCTGACTGCAACATGAGCTCTGCATTCCCTACCCCTGATAACCTTTCAACTTCTTGATTAACAAAAATTCATCCACCTCTGCTTTAAACATATTTAAAGACTCTGCTTTCATTGCCTTTTCAGGAAGAAAGTTCCACAGACGTTATTCTGTATGATTTAAAACAAAATTTCCTCATCTCTGTTTTAAATGACTTTTAAACAGTGACATCTAGTTCTAGATTCACCCATCAGAGGAAACATCCTCTCCACATCTACACTGTCAAGACCCATAGGGATCTTATATGGTTCAATCAATATACTTGTTTCACTTTTAAACTCAAGCGAATACAAGCCTAGCCTGTCCAATCTTTCCTCAGAAAACAACTCACTCATTGCCAATAACAGTCTAGTAAACCTTCTCTGAACTGCTTCCAATACATGTACTTCTTATCATTAATAAGTTGAGCAATACTGCACACAATACCTCAGCTGCGGTCTCACCAATGTCTTGTATAACTAAAGCATAACCACCCGATTTTTGTATTCAATTTCCCTTGCAATAAATGATAACATTCTATTCGCTTTCTTAATTACTTGTTGTATCTGCATAATATCCATGAGCAATTCATGCAGAAGGTCACCCAGATCCCTCTGGACTTCTGAATTCTTAACTTAGTACCATAAAGACTTTTTTAAAAAAAAATTATTTCTGCCAAAATGGACAACTTCACATTTTCCAAAGGTATATTTTATTTGCCAGGTCTTTTCCTGCTCACTTTCCTATATCTAAGAAGATCTATACCCTGTCTATACATTTTTGTAGCCTCCTCACATCCTTTCCACAATTCACTTTCCTACCTTTGTAGGGGTCTTCAGCAAATTTAACAACCATCCTTTCACAAATCTTCTTAAAACACGCTAATCCTTTAATTAATATAAATTGTAATCAGTTGAGCCCAAGCACTAATTTTTGTAGAATGCACTTTGTTATATCTTTCCAACCTGGAAAAACACCCAATGCTGCTTACTCTATGCCTGTAGTTCACCAAACAATCTTCTATCTATGCAAGTGTGCAACCCCCTATACTATAAGCTTTCACTTTCTTCAATGAGCTTTGAAGTCATACTTTAACAAAAGCCTTCTGGAAGTCTAACACTACAAACCACCAGTTTCTATTTACTCATAGCACATGTTGTTACTTCAAAAAACTGCAATAGATTAGTAATTTAGTAAAACATAATTTTCCTTTTACAAAATCAGGTTGGTACTGCCTGATAAAGATGTACTTACCTAAATGTCTTGCAATAACTTGTTTTATATTAGCTTCTAAAATTTTCTGATGACTGATGTTAAGCTAACTGATCCATATGTTGCTGGTATCTACCTCTCCCTTTCTGAATAAATGAGTTACTTTTCTTACCTTCCAACTGAATGGGGCCATTCCCAAATCTAAGGAGTTTTGGAAAATTAATATCAATGCATCATCTATCTCACTTGTCACTGTGTTTAAGATCCTATGGTGTGGAGGTGCCGGTGTTGGACTAGGGTGGATAAAGTTCAAAATCACACAACACCAGGTTATAGTCCAACAGGCTTATTTGGAAGCACTAGCTTTCGGAGCACTGCCCCTTCATCAGGTGGTTGTGTAGCAGGACTGTAAGACAGAATTTATCGCAAAAGGTTGCAGTGTCATGCAAGTAAACAAACCTTGAGGTTTGTTCAATATATCATTTGACTTGCATACTCTTTTGCTATAAATTCTGTGTCTTATGGTCCTGCTCCATAGCTACCTGATGAAGGAGCAACACTCCAAAAGCTAGTGCTTCCAAATAAACCTGTCGGACTAAACCGGATGTTGTGTGATTTTTAACTTTAAGATCCTCGGAAGAGATCCATCAAGACCTGGGCACTTATTAGCCTGCAACTATAAATATTTAATCAGTGGTTATTATTGTTTTCCTGACTTCCTCACTGTCTTCCATTTTCTGATTTCTTATCACTTATGGGATGTTCCTTGTATCCTCTATAGTGAAGACGGATGCAAAATACCTGTCCAATTTACCTGCTTTACTTTATTTTCCAGATTCACTTTCTATTGCAGAAAAGTCACTTTGTTTGCTCTTTTCCTTTTCAGAAATTCTTAGAAACTCTTACTATTTCTTTTTACATTTCTGAATAGCTTTCCCTTGCACTGTAATTTTGCCTCCTTTTTTTGCACATTCTTTGTTGTTATTTATGTTGTCCAATTTTTTTGGACTGCACCTGCATTTGCACAATTATACACTTTTCTTTTAGTTTGGTGCTATCTTTAACCTTTATAGTTAACCACAGATATTGGGTCCACCCCCAGAAATTATTCTTTCTGGCTCAAAAGCATCATTCCTGTATATTCCGAAAAACACATTACATGTTTGCTACTGCGTCTCTATTAACCTATCCTTTAGCTTAAGCTGCTAAATCACTTTATCCAGCTTTGCTTTCATGTCCTTATGGTTACCTTTATTTAAGTCTACAGAAAAATCTAGGACCTACTCACGTCTCCTGCAAATTGAATATAAAACTCAATTGTATTATGATCACTAATACCTAGGGGCATTTTTGTTCTGAAGTTCTTAATTAATCCTCTTGCACAATACTTACAGAGTATGGTCTGCTCTCTTCAGTTGGTTCCAGAATGACTCCAGAAACATTCTAGAAATTCCCCATCTGCCCATCTGAATATTCCAGTCTAAATGTTTACTAAAATCTCCTTTGGCTATCGATAGGTTTTTACAAAAAAGCTCTAATTATTAAAGTTATAAAATATCCCAAGATATTAGCGAGTTTTGAGAAGATTTGTAGCTCAAGTTGAGGTTCTGGATGTAGGTTTGCTCGCTGAACTGGAAGGTTTGTTTTCAGCTTTCAGCTCAGTGAGCAAACCTACATCCAGTACCCAAGATATTTTCAAAAGTGCATTCCAACAAAATTTGACACCAAGCCAAGTCGGAGATATTGGACCAAGCTATTGACCATCTGGCCTAAGAGATGAGTATTAAAGGGGAAAGAGTGGGAGTGATGCAGTTTTGGGAGGGCAGGGGGAAGTTTCCTAGTTTATAGGGTTTTAGCTGTTGAAGGCATCATCACCAATAATGGAGTGATTAATGTCAGGAATGCTCAAGAAGCTAACTTATGGAGGCAAAATGAATTTGCACATGCATTTCACATTTTTTTCATTAAAGAGGGGTGATAGAGCCAGACAATCCCTGCTGCATTCTGATGGCAACAGCCTCAATCAATGGCCTGTTCTGAGAATTAAGATTGACAGTTCCTGCTGCAGTATTACATCAAGATGGCCGAATCAACACCCCCTTCCCATTTGGTATAAAGTGGTATCTTTTTCAATGGAGAGAAGTGAGTCCATTGAGTGACTTTGAAACAAATCAAGGAGAAGTCGAGTCCACTCTTTTTCTAACAACAAACCTCCTCAAAAGTAGTGTGATGGGGTAGATCATACAGAGTCATCCAGTCAGACAGCACAGAAACAGGTCCTTTGGCTCAACTTGTCTATGCCGAGCAGGTCTCTTAAACTGAACTCGTCCCATTTGCCTGAATTTGGCCCATATCCCACTAAAGCTTTCCTATCGAACTACCTGTCTCTTAAGTGTTGTAATTTTACTCACCTCTACCACTTCCTTTGGCAGCTCTTTCCACATACACACCAACCTCTGCATGAAAAACTTGTGGATGGAAGTAATGAGTTCTATGTATTTTATAGGCATTCTTACCTCCTTACACACCAACTTTCACACATTTTATAATATTGATGTTATCAATTAAGCATTGACGCCAGCAACTGTTGATGTAACTATTTCATTTAATTGTTTTAAATAATGATTGTACTGTTTGTGGACCCGATTGTAAATCCAGAGTCTTAAAGTCTGGTATGGGTGTGTGAGTGGGTGAGTGTATAGTTGTGTGTGCATGTATTGATTCAACCAATCCAACTTTGGCTTCCCATCATATTTGTATCGTGATTGCATGAGGCATGTCAACAGACTAATCCATTGTGAATTTATATTGCTTCTTTAGCTCCCTTTTGAGATGTCTTGAGCATTCCAATATAAAAATAATTAGTGGCAAAGCTTTAGAATCACAGAGGTTTACAGCAATGAAACAGGCCCTTCAGCCAAACTTGTCCATGATAGTTTTCACAAGTCGAGTCCCATTTGCTTGCATTTGGCCTATATCCCTTCATACTTATCCCATACATGTACCTGCCAAACCCTGGGGAAAAGCTGTTGGCTACCTACCTTATCTATGCCTCTCATGATTTTATAGATCTCCTGTAAGGACACCCCTCAGTCTTCTACACTCCAATAAAGGGTAGCTTTATTGCTACTGCTGTAAGTTATTCAAGTGAAGTTATTCAAATATAAATTGTTAGGTAAAACTACAGATAAAAGATTAAAAGTGGGAGACTTATAAAGATAAAAGATCATTGCAGGCCTGTTACTTGCTTGAAGGTTTCTCTTTCCAAGTTTGAAGTCAAGAATTCAGCATTTGTGATGACTTCTCTGTCACCTTAGCAATTTTATTCAGAAGTGATCTCAATACAAAGAGTAAGCTTCTGTGTGGTGGGGGAGAGATGCAAGAGTTTCTTGTTTCTTACTACTTCTGTAGTTTTGGTCTGGTGTCTATGAGTTGTTCTTGGAATTCTGACAAAATTGTCTCTCATCGACTGTCTTATCACTACCAAAGCAAAATAATCGCATTGTTATCTTTAATGATTCAATGTTCCACAAAGAATGGTGATTATTTTAGAATTTCTTGTGTCATCCTTCATGTCCCTTGTTTGCTCAGAAACTTTGAATTCTCATACTTTTAGAAGGAACGTGTGTGTTGTCAAGGATTTATAAAAATTACATATGTCTCTCTTTATGATTGCTAAGATAACACATCAATCTGTCTTGACTGACTGTAGTAAATAAACAAGAATTTCCATATGACCTCTTGGATTGACTGTGCAGGATTCTGCGTCCATTTTATAGACAGATTATCCTGTTTACAACATGCATTTTATAATGAAAAAGTTGTAACATTTGAGACAACACCAGTCTAGACAGTAAACAATGGATGTCTTAGTCGAATCTCATCTGTCAAAGAAATCCTATGTTTACTTTAAGGCCACGAGACAAATTTTCAACTCGGCACCCATGTGTGAAATTTGTCTTGCCAATTGATCACCATTGCAAAAATTACACACTTTTTATCTGCATTGAAATAAGTTCACATGCACAGAAAATTCTCTGTTCATTACAAAACGTTTTGTAGATTTGTCATTTGTAAACTCCTTAAAATTAACAAAGCAAATAATATTCTGGAACACAACCAGCAACTTGAATAGATTTGCAGGAAGATTGTGATATTATTCAACAGATGAAAGTTGTTAGGAAAGATGGCAGCATTATTAATGAAAAAGGATAAGATAGCATGGCACTTAGATAAAGTGCGGTCACTTTATCTAAAGCTGTCTTGTTCTTCATGAACTGAGTCTGAATAAGCTGCTGACCAAATGAAAGATTCTGACAGAGATCTCCATTCATGAGGAAATGGAGTTCCAGTACGTGGGGAAGAAACAGCAAGCCTGAAGAATTTCACTTTTTGTTGAAGTGATTGCAGAATTATGATAAAAAGAAGAAAGATCTTGAATTTATATTCATGACCTTAGCTGTGGGTGGCACGGTGGCTCAGTGGTTAGCACTGTTGTCTCACAGCACCAGGGACCCAGGTTTAATACCAGCCTTGAGCGATTGTCAGTGTGGAGTTTGCACATTCTCCCCGTGTCTGTGCGGGTTTGCTCCGGTTTCCTCCCACAGTCCAAAGATGTGTAGATCAGGTGAATTTGCAATTCTAAATTGTCACAGTGTTAGGTGCATTAGTCAGAGAGAAACAGGTCTTGGTGGGTTAATCTTTGGAGGGTCGGTGTGGACTAGTTGGGCTGAAGGACCTGTTTCCACACTGTAGGGGAATCTAATCTAATCATGTTCCAAAGCACTTCATAACCAGAATAGTCATTGAGGTGATGTTTAAAATGCAGCAGCTGACTTTACACAAAGCAAATTGTGCAAACCCCAATATGATAATTACCAACTTGTTTTTAGCTGAAGTAGGCTGAGGAATTCATACGATTCGGGCCACTGAGAGATACCACCTGTGTTTCTTCCAATTGATCTTTTAAGTTCAAAAGAAGAAGGCAGACAGAATCTTGGTTTAATGTCTTATTACAATGTTGGCATTCCTGACAGTCCACCACTCCCTCAGTCACAACTGAAGTGCCAGCCTAGATTTTGTGCTTAATTGTCTGACTTAAAAATCAAACCTGCAGCATTCTCTATTGAGAGCTAAGTGAACTACCCACTGAGCCTTTTTAATTGGTGAATCCAAAAAGTCAAGTTACAGACAAAATAGACATATTCTTCATGCTAGCTCCTTTTGGTCATTCTATGAGAGAAAAAAAACCTGTCATGAAATACTCGGAAGATACTCAAGGAGAACACGTTCCCTCTCTCACTATCTCATACTAAGAGTACAAATTATTTTCCTTATACAGTGGATGCCTATGGGATGATGCATTACTTATGCATGAAGTAGAAAGGTCAGTGTAACATGTGAACTTGTTACTGCAGTATTTCTTTGCACTCGAAGTGCATATGACAAATTATTCAGGAGTAGGATTGCTGGTCTGTTTGACTAATGTAGCAAGAAATAGAGAGTTGTCAAGCCAGGTACTTGAAGACTGCAAGAGCCATCAATTTCAGTGGTACGTTAACCTGGCATCTCGGAGAGGAAATAAACTACAGAAGTGATGAGATCTGCAGCTTTTGTGTCACACGAGATTAACTGAAGCTATTAGATGCATGTTTGTGCAAATTTCAAGTGACATAAATGCAACTGCGATAAAACAGTTCATTGTCATTGAACAGATTTTAGCAAAACTGCAAGATGACAGGATTTCCACCAGAAGTTCTCATCTTCCCTCCAACAAGACTTCTGTGTGCCTCTTTTACTTTGTTCATCTTCACCACTCTCTGTTTCCTTATTCATGGTTGTTGTACTTGCTTAAAACTTGTTTCATGTCTTCCTTCAGATCATTGACCAGAAATGTTAAGCCTGATTCTCTTTCCGCTGATAATGCCGAACTATTCCTCGCATTTCCTGCTTTTAGAATGAAATGCCTACAGTTAGGAAGGACTACGGTTTTAAAGAATCTACAACAGTAATTTAAAATAGACTGAAATCACAAGCTAGGAGGAATGATGCTGCATTGCTTGAAAGTGAACCTGTCTCTCACCTCAATTAAGCAAATAGGGTGGAATCTAACTCAGCCAGAAAAGAAAAGAGAGTTCAATGACTGTGAAGGATCCTGAGAAATTAATTTGCCTGTTTCCAGTGGAAGTGAATCTAATTCAAAATTCTCTGTAATTTGGAAATAATTGGGCAGCCTCACTCCAAGGTGCCTCAGACTAACTGACAGGAAAAATGGAAACACTCTGTTGATGCAATAGGAGATGTTTTGATCTTTTAAGGCCACAGTTGCAATAGCCTGGGAGAACGAAGATTTAATTGTGTTTAGCCTTGTTTATGGTTTGTGTTGCCAAGAGGCCTGTGGCTCAGGGTTCTGTTCTGCACTCTGAAGAGATGGCAATCTTTGTCTCTGCTGGTAGTTTGTGGCTACCCATGAGTGACTGCAGTAGGTTACTGCAAACTCTTTTATTGACACTATTGTACCGAATACTGTTCTCTGCAAGTACATCTCAGTAATATTCCAACTTCACTTCACAGTTCCTTGTACATGACTGCTGATGTTCCTATTACAGTGTAATGTACCACCATCTCATTGTCATATCTGTTCTCATTAGACTACAGTTTATAACAATAATTCCAAATCTCATTTTGTTGCTACAACATTCAAGATTCACAATATCCCTCAATTTTGTTGAATACAAAACTTATCCCCTTAGCCTTACCAACAGCAAAGATAGTAAGTTTAAAAAGACATGCAATGTCGAATATTTACTTCTGTTTATCTGAACAGTGATATTAGGACTTCCATTGAACACACAGTATGAATGACCTCTGTATTGTGTCATGAGCATGGATCATAACTCCTGATTACCAATGGACATATCATTTTTCTGTTAATTGCAACATGTGCTTTCTTAATAAAGGGGGAAATGTAGCTCAGAGATGACTATGGGTGAAATTTCAGTGGCTGTCCGGAGAGGAACCCTGGAACATGACACTTGAAGATATCAATGTCCTAATGTTTTAAGAAAATTGCAAAGGGATAAATGTAGAACAAACTGAAAGTAAGTATCTTAGACTATGAGCATGATGAGAGAAAAAAAAAGTCTAGGCAGGAGACCTGTTTACATTTTCCTTTTAGAAGAACATGCAGTGGAATGATTAGAAATGTGGTTTAAGCCTTATCTACGTGTACAGTGAACTGAAGTTTTCATGAGTACAAGTGGACTGAGATACACACACATACAAGCCTGGATTAAAATGCTTATGTACTGTGAAAGCTACAGTTGAAAAACAATCCACTAGTCACCTCTTTGTTGCAGCTAAAGGATTTTATTGCTCTGAGAATTAGAAGCCAAAACAATACAGGACAATAATTTTGGCTAATCTGTGAAGTCAAGTATCTCAAAATCAATTGCTCAACTACCAACATTCAATTTCCTGAATGGTTTACAGAGTGATCTATACATGATTTAACTTTTTTTTTAATTTACTCACTTCTCATTTCTAATCTGTGTGCTTCTGTGTTAGAACATAGAACAATACAGCGCAGATCAGGCCCTTCGGCCCTCAATGTTGCGCCAACCTATGAACAATTCTCAGCTTGTCCCCCTATACTATCCCATCATCATCCATGTGCTTATCCAAGGATTGTTTAAATCTCCATAATGTGGCTGAGTTAACTACATTGACAGGGAGAGCATTCCACGCCCTTACCACTCTCTGAGTAAAGAACCTGCCTCTGACATCTGTCTTAAATCTACCACCCCTCAATTTGTAGTTATGCCCCCTCGTAAAAGCTGACGTCATCATCCTAGGAAAAAGACTTTCACTGTCTACCCTTTCTAATCCTCTGATCGTCTTGTATTTCTCTATCAAATCCCCTCTTAACCTTCTTCTTTCCAAAGAGAACAGACCCAAGTCTCTCAGCCTTTCCTCATAAGACCTTCCCTCCAGACCAGGCAACATCCTGGTAAATCTCCTCTGCACCTTTTCCAATGCTTCCACATCCTTCCTGAAATATGGCGACCACAAATGTACGCAATATGCCAAGTGCAGTCGCACTAGCATTTTGTATAGTTGCAGCATGATATTGTGGGTCCGGAACTCAGTCCCTCTACCAATGAAACCTAACACACCATATGCCTTCTTAACAGCACTATCAACTGGGGTGGCAACTTTCAGGGATCTATGTACATGGACTCCAAGATCCCTCTGCACATCCATGCTGCCACGAATCTTTCAATTGACCCAGTACTCTGCCTTCCTGTTATTCTTCCCAAAGTGCATCATCTCACATTTAGCTGCTTTGAACTCCATTTGCCACCTCTCAGCCCAATTCTGCAGTTTATCCAAGTCCCCCTGCAACCTGTAACATTCTTCCAAACTGTCCACTACTCCACTGACACGTTGCATCATGATTTCTGCTTGAGTCTAGCAACAAATAAACTCACTTCTTTCATCAACTGAAGAAAGTCTTGTTAAATTTGCTCCATTAAAAAAAATAAACTAAATTGGTCTGAGAGAAAGATGTCCACAAGGGAAAGACCCCCTTTTAATTAACCTTGGTGCACCCAACTGAAGAGATAGATAAATGAAGAAAGGGGATCAGTTCATTCCTGCTCACCCAATAGCTTGACAATTTGGGGAATCCCATCCAGAATCAGGGTAACCTGAGGAACCACACCAGCTATAACAATTGTCAGATTGTCTTTTTTTTTGAATGCATGATTGTGACAAGAAACTCGAGCTGCCTATTGTTTATGTGCAATGACTCGAAAGCATGATTCTGATCTCCTCTGTTTCTGCTTTATATCAAACACATGCAGCATTTGCTTTTTTTGTACTGCTGCTTGGGGTATACTTTATATAGAAAATGTGCTTTGCCCAGCAGTTTGTTCAAAGAAAAAGAAATTACTAATCTAACATCATAACACAGTGTGGTGTCAGCGACAACAGTGAATATATCTGCTTCACCTCTTGCCATCATTTATTGGTCCGTACGTACTTTTAATTTGCATTTATTAAGTAGGGTATTAGTTTCATTTATTGTCAGCTAAATTGAAGTGATGCTAAGAACCAGTCCGAGAACTGGTTCTTGAAATAGAATGCAAGTATTATCATTTGCAGGTTTATTTTTGCAGCTTATTTTGCTTTAAAACAGGGGTTAAGTTAATTTAGAAATAAACAGTTTTGACTTAAGGAGCTGACTAAAGAATTTTAATTATTAATTGTATGAGGACCATGCTTGTTGAGGAGAAAGTAAGATAATATGGCACATATTGTTTGGCTGCATATTTCTGTTCAATATTGTAGCAATGAATTACCCCTTAAAATGAGAGCTTTTTAAAATCAAGTTCAATTATAATCGACACTAACATGCCATTCACTTTAATTCTTACATTTCTTTTCAAGTATGCCTTTCTAAGCATTGCATGTTAATGATCCCATCAGGGATCTCAGTTTGGCAAGGTTATGTAGTCTGAACAGTGTAAAGTAGATGCATTAATTATAACTGTTACAATCGTTGACAATGTTCTTTAACTATGTGTACAATTTCTCTCACAGCATTAAGATGACTACTCCAAGTCTAGATGATGTCATTGATGTAGAAACACAAATGTTCAAAGAATTGGGCAGAGAAATAAATTATTTTACAATGTACCATAACTACAATGGTTTAAAATGAGTAGAATCTTCCCCGCCACTCTATATTGGGAAATGCGAAACTTGTGAAAATTAAGTAAAATATCCAGCAAAGAGCGTCTCTTTGAGAGCAAGAAGTCCCAATTTCCAGCCAAGCATTGAAGAGAGAGATGAGATTCTCACTAGTGAGCAATGAATGGCTCGTTTGCATGCATTAGCATCCTATTAGTACTTAATCTCATCTCATTGTTATGCAGTGTCCTATTCTCCCACCCACCAAACAAAAACTAGACACTGAGAATTCCCATAAGGAAAGGCGGAACTGCTCTCTGGTGACTCCATCTCACTATTTCTGGCCCACCATTTTGGAAGCCTGACACCATTATTTCAGGGCACACTGCATGAACAGCAAACTTATGTACCTACCCCATCCACAGACTTTGGCCTCCAGCACTCACCACATTGGCCTCACCATTTCATTCTGGCACAACTCTGATCCACTTCCAGTACATTTCTGTACTTCAGTGTCCCAACTGGAGGGTGTGGCACCTCTCATTGTAACACCACTGCAAGGACAAGAGTAGGAGTCCACAGAAAGGTGAAGGGAAAGGGGTAATACAAGAGGTGGAGGATCATTGACAGTCAGTGTCACCTGACTTTCATGGGTAAGGAACAGCAGACTGCTAGACCTGGTATGTTTGAGTCAACATGCCTGGGACTGGGGTGTGGGGGCTGGAGATAGTAGGTAAAATGATGAAATGAGAGTAGAGGAGTTACTTGGTGCTGAGCACCAGTGGCTAGGAGGTTGGAGGGAAAGGTCTGTGTGAAAACTCAGTGACTTGTTCATGTCTTGGACCTGACTGTCCATGGCGGGCACCAACCTGTCCATGGAGGCAGCTAGGCTGGCATGCCAGAGGCAGCAGGGTCCCAGTGTCATTGCTGCAGTCCCGCAATCTTTGTGTCTGGCTGCCCAGTCCCCCGACAAATCTGCCTGCTGCCCATGTTTCTGCTTGTGCATCTCAGTAAAGTCTCACATCGCCTGAGGGCTGGACAGTGTTTTGGGGCGTGGTGTCAGTGGAGGGAAGGTGGTGATTATTCCGAGTGAGAGTGGGTAGGCAGCACAGAGTCATGCAGGGACTCATAGCGTGGGTTGAAAAGAGCACTCAAACTGAAACATTAACTCTGATTTCTCTCCACAGATGCTGCCAACCCTGATTGACTTTCCAGCAATTTCTGTTTTTGTTTCTGATTTTCAGTAATGGTAGTTCTTTTGATTTTTATTCACATTTTTTTAGAAATAGGTGCATCTCTATTCTCAGGTCCCTTTGTTCCTCTTTATCATTTATTGATTCAGATGTGGTTATCACTCTCAGATCCAGCAACCCCCTCAGAGGTGAATGATGGGCTGCTGTCTTGAACTGCTGCTGCTCTCATGGTGAAGGTACTCCGTCAGTGTTGTTAAGCAAGGAGTTCCAGGGTCTTGACCCAGTAACGATAAAATATCAGCGATATTGTTAAAAATCAGGCCAATATGTGATTTGAACAGGAACCTGGAGGTACTGTCAATTCCATTCACCTTTAATTCTAGATTGTAGAGAACATTGCTGGCAGCATGGTGGCTCAGTGGTTAGCACTGCTGCCTCACAGCGCCAGGGACCCGGGTTCGATTCCAGCCTCGGTGACTGACTGTATGTATGGAGCTTGCACAATCTCCCTGTGTCTGCATGGGTTTCCTCCAGGTGCTTCGGTTTCCCCCCACAGTCCAAAGATGGGCAGGTTAGGTGAATTGGCCATGCTAAATTGCCCATAGTATCTAGGGATATGTAGGTTAGGTGCATTAGTCAGGAGAAATATCAAGTAATAGGTGAATGGGTCTGGGTGGTTTACTCTTTGGAGGGTTGGTGTGGACTTGTTGGGCCAAATGGCCTGTTTCCACACTGTAAGGATTCTATGATGCTATGATCCTTGGTGAGTTGCAGCAACAGTGTAAATGTTGCATACTGCAGCCACAGTGTGTCAAGAGTGAAGGGGTTGAATATATCAGGTAGTGTTGACCAAGCAGGCTATTTTCTCCTGATGCTATTCAGTTTCTTGACTAGCGATGATGCTGCATTCACCCTGTCCTTCACATTCTTGCCTTGTGCTTTCCAAACAGTAAACAGGTTTTGGGGAACTAGGAGGCAAAGTAGTAATTACAGCTCTCCCAGCCTCTGACTTACTCACATGGTGACAGTATTTATGCAGCTGTATTCACAGAATATTCCTAAAATCCTTATAGTGTGGAAGCAATCCATTTGGCCCATTGAGCCTACACCAACCCTTCAAAGAGCATCCCACCCACACCCCGCCCCCCTACCCTATTCTTGAGACCCTGAATTTCTCATGGCTAACCCACCTAGCCTGCACATCCCTGGATACTATGGGCAATTTAACAGGGCCAATTCACCTAACCTGCATGTTTTTGGACTATGGGAGGAAACCGAAACACCCAGAGGAAACCCACACAGACGCATGGAGAATGTGTAAACTCCATATAGTTGTCTGAAGGTGGAATCAAACCCTGGTTCCTGGTGCTGTGAGGCAACAGTGCTAACCACTGAGCATCCGTGTCGTCCAATGGTCTAATTAGATTTTGATTAATGGTAACACCCTGCCCCAGGATGGCAGTGATAGGAGATTCAGCATTAGTTATGCTTTGGATGACAAGGGGAGGTGATTAGATTATTCTCTTGCTGGAGAACATCATTGTATGGCACTTTATATCAGCATTTTGCAGCTCAGGCCTGAATGTTGTTCATGCATGTGAGCGCAAACTACCTCAGTATCTGAGAATTTATCAATAAAACTGAACATTATGCAATTGTTAATCAATATTCTCACTGTTAATCTTCCAAGGGAGGGAGGGTGACTGATAAAGCAGTTGCAATTAAGCCTCAGACATTGCCCTGGGAATCTCCTGCATATTGTTCTGATATTGATTTAGTACGATGAAAATTGGAAGAATGAGAGGTGATTACACTGAAACATATAGAAATCTTCCAGGGATTGATGTGGGAGATACTGAGGGGCTGGTTTCCCCTCGCAGATATAGAACTTGGGGTCATCACCATAGATCTCCAGTTGCTAAGTATTTTCACGCATGAGATTGATTAATCATTTGGACATTAGAGGAATCTAAGGATATGGGGGAAGGATGGAGTTAAGATGAAGGATATATTACTGTATTATAGTCTTCTATGCTTGCTCTATGTGGCCTACTCCTGGTCCTAGTCTGTATGTTATGATGGCTAAACCAAAACTGTAATAATTCCTCAAGTTGTGTCAAGTTTTTTTTTTGCTTCAGTAAGAAAGGTGTGGGAAGGGAACAATTATGAATATTTTACAGATCAGACATACATCAGCATATCAATGTTGCCAATCTGTTTGAGTTAAATGATTGGAGATGTTCACTTAGCAGTTAGTAGCTGACAACATGAAATCAATGTATCAATGAACCAAGCAGCTGGAGGTAGACTGACTAAGTCAAATCACTGACGATGGAACCTCCTGCGTAGAAATTGAACTGCGGCTTTTAAAATTCAATCATAGAGTATTGGCACAGCTGGTTAGGGCAATGTTTATGGTCCATGCTTAATTACTCTTGAGAACGTGATGGTAAGCTACCTTCCTGAACCAACATTTAACATCTTTTAAAATTTTAGAACAATCATTTTAAAAAATATTTTCATTGATCACACAGAATCCTAAACACGCCTGAATTAATTTCACTAGCGAGAACGCACTAGTTAAACAACTTTTCCCCTGTAGGTTGGACCATTTGAGAATCCCAGCACCGAATAATTCATGATGAAACATTATATCAAGTTCCTTTGTTTTTAGTAATGTTTTACAAATGCCTTCAATGGTCGATTCTGTTGATGAAAGGGGGTTTGTTATTTTAACATGACTCACCTTACTTAAAAAGCCAATGTTTCTATAAATCAGAGACAAAAATAGAAATTGCTGGAAAAGCTAACAAGTCTGGCAGCAGCTGTGGAGAGAGTTCTGAGGAAAGGTCACTCAATCCGAAATGTTCTCTCCAAAGATCCTGCCAGACATACTGTGCTTTTCCAACAATTTCTAGTTTTGTCTCTGATTTACAGCATTTACAGTTCCTTTGGCTTTTCTTTCCCCTATAAATCACCTTGTCTTAAATAAGCAGCATTCCCATTGTTGGCCTGATGACAACCCTAGAGAACTTATCCATTGCTTTCCCTCATCTTAAACGTTGTCTGCATTACGTACCATGAAGTGATTTTTGTTGCAATTCAGCATATAACTGACAATGGGTGGTGGTGATGTGGATAATGCTTTGAAATTTTAAGGAAAGCTCAAACCGATATACAATGGATTAAAATACGTTGTGCAGTTTTGTGTCATGGCAATTTAGTTTCCAAACCACCTTTCTTTGATTGTATTGGTTTAGCTCCATATTTGTCATAACTTTTATACAAGTGTAAAATTTTGGTCACAATGACTTTTTGTATCTGGAGTTTCCCTTTAAATATTGAAATAGTAAACATTGAGTAAAAACAAAGAAGTGAAGATGGGGATGTAGCTGGGTGAGCAAGGAAATGGCAGTGAAGTGGAATGCCTCACAATCATAAAAGGCAGCTCAATGCTGAAAAATGCTTATCTATCAGAATTTCAATTTGCTGCATGTGCCCAGAGAAGAATTTATGATATTTGAACCTTGGGCTGTTTGGCTCACTCAACAATTGATTCTATATTGGAAAGGTGCAAAATGCTTCTCTGATGAAAACTCAGCAATCATGTTTTTTTAATAGAATCATAATGTGCAGAACATAACAAATGTGATTAAGTGAAATTAAGTAGTGGTTTAATGCATTGAACACTAGGTCAATGAATGATTGAAGCAAATATACCTTTTGGAAACAACTTATTATTTTGGTGTCTTGTTGGACCTTTCAATATAACTGGATTCAATAGGAAATATTGAATGATATTGGTGATTGGCAATTTTGTTTTAGTGTCAGAATTGCTTAACTTTGTATTCTATCCACATTAAGTAATCTTTGCACTCTATCAATATAGTCTTAGGTTAGTGTGGCATAGGTTAATAACAGTACAGTTCTTTTAGTATTCCATTAACTTTATGCTTTGATCCCAGCCTTATAAAGGGAACTGATAGCTGTATTAATGTGGCTTTTCCATCCCCCATGATATCCTCAGGCCTACAAGAATGAAACTGCTCATTTAATGCCAAATTATAGGCACCTCAGGGCTTCACTCTGTCTGGGAGAAAGGCTGAAAGAACACGAGAAGAAGCTTTCATCCCCTGATCAGATTGAGAAGTGAAAAAGATTAACTTAACACTAACTTATGGCTCGGGTACTTTCAGGCAATGCTGCACTACAGTGAATTAAATGAAAACCTGATGTTAGAAGACTTGATGGGGGAAAATATTTCACTCTTTAGGTCCTACTTTCTTGACTTGTTTGACAAATACAAATAAGTGTCAGATTCTGTCTGTCACAGTTGCCTGTATGACATGATAAAGACTTCAGTGAGTAGAGGCTGTGAAAGTCAGTTCTGTGATAATCAGTACTGTGGGAGTAACATCACCAAATAGACTGCAGCCGTTCAGGAAGGCAGCTCACCACCTCTGATTCAAGGGCAAATAGTGATTGGCAATAAATCCTGTTCTTGCCAGTGACAGTGAGAGATATATTTCTGGACTGACCATGACACAGCTTTATCTATAACACTTTACGCCCTTTCTTCCTCCAAATTTCTTCCCACCCTCCGACTAACAAATGTTGTTGAAGGAAGCCACTTTTGTGAGGAGTGCCAACCACAAAACCATGTAGATTGGTGAAATAATATACTCGTGTATCATTTGTCATCTGCTATTGCTTCTATGATCTTATTTCAAATGATCCAAGTAACTTTTCACAGACCTTCAGCCTGACATATTACCTTCCGCTCTCTCCTAAATATTCCCTGTTCTTAAACTCTGCTACTCATAGTCAGTGTTGCACTCACCATATTTGTGGAAACTCTCTGAAAAATCATTTTATCTTGCAATCTGCTTTTCCGTTCAAGTGAATGCCTCTAAATCGTCTTCATCAAAACATGCTTTCATCTTTGTGAGATTCTTCTTTCTATTTCTCCATCTTTAGTCTTATTTTAATGCAGTGTGAGGAAGTCAGGAACTTTACAACCAACTGATCCACTCTTGTTCCTTGTTCATATGTTCACAATGTAATGAGGGTCAGTTAGCTAGCCAGATGGTTTGCAATAGAATGACACCAAAAGTTCGGGTTCAATTCCTGCACTGGCTGAGGTTATCATGAAGGATTCTCTTTCTCAACCTCTTCCCTTGCCTGAGATATGGTGACCTTCAGATTAAACCACCATCAATCATTTCTCTA
The DNA here is from genome assembly GCF_004010195.1 of Chiloscyllium plagiosum. Taxonomy (NCBI): domain Eukaryota; kingdom Metazoa; phylum Chordata; class Chondrichthyes; order Orectolobiformes; family Hemiscylliidae; genus Chiloscyllium; species Chiloscyllium plagiosum. The sequence continues at coordinate 12,241,003 of NC_057744.1, read as the reverse complement.
TGATGACAGAGCTGGTCTTTGGCCTGGTAAGACTGTAGTGATTTTCCTTTAATCATTGTATAAATGTAATTTAGAATCACAAAATCCCTACAATGCAGAAAACAGTCATTCAGCTCATTAAGTCTGTACTGACCCCCTGAAAAGCATCCCACTGAGACCCCACCCTATATGCGATTTTTACCATGGTTAATCCACCTAACCTTCAAATCCCTGAACACTATGGGGTAATTTTCTTTAAGCATAGCCAATTCACCTAGCCGGCATGATGAAAACAGACCACTTGAAAGAAATTTGCACAAACCTGGGGAGAATGTGCAGACTCTACACAGATAGCCACTCAAGGCTGGAATTGAATCCACATCCCTGGCATTGTGAGCCAGCAGCACTAACCACTGTGCCACCAAGGCACCCGTTTAAAATTGATAAGCTATTGAGAATCACTTCAGCATATGATAGAAGTGCCTCAGAAATAATTTGTGTATGAGATTCTTAAGAATGAAATTTTTGAGGGGGTATGAAAATGGATGAAAATGATTCATAAATACATGTTAGAAAGTACAGTGGGAAAGAAGCTGTATTGTGAAGTTGACCAAGTGATCTCTCATCAGCAAGGAGAAAGGTTTGTAATGAAATCAGCAATACCAGTGGAAGTTGACCCTCTTGATGCTGCTTAACCTTAGATTAGATTAGATTAGATTAGATTACAGTGTGGAAGCAGGCCCTTCGGCCCAACAAGTCCACACCGACCCTCCGAAGCGAAACCCACCCATACCCCTACATTTACCCCTTACCTAACACTACGGGCAATTTAGTATGGCCAATTCACCTGACCCTGCACATCTTTGGACTGTGGGAGGAAACCGGAGCACTCGGAGGAAACCCACGCAGACACGGGGAGAACGTGCAACCTCCACACAGTCAGTCGCCTGAGGCGGGAATTGAACCCAGGTCTCTGGCGCTGTGAGGCAGCAGTGCTAACCACATTTTGGTCTGTCATGCAAGGGATTTGTGAGAGCAGACAAAAACCAGAGATTTAAAAACATGAATGTCTGACAAAGCAATTCTAACCTTAAACTGGAACAAGAATACCCTCAGTAAGTCCCAATGTTCACCGGGGTCACCTGACATAAGCTCAGGACCAATGGGGTCCACAATAGAGCAGGCTCCCTCCACCCAGATGTGGAGCAGGAATGGACTAATGATAGGTGTGATGGCTAGAAAAGTTATACATAGTTTGTTTTCATTATAATTGATGTAAATAGTTTGTCTACATACTATGTTATGGAGAAAACATTTTCATGTATCATGCTTCTTTCACATTAATAGAGTGTAACTAGTTTAAATATTTCATAAACCTTTGTTTCACTGTTCATATGGGTCTCTGTGTCTTGTTGATGCTTCATAGCACCCTAATATCCCTGCCTGGCCATTTGTGAGTTGGTTGGAGGTCCCTGATGGTTACCGAATCCATCAAGTGAGAGCACAGGTACCTGTGGCTGGTGCTGGTGGATAATGCCCTGATCTCCAGTGTGCCTGTGCCCAACATTGACCTCTTGGAATAAACAATGAATTAAAGCTGTCCTGGTTTCCATGTCAAAAGTTCCCGACATCTAGTTTGCATAGCGGGTTTGATAAAATCACAACTCGAGGCGAGTTGGGTCGTGAACAGGACTTTTCTTAAATTTATTCATGGAATGAAGGCATTGCTGGCTAGGCCAGTATTTATTGCCCATCCTGAATTGTTCAGAGAGCAGTTTAGAATCAACTGCATTGCTGTGGGTCTGGAGTCACATGTAGACCAGACCAGGTAAGGAAGGCAGTTTCTCTCCCTAAAGGACAGTAGTGAACCAGACTGGTTTTATCAACAATCAGCAATGGATTCATAGCCATTGTTAGACTGTTGTGGTTCTGTTCGCCGAGCTGGAAATTTTTGTTGCAAACATTTCATCCCCTGTCTAGGTGACATCCTCAGTGCTTGGGAGCCTCCTGTGAAACCCTCAGACAACAACTCACCAGAACGAAGGACCTGATACCCAGCATGAGCAAAACTAATGTAGTGTACAAAATCCCATGCAAGGACTGCACAAAACACTATATAGGACAAAGAGGAAGACAGCTAACGATCTGCATCCATGAACATCAACTAGCCACGAAACGCCACGACCAGCTATCCTTATTAGCCACACACGCAGACGACAAGCAACATGAATTCGACTGGGACAACACTACTATTATAGGGCAAGCCAAACAAAGAACAGCCAGGGAATTCCTAGAAGCATGGCACTCATCCACAAACTCCATCAACAAACACATCGATCTGGACCCAATATACCGGCCACTACAGCGGACAGCTGAAACTGACAACCGGAAGCGGCAGGGACAGGCCACTATAAACACCGGAGGAAACATCAAAGAAGCGCTTCGCCGGAAGCTCCCAAGCACTGATGATGTCACCTAGACAGGGGACGAAACGTTTGCAACAAAAATTTTCAGCTCGGCGAACAGAACCACAACAACGAGCACCCGATCTACAAATCTTCACCCAAACTTTGAACATTGTTAGACTCTTAATTCCGAATTTTTATTGGATTTAATCATCTGCTGTGGCGTGATGGGAGCCCGTGTCCCGAGGACATTATTTGGGTCTCTGGATTAACAGCACAGCGATAATACCACTAGGCCATTGCCTCCCAGATTTAACTGATCTCATGATTCCCAGATCAAGAATCATCAATTGGGAACTTGCCACCAGCTTGCAAGAATCTCACCTGGTAATCCAGGATGGAGGACAGGAAAAAATGGTAGCTGTAAGAGCTGCTTCCTTTTTGAGGTATTTTAAGTGTTGGAGGTGATTTCCTCGAACTTCATCAACAGTAGTTACTGTTTTATATACTGTTGCATTGTTTTAGCACTTTGGGGAAAAAAGATCAAAACAATGGCACTTTAAAAAGGAGAAAAACAGACAAAGGCAGTGACCACATGGTTAGAGAAATAAACCTATACTGCAGTCTGACACAGCAGTGAATCTGCACAGATACTGCCTTTGCTGTTTGAGTTCAAGTATCTCTAGACATCAGACTGCATCTAGGAAAACTTAACAAAACAGCGAAATTCACAGCTGACCTTGGAGGAACATGTGTGGGAGGGCTCACAGCACAGGAATGGATAAGTGCACAGTTTTTACTATGTAATCTTGCTGTGAATCTACAATAGTGAGTAGAATGGGTTATTTCTTGAAATTTTTTATTGAGATCCATCTCTTGATTAAAGTTTAGAAGAGACCTAAGGGACAACTTTTTCACACAAAGGGTGGTACATGTATGAAATGAGCTGCCAGAGGAAGTGGTGGAAACTGGTACAATTACAACATTTAAAAGGCATCAGGATAGCTATATGAATATGAAGGGTTTAGAGGGATAGGGGCCGAGTGCTGACAAATGGAACCAAATTAGGTTAGGATATCTGGTCTGCATGGATGAGTTGGACCAAAGAGTCTGTTTCTATGCTGTACATCTCTATGACTCTATGTTTCATTTGAGAAAAGTGACTAAGGTGCAGTGAGATGACTTTTCACATCGAGATCAACCTCCCTGAACATCTTGTCTGATACTATCACTCAACTCACCACAGCTCATGCCATTCAAAGCCTGACAGGATTCTGCCCTTTAAAATAGTATTGAATATCTGTTCAGTGAAGGAACCTCCTAAAGTGAATGAATTTTCATGCTTGTTTTTTCTTCATATCTGACACGACTGGATTAAGGATGTTTTGACTTCCAGATGCTGGAACCACTTTCCATCTGGTTACTGCACGAGCAGCACATGTTACTGCAGATTTTTGGTTTATGCGACAGTTAATGCTCAAATGTGATTGCAGTGTTTGTGTTTTGTCTAATTTAAATCTGCTCTTACATTACAAGCATTTTCGCTTTTATGCTTCACTAACCTAATCTGGAAAGACTCTTTCACAAATCCGGATTTAAATAAAGATTGCTGTCTGGGTCACTCAACATACCAGCAGCCAAATGACTGGAAAGATGGAATAGTACTTAGTAGCTAAATCCATAATGTTATTAGTGGTCCACTTCGGAGACAAACATTGGGAGCATGGCCAAGATAAGAATTTTATATAATGTGCTTCTTCTGTGCTTTGGGAATAAGAAGCCAAGCACAGGAATGTTTTGAACAGGCAGCTATAGAATTTTACAATATTCTGAATAATTTATTTGCATCTGTGCTTAAAATGTTTTCACATGACGCTTAAGGCTTTGATTGTTTTGTTAAAGTTCTTTAGATTGTTAAGCAATGGAGAAAGTTGTGTGTTAAATTTTTAGCTCTTGTTCAGTTAAGAGATTGCTACAAGATGATAAAGCAGCATTTTGGCCTTTTTTTTAATCCTCAAAGGAATTTTGGCTTATGATTTCTAAATATCTGAACGTTTGTATGATTACAGAAATGAATATGCCTTCACATAATCATTGAACACCAATGACAATATTAAAGACTTTCAAGTCAGGAAATAAATTATAATCATAGCACAACTTCCTGCACTGTATGCCTGAATGCAACCACAAAATAATTACAACATTCCTGCATCATGTTTATGTTCCTATTTATCTCCAATTTACTGAAGTTATATGGTTTTTTTTTGCAGATTACTATAAGTTTTTTTTAAAGAAATCAATTTATGGCAATCTAAAGAAGGAATATTTTATCCTAAATGAAGTGCAAATCCAAACTTCATAAGAACCTGGAGCAAGGATTGGCTATTTGGCCATTCAAATCTGAGTCACTATTCTACACAATCGTGGCTGATCTTCCAATACAATTCCAAGTTCCCACATTATGCCCATAAGTCATTAACTCCCTCAAGAACTTGATGTCAAATCCACACAAGCCAACTTTTATTACCGGGTTCTTTTTTCAAACTTTGTCTGAATTATTTATAATATATGTGCAATTCTGTTGTGATGTGACCCCGTTGAGAATTGCACATCATGCAAATTGTTGTAGACAGAACCCACCAGATACTTTGCAATAGCCCAAACAAACATTTGGGCTGTGAAATTGGGTTCCGTAGCACCATCGGTGTCAATGCCTTGAAAACCCTCAAAAGTGTAAAATGTCACATCCCACTTAGCTCTTCCACCAGCCCTATCCCCAGCCTCTGCTGGTTAGGGCACTAGAATCAGCATACTGTAGTTGTACTAAGAACAGGAAGAGAGATCTGTGAGTGTCAACTTCAACCATTCCTGCTGATTTGACACACATATAGCAACCCTGAATTATTGATTAGTCTGAACCAAATCTGTTTTCAGCTGCTTCAAGGATCTGTCGCCAATGCCATTGAAAGAGAATGGCACTAATGTTCAGTTCAGCTGTTTCTGATTTCTACTGTAAAGAATTTTGCCTAAGTGGTTGTCTTCCCTAAGCTTCTTGGGGGAAGTTTGCCTGAGCTGGTTCATCCATTCAAGGTGTGCGGAGAGTTTAGTCACCTGCCTTTTGAAAGAGGTATAGGGACTCTGGGTTTGCAACAGGACCAACAAATGGAGCAGAAGATAGAGACAGAGGCTCCGCGAAGGAGGTGAAGCAGGGTTCATTGGATAGTGAGTGGAACCTCTAGCAGACTTCACCTCCATCTGACCCAAGCGCACTGCCTGATGTATCTCTGATTGACCCAAGGAGATCATCATGGAAATGTCCTAGCTCTTTCAACACAACCTTATTTACATGAGTGGTTGCGCTGATTTCAAGTGAAACATTAAACATTGATCTCCACTTACCTTTTTAAACATCCAGAAGAAATATGGAGTTTCTCATGGTATCCCAGCCAACATGTCTCCCTGAACCATTGACAGCAAGCAGATTTGCTCACCATTCATTTCACTGCTATTTTTGGGATCTTGCTGAGTAAAACAAATTATACTACATGTGTTTTAGTCCAATTTCTTTGAGATGTTTCAGAGAAAAATAATGAGATGCAACATTAACTTGTCGTTTTATCAGTAATATATCTTGGGTTCATTTTAATGATTATTCTTAAGAACTTAATGAACGGGATGTGGGTTAGGCCAGGGATGTTGGACCATTGCCAAGAACTGAAAGCCTAAGGCTCATTATTTTGCACATTGGAAAACAATTTGATTCTGAAGCTGGCAACAATCCAACCTCTGACGTGCAATCTATGTCTCAAATTCTAGGTCCCAGGTCAAATTTGTTGCAACCAGATCCACCTAGAGGGATTAGCTTCATATTGGCAATATTACAGAGACACACCAAACACCTCTTAATCCCTTCCATATATTTGTCATGTTGGGCACAATCTCCGAATATAATTAATGTACAAGTTTTCTCATAATTCAATAAATAATCTCCCATAGGGCTGTGACAAATGCACATAAATACAAAAAAAAACAATAAGATGTTTGTTGGTAGTTTTTTGACAATTTGTATTGAACCTTGAAGGCAATTGAATAGCTTCCTGTAAAACTGTAGATAATGGGGGTTTATTTTCTCTGCTGGGGTACTGATTAATAAGTTTACATTTTAATATAGACCCCCACATGCTTCTCCCCGGCAACAGAGTATCTGCCCACAAGGACCACTTAAGACTAAACTGCAGGATAATCATTAAAAGTAAATTGTATAGACAATTTACCTTTATTTAACATCAGAATAATTTCTATTCAGTGCTACAAAGCTATAGCGTATTTTAAAAAACCCTTAATTATTAAGATAAAAAAGGAATTTTTGAAGTTTGTATCCACTATTCTCAATGAAAATCAAAATTATGGCGAGGACTATAATACAATGAAGCTAAGATTTTTGAAGAGATCCATTGATAATGGTGGAGACTGAGAAGCTCAGGACAAATAAGGGGGATGGACAAGATTATATACAATAAATAAGATGCACACCCAGCACAAACACATGCACTCACAATTTCTATTAAAAACAAAATTGGTTCAACTTTTTTTGGAAATTTAGGACTTTGCGAAAATCAGTACAGAAAACATTTATTATAATCTCCAATGGAAAGTGTAGAATGTCGAAAGCACCACAGTTGGTTGGGTTGGGTTGGGTTGGGTTGGTTGACAGAGATTTTTCCAGTCCAACATTGCGAGCATCTTTTTCAGGAGCCATGAGGAAGTGAGAGTGTGGATTGTGAGGAATTTGTCTCAAAACTGATGATAGCACTAATGTTAAAAAGAGTCTTGGATAATAGCACAAAAATGGGCAAGAGCAAATTGACACTTCTTTAAATGCTACCCAATTTAGAAGTAAACCTATCATTCTGTTCTACCCTGTAAGACCAATTTCATTCTCACAATGCCCAATTGCTATACATTCTCTCTTAATAAGACAGTAATCTGATTGTACAAGGATAAAAGGATAGATCCCCTCATAATAAATCATTTCATTATGGGTTTTTTTTTATTTTAGCTGCTTACAGTTGTGATTAATGTTTCATTTAGGGGGTTTCTTTTTGACAAGTTGCCTTGTAAATTGAACAGTGGCTGTAGAATGAAAACTGGCTCAATTTTATTACTCTTACATTTCTAGATCTGTGAATAAAGATTAGTTTTTTTTACAATGGAAAAAAAACATTACTTTTCCCTCTCAACATTCCATCCACTATTTTGCATTTTATAAGGTTGCATTATTTTGTTTTGGTTCCTTGGTGAACAAAGGGCAAATTTGTCTGCGCCTCTTCAAGTTTTGGAGATTGGATAAGAATTTCAATTATGCTCTTGTTTTGATGCATTGCAACAAAATTAGTGAAAGGATTTTGGAATGCTAAGCACAAATTCATTTGTTGTAAATCAAGCTTGTGATTTTTTTTGCACTAGTTTGAATAACTTCATTCCTAGAACAGAGCCCCACCCACAAATTGAGTTATACCCACGGGGTGAATTAATCATGTTTGGGAGTTTCAGCAAACGGCAATTATTTAGAGGCCACAACCACACTAAGTGTGGTCCATGAACTATCAGGTTTGTATAAGCTTGTATATAGTCCCCTTTGGTTTCAATTTGAAAATAGCCGGCAATACATCTTTGTGCTTTAAATAAGATGAAGGGTTAGTTTATTGCAATAAATTGTGAAACATTACCTATTTTTCAGTAAAGTAAATGCAAAGTTTCAAAATAAGTAAAGACAAAAGCTACTTATAAAAATGAAAGTAAGATTATTGGAGGCTTGATGATTTCCTTTTTAAAGTGAAGGAGTTGGAAATCTGAAGTCCAGGTTCAGTAGCTATGAGTAGCTTCTGCAGTTGAATAATTGGAACTATGTTCCCATGTGTGAACTGAGCAGAACAAGTTCTCGTAGCAAGTGAAGACTTTGGGGTTCCACTTTTGCCCTCTTTGTTCAGGACAACAGACCTGCAATCCTTCCTCGGACTCCTTTGAAAAGCAATGGCCTATTTAAGATGTCTCTCTCATGATTTCTGCACAAAATGGTTGCTCACAATTAGACTATTCCTACAAATCAAAACTTAAAATGGCTGCAATCCCAAAACTAAGACATTGTGCTTCCCTACTGGGTATTGGGTTAGTCTGCACCTGAGCACAGACCCAAACATTGTCATTCAGTCAAGGTAATTTTTTTTACTGTATTGGCCATTAACTGAGGTAGCTCTCCTTCTGTCAGGTTCTTAATGAGATAGGAAGAGCTATTTGCTCCATCAAGGGAGCCATTGTCAATGTGCTTCTATTTCATCTTGGAAATGTTCATTGAATTTTAAAAGGTCTCTTGAGACATGTTCTTGTAATAGTTACAGTTTGGTCCCAATACTGACTGAATCCACAAGGGTTGTCATGTGACTTCAGGACAGCTGCTTTGTAAGATTCTGTAAATCAATTCTGAAATCTGTTAAGTTTTCTTTCCAAAATATATAATTTTATAACTTCACATTTGGGGGACCAACGAGTCTAAAGGTAAGGCTAAATCCTTTTGGTGGTAAGCCGCTAAAAAGCAATTTTTGAATACAACTTTTCAAATGCAGAAGACTACTTTACACTTTCGAGCTGAAAATGTGTTGCTGGAAAAGCGCAGCAGGTCAGGCAGCATCCAAGGAGCAGGAGAATCGACGTTTTGGGCATGAGCCCTTCTTCAGGCTCTGCATCTGCAGTCCTCACTTTCTCCTACTACACACTTTAGCCTAATACCTCCAGCAAATGGATCTGTATGTTTTTTATTAGAAACTTTCAGTAATTTAAAGTTAAGTTTCTCACTGGTGGTACATTGGCACCATTTCATAATAAAGGTAAAATTGCCATCATCACAGTGGACCATAGAGCTATTCCCTCATGCGAGAGAAAAAAAAAAACTGGTGGTTGTTTAACCTGAGGGTCACCATGCCTCAGGGAAGGAGAGAAGTTGAGAAGTAGAGTCCTTCATGGTAACCTCAGCTGGAATTGCGCCCACGCTGTTGTCATCACTCTGCATCTTTGTGATTAAACTAAATTTTCAATTATATGAATCAACTGCACTGAGTTACTAACCACAAATATATTGAAGGTTTTTTTAAAATTGTTCAACAATGCTGCTCTATTGTACTAACACATGGTAAATTTTGTTTGCTGATATATAAATGAGTTTGAGAGGAAACTCAGGGTGAGAGGCAAGTGAAAGGAAACAATTCTCAAAGTGTTGCAATTTATGTCAAGATCATAGTTTGGAAAATCTATATCCTTTGGTAATCTGATATGGAGACCCTTGTCCATCTAAAGCACACATAGTGTGATAACGATTTATAATATATGATTATCAGCTGGGAATTTGCATTTTAAAATAGAGGAAAATGGATTTTGGTTTTCAGATCTATGAGAATGACTTTCTTTTAGCAAAGATCAGAAAATCATTTTTTTTAAGCAGTGAGTTTGGACAACTTTTACCAAGGAAGAACATGACTCAAGTTAAATGAATCGATCAGTTATCTCAATGTTCATTAATCATGTGTTTCAAATGTTGAACTCTTATGGCATATAGAAGATGGCTAGAGTTTCCTAGGAGGTTGGGTCCAGTTGAAGGCATCACTTTATTAGTTTGTAGACGTCTTCAGGTTGTGAGAATTTATAGAAGCCTCCTATATGTCAGAACTGAAGAGAGATCCAGTCCATCAAAATGGAAAGATTCATACAAAGTAGAATCCCTTTTCTGTGGAACTAGCCTACTGACCATCCGTCCAAAGAGCATCCCACCCATTCCTATAACCCTGCATTTCTCATGGATGACCCATCCAACCAGCACTTCCCTGAACATTATGGGCAATTTAGCATGGCTAACCTGCACATCTTTGGACTGTGGGAGGAAATCAGAGCATCAGGAGGAAACCCAAGCAGACACGAGGGAGAATGCGCAAACTCTACACAGACGGTCACCCAAGGTTGGAATTGTACCTGGGTCCCTAGTGCTGTGAGCCACCATGCCACCTTTGTTGAGTAAGAACTCTTAAAATTAAAATAGGAATGATGATTCACTGGGATTGAATATCTTTAAAGATTACCACTGGAAAAAGGATTGAATTTCATTTTTGATGTTCATGTTAAGATCTTCCTCAAGTATCATATGTATAACTTTTTTTTCATGTAATAAATGTTATTTTGCTGAAAATACATTGCAGTATTGTGTATATCTGTTCAACAATGAATCACCATGGTATCTAGAGTGCAAACGTAAAACTTACGATCTGTAAGCAGGAGATTGACAGTAGATATGATGCTCATCTTATGAGTCAGTGCAGGCATGATGGACTGAATGATCTCCTTTTGCACCTTGAATTGCGTAATCCTGAAGCCAGGTTTTGCTCTGAGGTCTAGCTTGTCCAGTATTATCATCATTATTATTGTTGCGATCATAAAAATGGGAAATTATGACATGCACATTACTCAAACAGAGAGAGAACCATACACTATAAATTGCTGGATATGCAGGTGGAGGAAGTTTTCTGAAACAGGCCACAATTTTGCTTAAATATTACCTTAATATCTGTGCTCAATTAAAGATGCCAATTTTTTTGTGTTATTCTCACATAATATGTTAAAAAATGAATCTTTCTCTATAAGTCCAACAAAGTCTTTCCATTTACATAAACGTTTCAGAGCACCACTTGTAATTTATTTTTTCCAATAACCTTTTGTTTTCCTTTGTATTTACATTTCCTTTATGAAAACCATGACCAATTGCAGAGAACCCTTCCAGGTGTAGTAAAGAATCCAAAAGAATGTATGGCTTTGTCTGGAAGGTTTTGCAAATTTCATCTGAAAAAGTGACAGTAAGCCAAAATCTGCTTTTGAGTTTTAGAATATATCGGTTAAAATCAAAGAGGTATCCAACAACATCTGCAAAACAAACAAGCACAGAATGAACTCACAATTTCCAAAATGCATGTTTTTTTTTGTGAGGAATGTTTTCATGGGTCAAACATGTAATGCTTTCAATAAATAGAGAAGGTAAATTATTTCAAATTGCCAGTTCAGAGGGTAGTCACGCAACTGAATAAAAGAACACTTGGAGCAGAACTATAGATCTTTTGCCTCTGGCCTTCTACCATTCTGAAATTATGATGGCTTACACAGATGTGCTTCTTTGTGGGTTAATATAAGGATGTTAAGGAACTTTAAAAGGAAAAAAAGATAGGCTGAATAAGAGCACAGTTACGATCCTAAAGGTCACAAATCTCAAACAATTCTTCGGGTTAATGGACTCCAATTTTACACAACTGTGGGTTGTATATCATCCTGCTCAAAATCAAGAGCATACTCGATTGAAGCAATATTTCCATTTTCATTGCCAGAGGAGAGAGAATAATTTAAGAGTTACCCACAGAATCAGTTGCTTACAGATGCAGTCTCTCTCTCTCTCTGAAGAAAAGAAACCGAGCTTTCAAGGTTAATGGAAAAATAGAACTGTTTATTTGTTAAGCGTCACCTGTAACGTGGCCAGTCTGTTACTTCTTTATTTAGTAATAGGGTCATAGAGATGTACAGCACGGAAACAGACCCTTCGGTCCAACTCATCCATGCAGACCAGATATCCGAACTTAATCTAGTCCCACCAGCCAGCATCCGCTTCATACCCCTCCAAACCTTTCCTATTCATATACCCATCCAGATGCCTTTTAAATGTTGCAATTGTACCAGCCTCTCCCACTTCCTCTGGCCAATCATCTTTTTTCTTCCACCAAGTTTTTCCACAGAAATCGCTCTATGTATCCAGTCACTGTCCATTGCCTTAGCAGGGCATTTTGGGTGGGAGATGCTATCATGCTGTCTGGCTTCAGTATGACAAAATGAAGTGCTCGGCACAATTCATGTTCATAATATAGAGAAAAAGATATAATTTTCCATATCTAACACCTTTGTTCTGGACATTACTTTAGCTAAGTGTTAGACCCAGTTTTTGTGCAGCTCATCAAAACTTTTCGATTCAAGTGTAACATGAAATATGTGAAGGAAGAAGTGGAAAGAAAACATGGAGGTGACTGCCTTTGATCATGAGTTTTACAGATATGCTAAGGAAGTCCAGCATTGTAAATTGAAGAGTTGTCTAAATGCACATGTACCTGCCAAAAAAAATGTTTCACTGATTGGTTTATTGATGGCTCATGAAAGCAAGGCAACATCAAGAATAATGCATTTGAGAATTCCAGCTGCAATCAATAGTCAGCGGTATGCCACCTATCGCCTCTAGTGATGTGTTTGATCAAACTCAATCCACATAACAGTCACAAATCTATCTTCCAAAAAGCATCCATTGTAACTGTGTTATTAGAGTTATTCTGACTTTCATTTCTGTTATGGACTAGGCCAGACCACTCAAAACATTCTTAAGCAGGCCTCCCAGATCATAAGGTTGCAATCTGTTTCGATAAGTGTACAGTGAAAATTACCCGGAGTAAGTTAGCTAGATTGACTACCAGGTTTTAAAACAGACAAAAATGTATTCACAAAACTGTGGAATAAAACACAAAAAAAACAGAATAACGAACACTACAGAACCCAATCTATCTGAACTAGACTTAATTGTGCTGTTCTGAATAGGCACAACAGTCCCAATAAACAAACCCGCTTAACCACAGTAAAAATGAAACAAAGGCTTACAGTGTGACATTAGAAGGGCAGAAGGAGAGACAATCTAGCAACCTGTTTCCGCACAGCTCCCACAGCTGAACTCCCTAATTAGTTCTGGCCTGAACTGCCTAGCTAGAGAGCTGACCACACCTCTTTGACTTATACAGGTCACTTCTAAAACATAAAAGCTTTGGCCTAAAGATTCATCTGTTTAATGTATAAACAAAAAGGCCTTTCATCTTTGTACCAAACCCAGCTGTTTCAGAGCCTGGCTCTGAGAAAAACCAAGGATACAGTGTCATTGAGAAAAGTAACAGTTTTTAGAAAAAAAGGACCAGCTTTGAGATATTTCCTTTTTACTGACTAATTAAAAGAATATATCCTATTTCAGTTGGGGGAGGTGATGGCCAAGAGGTATTATCACTGAGCTGGTAATCTAGAACCAGGTATTGGTCTGGGAACCTGGGTTCATCTTCCACCATGGCAGATGGTGAAATTTGAATTCAACAAAAAAATCTGGTGTTAGAAGTTGAATGATATTGACTGTTGGATAAACACCAATCTGGTTGGCAAATGTCCTTAATGAAAGCTCGGCTACAGAGAATAGTGGAAACCATGGCCAAAGAGGTCACAAAGGTTCAGTTACAAACAGCCTGAGGGTTGTGTATTGGACAAGTATCAATTAGACTTCCTGGCACCTTGACTTCCAGCCAGTCCCTGAGGATGTGCACTTCACACCTCCCCAATAGTGAAGGGTCTTAACAGGAGCCCATTGAATGCTTTGAATGCCACACATGACCTCATTGACTAAAAGTCACAGAACATTATGGAAAGTTCAGAGCTAGGGGTATAAAAACACACACACACCTGGAATTCACCTTCTCAGTGAAGACTCTCAGCAAGACCTGTGGCAGAAGACAATGCAGCAACCCTACGCCAGAAAGGAAGGAGATTCCAATGCCACCTCTCAAACACTAGGATCATCACAGGTGATATACATTCTCTGGTGGATAGAGCTAAATAGAAAGAGAAATGGGAATTGGAGAAATGCTCACATAGGGTTTTAATTAAGGAATATTTTGTTAATAAAATTGACTTTAACCGCAAATCGAATTCAGTGACCCTTTGTCTGCTTTATCAACATAAATACTTGGGTAGAGTGTTTTTAATATGTAAACTCATTGTAGTGTACAAAACACAGACAATTCACACTAGAAGGCTTTGTTGGCAAATTGGGCTATTGAGAATATAATTGCCCAATACAAGTAAGTTTCTAGGCTGTAGGATCAGAATGGCTCAAAGGTAGAAGACAGAGGGAGGTGGTGGAGGGTTGTTTTTCAGACTGGAGGCCTGTGACCAGTGGAGTGCCACAAGGATCGGTGCTGGATCCTCTACTTTTTGTCGTTTACATAAATGATTTGGATGCGAGCATAAGAAGTACAGTTAGTAAGTTTGCAGATGACACCAAAATTGGAAGTATAGTGGACAGCGAAGAGAGTTACCTCAGATTACAACAGGATCTGGGCCAGATGAGCCAATGGGCTGAGAGGTGGCAGATGGAGTTTAATTCAGATAAATGCGAGGAGCTGCTGTGCAATTCTGGTCTCCTTCCTATCAGAAAGATGTTGTGAAACTTGAAAGGGTTCAGAAAGATTTACAAGGATGTTGCTAGGGTTGGAGGATTTCAGCTATAGGGAGAGGCTGAACAGCTGGGGCTGTTTTCCCTGGAGTGTCGGAGGCTGAGGGATGACCTTATAGAGGTTTACAAAATTATGAGGGGAATGGATAGGATAAATAGACAAAGTCTTTTCCTGGGGTCTGGGAGTCCAGAACTAGAGGACATAGGTTTAGGGTAAGAGGGGAAAGATATAAAAGAGACCTAAGGGGCAACGTTTTCACGCAGAGGGTGGTACATGACTGGAATGAGCTGCCAGAGGATGTGGTGGAGGCTGGTACAATTGCAACATTTAAGAGGGATTTGGATGGGTATATGAATAGGAAGGGTTTGGAGGGATATGGGCCGGGTGCTGGCAGGTGGGACTAGATTGGATTGGGATATCTGGTCGGCATGGACAGGTTGGACCGAAGGGTCTGTTTCCATGCTATACATCTCTATGACTCTATCTCCTGCCTTGCTGATCTTCACTGGAGTTGCAGCACAAGAAGTTTTTATTTTGGCCACTAAGAAGGAAAGAAAACAAACATTTTCAATCTTGCTCATGTTTAATCATTGTATCTGTATGGACTTTGGCTGAGGACAAGATTAGGATCACTTTCAATGTCTTAGTGGTTGAGCAACATGTCAGCACTCATGACTTACACTTGAAGAAAACATCACGGATGACAGATCCTGGAGTGTATCTAACAAGGACGTAAGCCAATTAGAGAAAGAGGGAAACAATGACCACGGATTTTCTGTGAGTTCAAATTTAGATATCTGAGTTGGATTCATTTTTAGAGGTTCAAGACATCATTATAATTCACAAAACCTGCAAAGACTACAAATTTGAAACTTAAGTAGGGAAATTTTGAATTTGTAAAGAAGAAGATTGCACATTTGAAAGGGAAAGCTAGCTTAATGCAACTTACCATTTTCAGATGAACCTGTTGTTTACAAATGTAGAAGATGCTGGACATAATAGGCTATTCCGTAGAAATATTCAAAAAACATTGTTCATCTTCCAGGCATTTATTTTCGTCACATACAAGACAGCTTACATTATATAGCATGCTTATGCATTAACATAGTCTAAAATGGGGCAAAAGTACTTCAATCAGCTGTTGGCAATAGAGAAAAGGAGGCAATGTTAGAAAGGATAGCCAAAGGTTTGGTCAATGTGATAGATTTTAAGGAGGGTCTAAAAGAGCGCAGAAATGTGCAGGGTGTCATGAGAAAATACTAAAACTTCAAGACCAGCCAGCTAAGATCCAGCTAACTATGATGGGGGTAAGAGCAGTAAGAGTGCACAACAGGCCAGAGTGAGAGGAACACAGTGTTCTTGCAAAGGTCGAAAAGTCACTGCCGTCCCAGAGGACTGTGCTTTCATCAGAGAGAGACAACTGGTGGTGAATTTAAGGTCACCCCACCTCAGTTGCCAGTGCAAAGTTGAGAAGGTGGGGTCTTCACAGTGACATCAGCTAGCATTTTGGTATCACTCTGCATTGCAAACCATCCATCTAACCACCAAACCCCCACTTTGGAGGAGGTTAGAGATGGGATACAGTTCGAGATGAGAATTCCAGATTCTTACATCAGTATTGGTCAATGAGGAAATGGAAGGAGGGTGAACAGGGTTTGATACAGCTTAGGATCTGAACATTTTGGATAAGATTCCATTAGCTCTTTGTTTAATATTGATTTTTATCCTTTATGTGATTACACATGTTTTCCCTCGCTCTCTTTCTCCATCATGATGATTTTACCCAAAGCTGGACAGAAGAAGGAAACGGTGCTTTAATCTGTGGTAGATTTTTACAAAGCTGGGTGTTTTCCTGTTTTCATTCAAAATCGGGGTTTTGCACATCTTTGATTTCATATGTTGATTGTTACAACACTCCCTGGTTTCTAGCATTGTTTATTTCTCCTTTCTGTTCCATTTCATTCTGCAGTTCCGTTGGCTGCTACAGTTTGATTTGCAATAAACTATTTTGTTATGAAGGATCTCCTTAGGGGATTCCAGTTCAGCACTGAGAGCAAAGTTAAAGTACTGAAAATAAATGCATCTGGATTTCTGATATAGCACCATTGCTTGGGGTTGTCCTGAGATCTCCAAATTTTCCAAATTCAATTGCAATTCCATTTTTTCTTCAATAAATGCCACTGAATGATGCATCTTCACATTATTTGGATATATTAAATATGTGTGAACACAGGAATTCCAATCTATTTACAGATTAAACATTTTGCACTTTATGCCAAATAACAAGTACAGTGGTCAAATGTATGAATAGAATTAAACACTCCTTGGGCTGCAGCACAGTTGATATATTAACTTTTACCATATAGCTGAGAAACATGTTACTTTGAATGTAATTAGAATTAAATTCCTAATTAAGTTCCAGCAATTTGCTCAAGCAAAGTTTCTCATAATGGGGTGTGAAACAAGGGAAAAGCTTTAGAATATTCTGGTTCAGAGTTAAAGTTTTGCATGAAGTCTCGCAGCTATCATTATGTTACCATGGCATATATCCTGATGGTGTGAAGGTCTCAGCCTCCAATTTACTGAGTCCTTATGCAGCAAGTCTCACTTAGGGAACTGAACGTAAAATAAGTTTCATCTGAATTGCTTAACTTTAGTCCAGCTACTCAAGAGCCTGTGATTATAATATATGTAGATGCCAGGAGCTGTAATAGGAATCTGTTGAAACCTTCAGTACTACATTGCCCAGGTCTTGCTCTTATGTAATGGGAACTAATATAAGTATCCCTTCATCAGTTATGAATACCCTGCTGAAGGCAGAAGTCCCATCATTAAAGACAATGAGGAAAGAACATGTTTGGCTTAACAGCACTGGGACATTTATGAAGAAACAATTCCCAGATCCCACCTCCCAGTTCCCAGATCATATTACATCATAGTGGCAGTTGGTCACTGGTGGTCATGTCATGGTACCAGTGCAGTGCTAAGCAGCAGGTTCTAGTTAAAGGACCAAAATCCAATGCCCAACACTTTGGAAACCCCATTGAAGATTACACAACCCTGGATCTTGAAGCATTCAGAAGGCCAACAACAACTTGCTTATGTGAGTGCTGCTTTACAAATTAAACAGCCAGAAGGCAGACTTACCTTCTTTATACTTAAAGATAACAAGCAATCAAATTAACTGCCCAGTACTGCTGTTATAAATTAAACATGAAATTTCAGCATTATTTGACAGTTCAAACAATAAATAATCCCAGTTGGAGAGGCTCTGAAAAATTTACTCATTATTGGCCAGGAGAAGCTTTGCAGAATTAATACATCCAGTTTGTCCTCAGACAGATCATCACCTTCTTAAGAGCAACCAGGGACGGGCAATAGATGCTCTCCCATGTCCCATAAATGAATAAAAGACAAAGATCTCAAAGATCTATTGATGACTTTGTTGTAAGATGCAGAGCACAGGGCATTCGAGTGCTTTGTCTGAAGAAGACATTGTAATGAGGTTAATTGAGTTGGCACTCACCTCCAATCAAAGTCTGGGCAAGAAATTGCACCTTAGCATTGGTGCCTTACTGGCAGATGGACCCCAGTATGAAGCCAGGATAGTGGGCCAACATCAACGATATGCTTTAGGTGCAGACAGCACTGTTGGTATTGTCAGTACATTGCACCGAACCAGCAAGATCTGACACTATCTGATTCTGTTGCACTTACCCAGAAGCTGTTAAAAATTAAAAACTTCAGTCGCACTAAAAGGCATGCTTGTGCATAAAATCTGGTGTCAAAAGCTAAGCAGAACCCTGGAACACTTGACTAACAACATAGTACAACTGACTGCACCATCTGAGGTCACTATGAAGGTCCCACCTTCTCAGCATCACCCCTAGTCTGAGACACAGAGTCATAGAGGTGTACAGCATGGAAACAGACCCTTTGATCCAACTTGTCCATGCCGATCAGATATCCCAACCCAATCTAGTCCCACCTGCCAGGAAAAAGTGAGGTCTGCAGATGCTGGAGATCAGAGATGGAAATGTGTTGCTGGAAAAGCGCAGCAGGTCAGGCAGCATCTAGGGAACAGGAGAATCGACGTTCCCGACCTCTCCGCCCCCACCCCCGTCTGACCTATCACCCTCACCTTGACCTCTTTCCACCTATCACATTTCCGACGCCCCTCCCCCAAGTCCCTCCTCCCTATCTTTTATCTTAGCCTGCTGGACCAACTTTCCTCATTCCTGAAGAAGGGCTAATGCCCGAAACGTCGATTCTCCTGTCCCCACCTGCCAGCACCCAGCCTATATCCCTTTCAGCCCTTCCTATTCATATATCCATCCAGATGCCTTTTAAATGTTGTAATTGTACCAGCCTCCACCACTTCCTCTGGCAGCTCATTCCATACACATACCACCCTCTGTGTGAAAAAGTTGCTCCTTAGGTCTCTTTTATATCTTTCTCCTCTCACCCTAAACCTAAGCCCTCGAGTTCTGGACTCCCCAACCCCAGGGAAAAGACTTTTTCCATTTATCCTATCCATGCCCTTCATAATTTTGTAAACCTCTGTAAGGTCACCCCTCAGCCTCCGACGCTCCAGGGAAAACAGCCCCAGCTGTTCAGCCTCTCCCTATAGCTCAAATCCTCCAACCCTGGCAACATCCTTGTAAATCTTTTCTGAACTCTTGCAAGTCTCATAAAATCCTTCTGATAGGAAGGAGACCAGAATTGCAGACAATATTCTAAAAGTGGCCTAACCAATGTACTCAATACCCTGACCAATAAAGGAAAGCATACCAAACGCCTTCTTCACTATCCTGCCTACCTGCGACTCCACTTTCAAGGAGCTTTGAACCTATACTCCAAGGTCTTTTTTTTCCAACAACACTGCTCAGCCCAAGATCGCGTTATAACCCGAGGTAACCTTCTTCATTGTCTGTTATACCTCCAATTTTGGTGTCATCTGCAAACTTACTAACTATACCTATTATGCTCACATCCAAATCATTTATATAAATGATGAAAAGTAGTGGACCCAGCATCGATCCTTATGACACTCCACTGGTCACAGGCCTCCAGTCTGAAAAACAACCCTCCACCACCATCCACTGTCTTCTACCTTTGAGCCGGATCTGTATCCAAATGACTAGTTCTTCCTGTATCCATGAGATTGCTAATCAGATTGCTAACCTTGCTAATCAGTCTCCCATGGGGAACCTTGCCAAATGCCTTATTGAAGTCCATAAGGATCACGTCTACCACTCTGCCCTCATCAATCCTCTTTGTTACTTGTTCAAAAAACTCAATCAAGTTTTGAGACATGATTTCCCACGGACAAAGCCATGTTAACTATCCCTAATCAGTCCTTGCCTTTCCAAGTACATGTACATCCTGTCCCTCAGGATCCCTCCAACAACTTGCCCACCACCGAGGTCAGGCTCACTGGTCTGTAGTTCCCTGGCTTGTCCTTACCAACTTTTCTAAAATAGTGGCACCACGTTAGCCAAACTCCAGTCTTCTGGTACCTCACTTGTGAGTATCGATGATACAAATATCTCAGCAAAAGGCCCAGCAATCACTTCTCTAGCTTTCTACCTGTTCTAGGGTACACCTGATCAGGTCCTGGGGATTTATCCACTTTTTGCATTTCAAAACATCCAGCACTTCCTCCTCTGTAATATGGACATTTTTCAAGATGTCACCATCTATTTCCCTACATTCTATTGTCACAATGCTAGCCCCTTTTCTTTCTAAAAGCTGTTCCTTGGCTCAAGGAGACGCAGTCCTTGATTTTTTTTTGTCACAGGGGCAATACACCAGGCCAGGTTCCGATTAGCCTAGTATGGTACAGAGATGAAAAGGATTTTGAGAGGCCTTTTGTTTACATGTAAACAGATGAGACTTCAGGCCCAAGTGATCATGTTTTCAAAGTGACTGTATAATGAAAGGTGTGTGGTCAGCTCGCTAGCTGAATTGAGCAGTTTTAGTTCAGTCTGACCTGGTGAGAAGTTCAACAGGGAGCTGTGTGGAAACTCTCTCTCTCTCTCTCTCTCTGTCCCTCTCTCTCTCTCTCTCTTTCTGCCCTTCAACTTCAACCTGTGAGCATGTGAACCATTCATACTGCTTTTTAAAGGGAGTTTGCTTATTGGTACTGTTATGCATATTCGGAACAGCATGATTAAGTCTAGTTGGATAGTTTGAGTTCTGTAAGTGTTCTTTATTCTGTTCTTTGTGTTTCATTGTGTAATTTTATGAATACATTTTTGTCTGTTTTAAAATCTAGCATACAACCTAGCAATCTTATTCCAGGTAATTTTCACCGTATACTTACCGAAACAAATTGCAAAATTATGTTCTGGGGCTGCCTGCTTAAGAATGTTTTGAGTGGTCTGAGCTAGTCCATAACACTATCTTCCATGTCCTTTTTCACAGTAAACACTGATACAAAATACTCATTTAGTATCTCCCCCATCTCCTGTGGTTCCACACAAAGGCGGCCTTGCTGATCTTTGAGGGTGCTTATTCTCTCCCTTGTTACCCTTTTGTCCTTAATGTATTTGTAAAATCTTTTGAATTCTTTTTAGCTCTATTTGCCAAAGCTATCTCATGTCCTCTTCCTGCCTCCTGATTTCTCTCTTAAGCATACTCCTATTGCCTTTATACTCTTCTAAGAGTTCACTTGATCTATCCTGTCTATATCTGACATATGCTTCCTTCTTTTTCTTAACCAAACCCTCAATTTCTTTAGTCATCCAGCATTCCCTATACCAACCAGCCTTTCCTTTCACCCTGACAGGAATATATATCTGTGGACTCTCATTTTCTCAATTCTGAAGGCTTCCCATTTTCCAGCTGTCCTGCGAACCTGCGAACATCTGCCCCCAATCAGCTTTCAAACGTTCTTGCCTTATACCATCAAAATGGACCTTTCTCCAATATAGAACTTCAACTTTTACACCTGGTCTATCCTTTTCCATCACTATTTTAAAATTAATATAATTATGGTCGCTGGCCCCAAAGTGCTCCCCCGCTGACACTTCAGTCACCTGCCCTGGCTTATTTCACAAGAGTAGGTCAAGTTTTACACCTTCTGTAGTAGGTACATCTACATACTGAATCAGAAAATTGTCTTGTACACACTTAACAAATTCCTCTCCATCTAAACCCGTAACACTATGGCAGTCCCAGTCTATGTTTAGAAAGTTAAAATCCCCTACCATAACCACCTTATTAATTCTTACAGATAACTAAGATCTCTTTACAAATTTGTTTATCAATTTCCTTCTGACTATTAGGGGGTCTATAATACAATTCCAATAAGGTGATCATCCCTTTCTTATTTCTCAGTTCCACCCAAATAATTTCCCTGGATGAATTCCCAGGAATATCCTCCCTCAATACAACTGCGATGCTATCCCTTATTAAAAACACCCCTCCCTCTCCTCTCTTGCCTCCCTTTCTGTCCTTCCTATAGCATTTGTATCCTAGAACATTAAGCTGCCAGTCGTGCCCATTTCTGAGCTGTTTCTGTAATTGTTATGACATCCCAATCCCATGTTCCTAACCATGCCCTGAGTTTATCTGCCTTCCCTGTTAAGCCTCTTCATTGGAATAAATGGAATTTAATTTATCAGACCTCCCTTGCTCTCTACTTTGTCCCTGCCTGCCCTGACTGTTTGACTCTCTTTTATCAACTGTACCAGCATCAGTTTGATCTCTTCCTTCACTATCGCCCTGGGTCCCACATCCCGCCCCCACCTTACTAGTTTAAATCCTCCCAAACAGCTCTAGCAAACTTCCCTGCCAGTATATTAGTCCCCTTCCAATTCAGGTGCAATCTATCCTTGTGTACAGGTCACTTCTACCCCAGAAGAGATTCCATAGATCCAAAGACGCGAATCTTTCTCCCATACACTAGTTCCTCAGCCATGCATTCATCTTCTCTATTTTCCTATTGCTACCCTCACTAGCTCGTAGCACGAAAAGTAATCCAGATATTACTACTCTCAAGGACCTCCTTTTTAAATTCCTACCTAGCTCTATACTCTCCCTTCTGAATCTCATCCTTTTCCCTTCCTATGTCATTGGTTCCAATGTGGACAATGACCTGTTGGGCCCGCTTCCCCCGTGAGAACATTGTGCACCCTCTCTGAGACATCCTTGATCCTGGCACCAGGGAAGCAACACACCATTCTGATTTTTCACAGCTGGCCACAGAAACGTCTGTCTGTGCCTTAGACCAGAGAGTCCCCGAACATAATTGATCTCTTGGAACCAGACGTACCTTTCATTGCATTAGAGCCAGTCTCAATACCAGAAACATGGCTGTTTGTGCTACATTCCCCTGAGAATCCATCACCCCCTACATTTTCCAAATCAGCATACTTGTTTGAAATGGGGATAGCCACAGAAGACTCATGCACTACCTGCCTACCTCTCTTAACCTTTCCTGGAGTTAACCCACCTCTATGACTGTATCTGTGACTTTTCTCCCTTCCTATAACTGCTTTCCATCACACTCCCTTGATCTTGTAAATTCCTAATTGTTTCTAACTGTTGTGACAACTGATCCATTCGATCTGATAGGATGCGCAACCAACAGCATTTATTGCAGATACAATCCTCAGTAACACGTAAACTCTCCCTCAGCTCCCACATCTGACATGAAGAGCATATCATGCTCCTAAGGGCCATTTTTGCTTCTTGTAATCTGCGGATCCAGAAAATAGCACTGTCTTATTCCCCACAAAACACTGCTCCAGACTAACTTAATATTTATGGCTTATATTTTTAAGTTTAATCAAGAGACATATCTCAATAAAATACATAATCAAGAAAGAACCCACTCTACTTACTACTGCAGACTTATAGTAAGACTACACTTAAGAGAATAGTTTTATCTGTTTCTGTGCTGTGACTTCTCCCAAACAGGTTCCTCCAAGATCAGTTGTGAATTTCACTGTTTGTTAATTTTTCCAGACACACTCCGATGTCCAGAGATACATTAATTCAATAACAAAGGCAGTAACTGCGCAGGTTCACTGCTGTGTCAGAGAGCAGTGTGGGTTTCTTTTTCTCTCTCTCTCCTGCACTGACAGACCATGTGCTGCCTTTGTCTGTTTCTCTCCCTTTTAAAAGTGCCATTTTTTGACTCTTTCTTTCTCCAAAGTTTCAAAACAATGCAACAGCATGTAAAACAGTAATTGCTGCTCCAAGAATTGAAGAAAATCACCTCCAACACCTAAAATACCTCAAAAAAGGAGCAGCCTGTTACAGCCAGAAATTTTTCCCATCCTCCAGCTTGGATTGCCCAGAATGGTAATCCTCAGATTAAACTCATCACCAGTCCTCTCTCGCTCTCTCTCTCTCGCTCGCCCTCTCTCTCTCTCTCTCTCTAATGATAAAGCAACCCTATGGTCCTGTGGGACTATGGCAGCTTGACCCTGACAAAAACACAACACTGACAGCACAGAGAGTCATAAAAACATACACAAATGTAATGGAATGCATGGCCAACAACTCAAAAAACAATGGACATGAGCTTTTCATTTTGTCGGTCTTACACACACCATATGGACTACATAAGGCAATCAGAAGTTTCTGAAACTTTTAATGTTGCATGTTCCCAAAAGTCAGATTGACATACCCTTAAAGCCAAAATTAACACAGGAACTAGTGTCAACTCTGGTAAGCAGTCCTCCATGTACAACCTACAAAAGACGGGTTTCACTGTGGATAACGTGTCACCAATTCCATGCAGTGGCACAATCACATCGCAGTGCCAATATGCATGCACAGCTTAGATTCCTGAAATCTTCTACCTGGTAGATGCCAATATTCCGACAGTGGTAGGTGTGACAGCATGCTCAGCGTCATAGCCATTCTTGAGATTTAAACTACACCCACGGTTGTGAGAATGAAAGAGCTGCAGAATGTTGCTCTTCAATGACTGAGGAAAATAAAAGAGATAAGGTGTAGAGAACCATATACTATATCGTGATGGTAACAGACCATGGTTACCTTGTCAGAAATGGAGTTTTAAAAGCTTGACAGATTAGGATCTTACAGACAGCTTACCCAAGAAGCACATTAAAGCTGAATTTATGTCAGATTCTACTCATAGGAAGTGGCTCAGAATCATAGAATCCCTGTAGTATTTTGCCCAACATGTCCTCACCAACCCTCTGCAGAGTATCCCACCCACACCCAATCCCTTACCTTATGATTCTACATTGCCTCTGATTAACGCATCTAGCCTAGATATCCCTGATCACTATGGGCAACTTAGCATGACCCATTCACCTAACCATCTTTGGATTGTGGGAGGAAATTGGAGCACCCAGAGGAAACCCACACAGACACAGGGAGAATGTGCAAACTCCACAGACAGTTGCCCGAGGCTGGGATCAAACCCAGGTTCCTGGTGCTGTGAGGCAGCAGTGCTAACCACTGAGCCACCATGTTGCCCTAGTTGTGAAGCTTAGTTGTGAAGCAGACATCTATTGTCTCTCTGAACCCATTGTTTGCTGTCTTGGTCAGAAAACAGCCTGTACCTCACTTGTACAGAACAGGTGATCTGAAACAAAAAGAGAAACTGCTTGAGGAACGCAGCAGGTCAGGCCACATTTGTGGTGAGAAAGTGGAGTTAACATCGCAAGTCCAGTGTCTCTGCTTCAGAATTGTTGTGATGAACGATCACTATATTTAAAATGTTCATCCTGTTTTCTGTCTACAGATGCTGCCTGGCCTGCTGAGCTTCTCCAAACATTCCTGTTTTTGTTTAATCCTGCTTGATTCAGCTTGTTTCATTTACCAGTCTCCTTTAGCATATCCTTCACATATTCTGAATAACATTCACTGAGGAAAGCTGTGAACAAGTTATTCCATTCTCCTTTACTGGTCTGTTCAAGTTCAAGATAGAACAGCTGGCTACTCCCAGTCAGGTCTCTTGGTCGTTGTGACGGAATTAAGATTCAATGATAACCCAGCCAGATTCTTGTCTCTCCTGAATCAAAACATAACACAAGAAAGTTGGTGGGATAATCTACTCATTGTTAATGTCAACTGGGAGGAAGAGATGCCGATGGCAAAGTTAAAGGGCCATTGAACAACAGCTGTAGCCATTACTTGAGTTAATTGTCTCAGAAGATAACTACAAATCAGCTTCAGGATTAATCTTCACCCTGTCATGTCTTGCTGTTCAGACGTAGTTAGAATAAGAGTAGACAGTTTGTTAAAGGCATTATGGCCTTTGCTTTCAAAGATAGGCTTGTTTCCCTCACTATCTTACTGTGAGTGTCATTTGATTAAATTTGTAGAATTAGTGAAGGTGCAGAGTACGTCATGTTCTGACAGATCAATCTGTAGTGCAAGAAAAGATGTGATGAGCCAGTGGAAAATACAAGTTTATTATAGAAAATAATGCCAAGCTGTAATATATTTTCAAAGTGTATTTTTCATGAGAACTAACAAAATAACAGTCCATAGTCCTCTCAGTAGGATTCCTTTGGATATGGGCTTGAGTTTATTTTTGCATGAGAAGAGACTTTTGTATTGGCATCCTCCAAGGGACAAGGTTAGAGTGGTGCTGGAAAAGCTTGTCAGGCAGCATCAGGCCTCATTCCTGATTAAGGGCTTTTGCCTGAAACGTCGATTTTCCTGCTCCTCGGATGCTGCCTGACCTGCTGTGCTTTGCCAGCAAGACTCTAATCTTGATTCTGATCGCCAGCATCTACAGTCCTCACTTTCGCCTCCTCCAAGGGACGTCAAGTAGACGATTAATTCATCAAAGTTTCTTATCTTGGGATTTTGCAGGATAAAATGGAAGTGTGTAGCTCCTGCTTTTCAGCTGGTACATGGCCTCTTAATGCTTGTAAATGGATGAAGTGCATAGTAACTCGATGCTTCATGTAGAATGATTTTGGGGGACCTGGGCGAAACCTTCACCTTCCAGGTGAAGCAGCAACTTATTTCCATTTCTTTCAACTTAATTTACCCCGTATTTGCTGTTCACATTGTGTCTCCTCTGTATTGAACAGACCAAATGCAAACTGGGTGACTACCTTGCAGAATACCATGGTTCAGTCTACAAGCATGAGCTCCTGATTCTGCTCGTGTTTCTGTCGTAATTCAGCTACTTGATCTCATGCTAACAATTCTGTCCTAGGCCTGCAGCTGTATTCCAGTGAAACCCAATGCAAGCTGGAGGAACAGAAGCTAATTTTCCCAATTAGACACTTTACACTTTCTGCACTAAACTTTGAGTTCAATCACTTCAGACCATGAGCTCTGTCCTGCATTCTGATATATACCTTTACCCTGAGGGACCATATCTTGGTAATCAGAGTTAATCTTTAGTCTGTTCCAATGCTCTATCACTTTTCTATAAGCATATCACTCCCTTTGTCTTTTGTTTTTTGCCATTTTTGATTTCCCTCCCTCTCTGTCATTTCCCTGCCCTTCCCTTAGCTTTATTTGTGCTGCTCCCCACTTTTCAACAGAATAAACCCATCACCTTTCCACTCTCTTCAGTGTCAAAGAAGCCATTGTGTACTTGAAATTTTAGTTCTGTTTCTCACTCCACGGAGGTTGCCAGACCTGTTGAGGATTTGAGTTCAGGAGAAGGGAAAACTTGCTTCAATTATACAGGAACTTGGTTTGACCACACTTGGAGTACCTTCTGCAGATTGGGTCTCTTATCACCAGAAATATGTTGTTGCCAAAGAGAGCATGCAATGAACGATCCCCAGAATTGTTCCAGAATGAGGGGACTCTCCTATGAATAGAGATTGAGCAGACTGAGCTTGGAGACAATAGATTTTCATAGGCTTAGAGGTGATCTCATTGAAACTTACAAAATATGTGTGTAACTCACTTACAAATTAAATGGGGTAGATACAAGTAAGACATTTTCTCTGGAGAGTCAAGATTAGAGTGGTGCTGGAAAAGCACAGTAGATCAGGCAGCATCTGAGGAGCAGGAAAATCAATGTTTCGGGCAAAAGCCCTTCATCAGGAATGATACCACATTCCAGCTGAAGGGTTTTTGCCTGAAACGTTGATTTTCTTGCTCCTCAGATGCTGCCTGACCTACTGTCCTTTTCCAGCACCACTCTAATCTTGACTCTTATCTCCACTTCCACCGATATTTCCTCTGCAGGAGACTTGAACCAAGGGACAAAACTTAAAACTAAGGCAGGTGTCATTTAGGACTGAAATAAGGAGATTTATTTTTTAAACTCATAGCGTGATGAATCTTTGGGATTTTTTAAACTCAGTGGGTTGTGGAATCTAAGTCTGAGTATACTTAGAAGTTGATAAGTCTTGGTAATCAGTAGCATAAAGGATTATGTGGATAGTGGGGTTAAAATGCATTGACGTGTTCATCAGCCATGATTGCATTAAATGGTGGAGCAGAACCGATGGACTAAATGGCCTGCTCCTGTTCCTATATTCAAGTCTTTCTCTAATGCTTTGTTTTAATTTCAGATCTCCAGTATCTATAGTATTTTACTTTTAATCCATTTTCCTGACTTTTTGAGGTTGGTAGTCATAGCTAAAGGAATATCTTTCTCATTTTAATATGAATCATGTTCAGTTTCTGATTCCTTTTGTGATGAAAGTTGTGGAATTTATAAGCATCAATGTTTTTGTAATTTGGGTTTCAAGTTAATGCAGTGGGAGTTGGTTACATTGAAGCATTTTCTTTTAGAAAAGATCTAGGTCAGACAGCCCTTCCAGAACAGTGATTAAATCCAGCAATTCACACACAGTGTGTAACTGCAAAGCCCTGCGGTGTTTATGATTGGTCAGGCCAACCAATAAGACCACTAGCTTTGTTTTCAGTTCAGAAAAAAAGACAAATAAGATGTTTAAAGATTCAGTTTAGAAGGAAGTGTTTTCAGTTTAGTTCAGTAGAAAGCAGTGAGGAAGATTACTTTCTCTCTTAGAAAGTTTAGGGTAGCTCAGAGAATAAGTCACCTTGGCAAAAGGGTTTACTTTGTGAAGTTTTAAATCTTGAGAGTTTTGCTTGAAATCTTCAAGTTATTGACGCTGAAAAAGTTTAATTTTCTGTTATGGACGAGAGCAAACCTGCTCAAAATATATTAAGTTGACAGCCTAGACCCTAACTTTTTTTTATTTTAAAGGCAAGTGCCAGGTTTTGCATTCTAGATGGACTTTGATTGATCAAACTAACAGGCTTGAAAAAAACCCACTTTACTCATGCACTATATTTAAAATGCAACAAAAAAAAAGAAATTGGAATAACAACTCTATTGGAAAACTTAACAGAATAATAGAGTATTTCACAGCTAAACAGTAACTGTTCCAAAAAAGTAACATCACATAAACACCCTCTTTGCAAAGGGAAATTCAGTAAAATAGATTGTCTCACATACAATTCTCCATTCCAGAAGGGGAAAAAAAATCAGGAGAAAACTCTGAGAGAGAGAGTAGCAGAGAAAGATATACTGCAGCTTGCAAACCCAGCTTCAAGACCCCAGCAACTGTTACTGAAAAAAACTAAAACTAAAAATCCTGGTTCTGTGGGAACTTGACTCCACCCATTCCAGCTGCTTGTATACTTCCAACTTTAAAAAAAACAAAGCCTCACAAGCTGTTTTCTTTATTAGCTTTGGAGCAGACTGATCACCACCTCTACATAACCTTTCTTCACAAAAAAAGGACAAAATACATCTCTTAAAGCCATAACATGATCACATTTCAGACTTACAAAACTTAGGTCAGCAAATTTGGAAAGGACTCGTTGAGTTACATTTCAGTTGTTAAAGAAAGCTTTGCATGAAAATATCTCAGTGATTAACTAACCCATTAATTAACAAGACAAAAAAAATATTATCCATGCACCAGGTATAAATCTGGGATCTGATTTTTGTAGTTGTACTATTGGCTGGGTTCATTGTTCTCCTGGTTTTTGTTCTCCTTAGCACTGTTTCTGAAGTAACACAAGTCAAGGTTCACTCAGATAATGTGCACATCTGAATGTTTTTTTTCTATTTTACATTTATAATAATGTTCATTAAAATGTTTTTATATTCTATTCATATTGAATCGTTGGATCATATCATTGAAGCTATCAACTGAAAACTAATAATAGTATCAAATGACAGAGGCTAGCAAATTTACAATAGATTATGATAAATTTATGTCCTGTCTTGTTATAGTATAACAATTTAATATAGTCAACTGCACAAAAAATGGCTTGAATTTATTCTCAACAAGGATTATGTTTTACTTTGAATAGCCTCTCCCCAATAATCAATCTGGAGATCTATCCTCACCACTTTTGATAATTGATATATTAAATCAAGGAATAAAAGAAAAGTACTGCGAATACTGCAAATCTGAAATGAAAAAAAACACAGCAAATTCTGAAAGAGTTTAGCAGGTCTGGCAGCAAATGCAGAGAGAGAAACGGTTAATGTTTCATGTCCAATTTTTTTTTTTCTTTGGACACTTCTGAAGAAGAATCATTGGACTCGAATCATTAACTCTGTTTCTCTCTCCATTAAATGACAGAACATGCTGGTGCTTTACCAGCTAATGTTCCCCCTGGAAATCTCTTGGCTGGGACATATACTGCCATACTGTCAGTGTCACTGGGACAATATCTTTAAGTTCACGACTGAACTCCATTATTGGGGGAAGTCATCACCAGAAGAATTAAGAGATGACCCACAACCACCAGGATCATAGGAGTGAGCAACAATCATGATTTTCTCACATCCTGAAAACAAATATAAAACAAGATTGTAGCCTTGCAGGGAAATTAAACAATTGCAAGGGTAGTCTTTTAAAAGAATAAATCCCTCAAGGTGCTAACAGGTGGCAACGACATTCCATTGTTCAGAGTTATCATTCTCACCCCAAAAAACAATATACACTTCAGCAATTTCATGTATAGCATTCTGAACCTAGTCTTAGGCAGTAGCATCCATAATTTGATTTATTTGCCATTCTTAACATCACAAGGAACAGACAAAACCTTAACTGGTTTTCCTTCATTACTGTTAACCAGTTAAGAGGCTGCATCACCACACAGGGGTCAGGACCCCAATGAAGTCATGAACTGAAGTTATGGGTCACATGTAGTAATGACTGATCTCTGTCCCTCTGTGGAGCTCTCCTCTTCCATTCCTTTAAAATTCACTGAGACACGGCAATTTTCATGCCTCATAATGGGATCACAGTTTTAAAAAGTTTAAGAAGCACTGATTTAAGAGTTGCAGTTATAAAGTGCAGAAATGAAGCATGCAGTTTATAAATGTCAGCCTAAAGGTGACATAGTGTCATCACTTCAATCACTTTCTGACAGTTCTCTGACATAATGGATGGTTATAGGCGAAGGTTATAACCTTTTGTGACTGCACTATAAGTTCTTTTGATTTCTGGTGGTAATTGTGTTTTTTTTTGTGATTGGACTTATACGGGAGAGATCTGGTCCTGTTCTTTGGCACTTTGGTAGTAGCATTTCTAAACATGACGACATTGCAGTCTGAAAAGAATATATCAGTTCCTTATGATCCACTTGTAGCTGTGGGTCCAAACCCTGGATAGATTGTAGGAAGTGAATTGGAGAAAGAAAGTTGAGTGCTCAATAGTTTAGGATCTGTCTCAGTTTAATAGAGAGAAATTGCATGTAACTAAGTCAGTGATTGTAAAAGTGACTGAGTGTAAAATCAAGGCTCAATTGATGTTATGCATGACAGGATATCTCCTGGATGGCCAATGTCAGAGTTGTTATTATATTAGTAAAAGTTTGACCCTACTTGGCAACTGGTCTAATTCAACACATCAGCAACAATTTAATCTGAGATCCTAGTTTCAGACCTTGGAATCTAAACTTCAATATACCTTAATAATTATATTAGTTAAACCCACTGCAGCAGATACATTAATGAGATATAGGGTCTAGAAATAGCACATTTCTGTGTAAATGTGGGACTGCAAATGCAACAAATTTATGTATTTTCTCCCTCAGAAGACCATGTCAACTTAAGGGTGTAGATAAGATGAATGACAGGGTGAGGAATTTCAAGACTAGGTGGCATATATTTAAGGTAAGAGGAGAAAGATTTTAAAAAGATATGAGGGGCAATTTTTTTACACAGTTCATGTGTGGAATGGCCTTCCAGAAGAAGTGCTGAATGTCGGTACAGTTATAATGTTTAAAAAAAAATTTGGATAAGAACATGAATTATAACTGGAGGGATATGAGCTAAGCACAGGCCAGTGGGACTAGTTGAGGTTAGGATTATGTTTGGCATGGACAAGTTGGACCGAAAGGGTCTATTTCCATGCTGCATTACTCAGACTCTATAACTTAATAATGACTAATAATTCTTGTGTTATTATTCATTCATGTGATGTGGCTGTTGATGGCTAGGCATTTATTGTCCATTCCTAATGGCCCACAGGGCAGTTGAGAGCCAACCACATTGTTGTGGGTCTGGAATCACCTTTCGGCCAGATCGAGTAGGGATGGCAGATTTCCTTCTGTAAAAGACATTAGTGAACCAGATTTTTTTTACGACAATTGACAACATTTACATGGTTATCATTAAGCCTGCATTTTATTCCAGATCCAGATTCTGCTTCTGAGTTCAAATTTCACCATCTGCCATGGTGGATTCAAACCGTCTCTTCAAAACATTGGGCTAGGGTTCAGGATTACTAAACCAGTGACAGGCTTTATCAATTAAGTCCAGGCGTTATCAGTAAAAATCCAATTGCGTGCTGTCCTGATAACGGGAACTCATGAAAACATTTGGGCTGATAGAGATTTGGGGAAACAATGGTCAGGTTCAAATTCTTCCAAACCTACCACCAGAGTGCATTGATGAATGGGAAGAGGTGATGGCATAGAAGCATGGAAAATAGGAGCAGGGGTAGGCCATTCAGTCCTTTGTACCTTGTCCATTGCTCAATACAATTAAGGTTGATCATAAACTCAGAACCCTGTTCCTGCTTTCTCCCCTTTGATCCCTTTAATTCTAAGCACGATATCAAACTCCTTCTTGAAAACATTCAATGTTTCGGCCTCAATTGATTTCCTTGGCAGAGAATTCCACAGGCTCACCACTCCCCGGTGGAAAATTTGAAGGAAAGTGACAAAAATACATGAAAAACAGCCTGTTTTGACTGGGAGGTAAGTATGTGACACTATGAGAATTGTCCTGTTGTGCAGTTAACCTGAACTTGTTTCCCAGCCTGCTTTGAAGGTTGGAAAGGTGCTGCAGACATTATGAAATGGAAAATCAGCTCATAGTTTTGGATTCAGAATGCTATTAACATCAGGACATTGATTGGACTTTTCACTGTTTGACTGGGGTTCAGGAGACCGGTGCCAAGGAATCTGGGATAGACTTCTGAATGCCAGTGTCGCCAGTGGATAGAAGGCAGTGTGAGACTCACTTGTTTGTGTATGTGGATACGTATGATATAAACTTCAAGCTAACAGATTCACTCATTAGTTTGCATATGTCACTAATATATACGTAGATTAAGCTAATAAATTTGCTTCACATTAAAGTGCACGTCCTCTTGTATTAATTTTTATCAGGCCTTAATGTATGTGTGAGATGCTTTCAGCCTATACAACAATACAAATACCACAATGGCAGAAGATTGAATTTAATATTTTAAATATTCTGGAATTCAAATTTATTTTAATGGCAACCATAGTCAATAGTTGTTTAAAATCCTATCTGGGTCACTTAACATCTTTTAGGGAAGTAAATCTGCCATCCTTACATAGTTTGGTCTACATGTGACTTCAGACCCACAACAATTTGATTCTTAACTGCCCTTTGGGCAATTAGAAACAGACAACTAATGCTGGAAGAAAGAGAGAACTGTAGATGCTGGAGATCAGAGTCAAAAAGTGTCATGCTTGAAAAGCAGACCCGATCAAGCAGCAACCGTGGGGCAGGACAGTCGACGATTCAAGCATAAGCATTTCATCAGGAATGTGGGGGGTGGGTGCGGTGGGCCCAAGGAGGCCGAGAGATAAATGGGAGGGTGGTGGGGCTGGGGGGAATGCACCTGGGATTGCAGTAGATAGATGAAGGTGGGGGGTGATGGTGATAGGTCAGAGTGGAGGGTGGAGCAGATAGGTGAGAAGGAAAATGGACAGGTAGGACAGTTCAAGAGGGCGATGCCGAGTTGGACGGCTGGATCTGGGATAAGGTGGGGGGACGGGAGATGAGGAAACTGGTGAAATCGACATTGATTCCGTATGGTTGGAGGGTCCCAAGGCAGAAGATGAGGCGTTCTACCTCCAGGCAACAGGTGGCTAGAAATTTGGCGGTGGAGGGCCCAGGACTTGCATGTCCTTGGCGGAGTGGGAGGGGACGTTGAAGTGTTCAGCCACGGGCTGGTGGGGTTGTTTACTGCGTGTGTCCCAGAGATGTTCCCTGAAACCAATACTGGGTCAGTAAGCAACACCAACATCCCATGCGCAAACAAAAATAAAATATTTTATCATCACTTCAAACGTCAGCATTTCTCAGTGACTAGATTTTAACAAAATTAAAAATCCAATAACACCAGACTATAACCTGCTGTTGTGTGATTTTTAACTTTGTCAATCACAGCCCAATACCAGCACCTCCACATCATAGATTTTAATAGATCAGCTACAATCTTTAACAAACAAAGTTCTGTGGGGGTGATGGTTACACTGAGGAGATCAGACAAAAAGTCAATAGCCACTTTCTAATGGTCACCAGCTTATTAACATTCACTTTTTAGTTCAGTTCACAACACTGGAGAAAAACCCTTTGCATCTTCACAGCCAATTTCCCAGCATTTTCTTAACATCAAAAGGTGTTTCGTTTAAAAGGACAGCCAAACACAAACTGTTCATTTGCACAGATTGACTTGTTCTGACTGCAACACAACTGTTTGTTGGATGTCTGCCCATGAAATATGTATAAGTGCTCAGATAGAATTCTCTAAAGGATCAGCTGTATGTGTAAACTCCAGGCTTATAGCCAATTCTGTTGCTGAATTCACAGAACTTTGACTAATATTACAAGAGCTGCTTCAGCACCTAACAGGTTTACTTCAATCACCTGGGTGTACAGATTGACAGAATGACATTTTCATGTCACTAAATGGTTAGGAGGCAGGGCAAGTGCTTTTCATGCCTGATGAATGGATGGACTGCATTGGCCGACAGCTCATCTGTGCAGCTGCTATCCAGCTCTACAGGTGGGAGATCTGCTTGAAGCGTTGATGGAGCCAGGGTGATTGAATGAGATGTAATTTTCATCATATGCCTCACTTCCCCTTCTTGTAACAGGAAGCAGGCTTCCTGTGGTGGGTCCTATGTGATATGACATGCGATTCAGAGGTAGGCTATTCCCCAGTGCTATCTTTTTACTCTGCTTCAAGGTACAAGGAATCCTTTGGCAAGTCCTTGGTTGGTAACACTATTCCCCCTCCGTCATTAGGTTCTGGATTGAAGTTACGCATCAGAACTTGAGCTCAATTGCAGAGTCATAGGTGCTGTCTCTAAAACGCGACAATTAAAACGGATCTCCATCTCTTGCCTCAGCTTTTGTATGTAAATGAGCCCAGCACTACTGCAATGAAAAGCAAGACAGTTATTCCTGTTATCCTGGGACAATATTTATCCATCAGTCAACCTTACAAAGGCTGATTATTTTGTCATGACATTGCCCTTCATAGTTTTTTTTTGCAGTGTTGCAATTTTCTTCCTATGTTTCAAAACTTAACAAATATTTAATTGGCTGTAAAGTGCTTAGTTATGTCCTATGGCCACAACAGACGCTATGTAAATTCAAGTGTTCGTCTTCTTTGATTCTATGATAATCAGCATCTGGCCTTCAGTCTTTGTTTTATTAATTGTCTTTTATTAGTGTGAAAAGAGTTCAGACATTTAAAAGGCAAAAACCTGAGGGAGAGCACAAAATATATCTGCAGAAGGATAAAGGAGAATAGTGGATCACTGGGGAAGCAGAGGTGAGAAACTGTTCACTGTCACTTTATACATAAAATTATAAATAGGCTGCTCTCAATGATTTGACTGTTGAAGTAATGCACTTGTTATACCCTGGTATATATAATATATATATATTGTACAGTGAATGGCAATATTCACTGCCACTGATATTCAGCAGATAAGAAAAAATATGTGCAATCCCATAGCAAGCCTGTCAGCCTATTAAAAGATAAAATGTTAATGTTCTGAATTTGAGCCCTTATCACATGACTATGTCTGGAGACATTATTTTTCTTTATCTGGAAATTCATCAGCAATCGATGCTTGGGAAGGGAACAAATTCCCTGGTTTAATTTTATAATGTTAGGGAGGGCAATATCAGGCAGATTCTGTTACATGGATACACAGGACCTTTATACTTCCAAGCTGTCTTCCTGCTGTCTCATTAGAACGAATCATGGTTGCTAACTTGGAAGGAACTTCCTTGTCCTCTGAGTATCCATCTGCTATCTACCAATCAGTTGGGAGAGACAAGATTATATTATTGAGCAGAGCCAATCACTTCACAGCTCATTTTCCATTGAGGTCCACCAATTTAGCATATTCTGTTAGGCTCACAGTGTGGACTGGAAGCTGTATATATTAATACACGGACAGAATGAGCATGGACTTGCAATGCATCTGTTTCAACTCAACAAAATCTGCTGTCTCTTTTTTCAGGACAATGCCATGATCAATCGAAGTCAAGTTTCCTGGTTTAAAATAAAAATCACACAACACCAGGTTATAATCCAACAGGTTTATTTGGATGCACTAGCTTTCAGAGTGCCACTCCTTCTTCATGTGAAGGAGCAGTGCTCCGAAAGCTAATGCTTTCAAATAAACCTGTTGAACTATAACCTGGTGTCGTGTGATTTTTAACTTTGTCCACCCCAGTCCAACACCAGCACCACCAAATCACAATTAGATATGTCTTGCCAACTGGACAAAGACCTATTTCTCCCAACTCTCTGCTTTCTATTCCTGGTTTAAAATTTAGATGTAACTAGTCAATGAGTATTAAAGTGTATATTCTCCATGGCAATGCCTCTCGTATTCAGGGTTCACTTCTCAACTAGTTCGCACTCTCCTCTCTGCAAAATGAATGTTGCTTTTCCTCATAAATTTGTATTTTTGTAAAACATCATGATGAAAACAAGATGAAGAAAAATTCAATAAAATGTGCAATTTTTTAGCAATTCTCAAGTTGTGCACAAACAACTACAAATAATGAACTCCATCCACCACAGAACCTGAGTTAGAATGGGGTGATGTTGTGCAAAGAGGGGAAGCTTGTATAGCGTAAAGAGTTAACTGTATGAATATTTGAACAATAGCTACTGAGCACCTGCAGAAGGAACTATATGTCATCATGTTGTCAAATCACATGGGACTGAGACCTGATGGAAGAAAGCATTGGCTTACTCCACTATGTTTGCATAAATGATTCATGACAATAGCTATTAGGAGTTTATATTTGTATTGTATACCTCACAATATTCCTACAAAAGGGATCAGAAATATCTATGTTTGCGAGTTTTGAGAAGATTTATAGCTCAGGTTGAAGTTCTGGATGTAGGTTTGCTCGCTGACCTGGAAGGTTTGTTTTCAGACATTTCATCACCATGCTAGGTAACATCATCAGTGAGACTCCGGATGAAGTACTGGTGGTATGGCCCACTTTCTATTTATGTGTTTAGGTTTCCTTGGGTTGGATTGGCATCATGATAGCCCACAAACCCACCAACACACTAAAACAACAGCTAATGAACTCTAAAGACCCTATACAGACAACAAGCAAAACTAATGTCATTTACAAAATACCTTGCAAGAACTGAAATAATCACTACATTGGACAAACAGGCAGAAAACTAACCATCAGGATACATGAACATCAATTAGTCACTAAAAGACATGATCCACTCTCACTAGTATCTTTACATACAGATGAGGAAGGACGCCACTTCGACTGGGACAGCACATCCATGTAGGACAAGCCAAACAGAGACACACATGAGAATTCCTAGAAGCATGGCATTCCAATTGAAACTCTACGAACAAACACATTGATTTGGATCCTATTTACCACCACCCTGAGAAAAAGAACAGGAAATGACATCATCACAGGAACCGATAGCACCACAGGAAATGACATCACGAACTCAAGGAAGCCAAAACATAAATAAAGAACAGGCCATACCACCAGTGTTTCATCCAGAGACTCACTGATGATGTTATCTAGTGTGGTGATGAAACGTCTAAAAACAAACCTTCCAGCTCAGCAAGCAAACCTACCCCCAAACCTATATTAATCAAGTCTGAAATTATATAATCGGTACATCTTGATAATTTTTGACATCAATAAAAAATCAATAATATTGACAATACTTTCCTTTATCTCTGTTTATATACTAAAATTGAGCCAACATTTGGTTATCATAGAATTTCTGTAGTGTGAAAACAGGCCATTTGGCTATCAAGTCTGCACCAACCTACAGAAGAGCAACCCACCCAGACCTACCTCCCTACCCTATCCCTGTAACCCTGCATTTCCCATGGTTAATCCACCTAACCTGCATGTCCCTGGACACACTGGGCAATTTAGTATGGCCAGTTCACCTAACCTGCGCATCTTTGGACTGTGGGAGGAAACCAGAGCACCCGGAGGAAACCCATGCAGACACAGGGCGTATGTGCAAACTCCACACAGACAGTTGTCCAAGGGTGGAAATGAGCCCAGGTCCCTGGTACTGTGAGACAGCAGTGCTAACCACTGAGCCACCATGCTGCCCTAAAAATTCTCAATATGTTCCATACAAAAAGTGATCAGACAGACCTGGAAGTGAGCATATGAAGCATCACTTCAGTTTTGTGCAACTGTCTATCATATACTGCCTCTTAGGTAAGAGAGTTTGGGTTGAAGACTCTTGAGACCTTGAATGCATTGACTGGACTAATGCCTTAGTGCAGTATTACATCAAATAGACTGAAGTTCCAGTGCAGTGTTCTACTGATTAGACTGAGGCCCCAGTGCTGTTTTCTATCAATTAAACAGTCTCTTCAGTGCAGGACCCTATATACAACTTGTGCTCAGCTGCAGGATTGAGGGAATGATGCATATTATAATGAAGCAAAAAACTGGGAATGCTAGTAATCTGAAATAAAAACAAAGTGC
This sequence comes from Chiloscyllium plagiosum, assembly GCF_004010195.1. Classification (NCBI taxonomy): domain Eukaryota; kingdom Metazoa; phylum Chordata; class Chondrichthyes; order Orectolobiformes; family Hemiscylliidae; genus Chiloscyllium; species Chiloscyllium plagiosum. Next base: position 12,202,091 of record NC_057744.1, on the reverse strand, counting down.
CAGGAATACTCAGCAAGTCTGGCATGATCTGTGGAAAGAGAACAATTATTATTTCAAGCTGACTATGACTTGTTCAGAACATGATGCACAGTGAAATGTTTAGTTCTGCAGATGAGTCATTAAATAGTCAATCAGTCTGGAGGAAGATTTTAATTATCTAAAATTAACATGGACTTCAAAAGACAACTTTAGACTTTTGGTTCGAACATAAGGTCTTATTGTTATAGGTCTGCCAGATGCTACCTGAGACGAAACTCAAATGCAATGTACTGCTGGGTTAAAAAAAATGTGGAAGTTGTTGTGAAACTGAGTTTGTTAAAATTCAATGAGTTTTAAATAATGGTATCTACAGTTTCGGGCCAAAACTCGAAGCAACCCTAACCCAGAATTAGATTATTCTAGAAGTTTAGAGAAAAGGCTGCTGGCTTGTGTCTCTAATACAATTGCTCTTCACATGAACTGACACAAAAGACCATACCACCAGAGATACTTTATTACAGGTCAATCAGAGTTCAAAAGAAAATCTTACAAGCCTTTCATGTAAAAACTGGTGAGAACATGCAAAGGTATGAATTGCATGCTGAGTGTAAGAGATGTCTGACGTATGAGCTGGTCTATCTCTTGCTGTTATGAGATTTTATTCTTGTTTTAAAAAAAAACAGACATTTCCATCTGTGTCAGCGCAGTCTGATCAAGTCTGTGTTTATCTACAGATTCCATTTAATGCTATTTCAAAGCTTACATTGCAATATCCTTCTTTGTGTTATCTGCACATGATAATCTGGCACTGTATTAGTGCCTTGCTTTTTAGCTGGCTTTCTTTGGCAATTTCATTCATGTCCTTATCAAAGTAAACAGCCCAACACCTGCTGAAAGAGGAAAATATTAAGGGTTTGCTGCTTTCCGTAAAGGTGTTTGAAAAAGTTACAGAATATCAGAGGGGACGTTTGAAATTCAGTACCCTGTGTCTCCAACTACTGAAAGGTCTGTTGTATATTCTACAGAGTTGGAAGAATTGGAAGTATGCATTTTATTAGGGGAATAGGTCAGATAATATCTTCACCTCTGTGTGGTTGCGGGTTGGAATTGTTGGCTTGCTAGACAGTCATTAAACTCTATTGCAGTTGCACTGTCAGAAACTATAACAGAATTTAAAGTTTTGCATTTATACAGGAACTTGGATTGCTTCAGTATGCTAAATAGTCAATAGTGTGGTGCTGGAAAAGCACAGCATCCGAAGAGCAGGAGAATCGAAGTTTCTGGCATAAGCCCTTCATCAGACCTCCAGCATCTGCAGACCTGAGTAGCACTACAGGAAATGACATCACCAACCCAAGGAAGCCTAAACATAAATAAAAAGCGGGCCATACCACCAGTGCTTCATCCAGAGACTCACTGATGAGTTATCTAGTGTGGTGATGAAACGTCTGAAAACAAACCTTCTAGCTCAACGAGCAAACCTACATCCTCATTTCCCTCAGTAAGCTAAATGCTTTACAACAATGCTTCTGTTCATTTCCCGCCTCAGGCAACTCTCTGTGTGGAGTTTGCACATCCCCACCCCACCGTGTCTGATTATTTTATAAACCTCTACACTTCAGCAAAAAGAGTCCAAGCCTACCCAGCCTCTCCCTACAATTATAACATAATTTAAAATTGTTTGCCAGTGTACATTAGACTCTATTGGCGGACATCTGATCTGGAACACCAAATAAACCAAACATTGCATTCATCATGGCAATGATAGTCACACTCATTTTTTTGGATAAAATTAGGCTTAGATATGAGGTACCATATTGTTAATTTGTCCTTGGTTCAGAAATGAAGGATGAAAACTTGAACCTTGTTGCCAAAGCCACCCTGTGTATACCAATGAAGAGCTCTCAAAGAATCCTAAAAATGAAACCTGGTCAAGGTCCAGAAACTTTTGGGACGACAGCAGAAACTTGGGATATCCCCTGAAGAAGTCAAGCTGACCAGCTGACTCATGGGACATCTCCAGCTTGTGTCCTGCCAAAATGGAGAAGGCTCTATTCAGGAAGGCAGCAACCACGTACAGAGACTTCATCAGGAGTACACAGTGGCAGAGTCAAGGTATCTAAGGGAAGGTGTCAACATGCTAGTGGGATGTTGCACAGATAGACAGAGAAGAAGCCAAGGAGGAACTTGAAAGCAAGGATGGGAATTAAAAGTCGTGGTTTGAGAGTAAATGTTTGTCAGCAAGCATCAGAGGTGAGCGGTGAATGAGGGCAACAGGGATTTAGATGAGCTGAGTATGGAGGATGGAATTGAGGCCAGCCAGGAAATTCTGAGTGTGCAGTATTGATATCCTTGAATACAGGACTCTATAGAACTAGAGTTATTTTCTTTGCAGAAGAGAAAGTTAGGGAGAGATTTAATAACTGAAGCATATTAATAAAATAAATTTGGAGAAACTGTTTCCAGCGGCAAAGCAGTAAATAATGAGAAGATACATTTAAGGTAGTTTGCAAAAAGAAAGGGATATTTACATTTGTATGGCACCTTTCACAACCACCAAATATCCTAAAGAGATTTACAGCCAAGGCAGCACTATTTAGTCACTGCTGTAATATAGGAAATGCAACAACCAATCTGTGCATAGCAAACTCACACAAACAGATGATGACCAGATAATCTATTTTGTGATGTCGATTGAGTGGTAAATATTGGCCACGATGTCCAGAAGAACATCCATGCTCTTTTACAAAATCATTGTTTTTTTACCAGAGAGAGCAGACAGGGCTTGGTTTAGCTGTGCATCTGAAAGGTGGCATCTTTAATGAACTAGAGAATGGAAGCAGGCCGTTCAGCCCATTGCATCCACACCAACCCTCTGCAGAGTATCCCACCCAGCTATACTTCCTGACCCTGTCCCTGTAACCCTGCATTTCCCATGGCTAACCTACTTAGCCTGCACATCCCTGCACACTATGGGGCGAATTAGCATGGTCAGTCCTCCTAACCTGCATATCTTTGGACTGTGGGAGGAAACCAGAGCACCTGGAGGAAAGCCACGCAGTCACGGGGAGGACATGCAAACTGCACACAGACAGTTGCCTGAGGGTGGAATCAAACCTGGGAATCAAAGCTGAGGCAGCAGTGCTAACCACTGAGCCAACCCAGTTTGGGTGATCCATAACAAAAGAACAAGATTGGAAAATTTGATTCGCACTGCAAGTTGTTAGGATCTGGGTTGCACTCCTTGACATGAAAACCATAAAGTGTTGGAGAAACCCAACTGCTCTGGCCGAATCTATGGAAAGAGAAACAGAATTATTGTTTCAAATCCAATATGACTCTCAACCCTGAAGAAATGCCATGTCAGCCTCAAAACTTTAACGCTCCACAGATTTGGAGACACTGGTGTTGGACTGGGGTGGACAAAGTTACAAATCACACAACACAAGGTTATAGTCCAACAGGTTTATTTGGAAGCACTAGCTTTTGGAGTGCTGCTCCTTCATCAGATAGTTCGGAGCAGCATTCTGAAAGCTAGTGCTTCCAAATAAACCTGTTGAACTATAACCTAGTGTTGTGTGATTTTTAACTTTGAACTCTCCACAGATGTTGCCAGACCTGCTGAGTTACTCCAGCATTTCCCGCTTTTGTTTCAGCTTTCCAGTACCCACAATATTTAGCTTTTACTGTAACGGCAGCCCCTGAATACCTGGTGGGCAATGACTCAAAAGTAACTTTCAAAAGGGAATCCAATAAATACTTGAAAGGAGAAGTTACGGGATTATGGGGAAACGCAGGAGAATGGGACTAATGAGGTGCTTCATTCAGCAGAGATAAGGAGAAACCTTTTTCAGCCAGAGAGTGGTAAATCTACAGAATTCACAGCCACAGCTGTGATAGATAGATAGGTTCTTGATTGTCGAGGGATCAAGGGTTACAGGGAGAAAACTGGAGAATGGAATTGAGAAACGTATCAGTCATGATTGAATGCAGAGCAGACTCGATGGGCTGAATGGCCTAATTTCTGCTCGTATGTCTTGTGGAGCCAACACTGTGACAATGGCTCCAAATGGCTTCCTCCTATGCACAAACAGTGGCAGATCAATTGGACAATGCCTTCAGCGAACACATCTTCTCAGCAGCAATTTTGCTCAGAAGCCCTTTAATCTGCACACTCCCAAACATTTCCCACAGTCCAAAGATGTACATCTTAGGTGGATTGGCCATGGGAAATGCAGGGTTACAGGGATAGAGTAGTTTGTGAGTCAGGATGCGATGCTCTTCAGAGGTACTGTATGGATTCGATGGGCCGAATGGCCTGCTTCCACACTGTAGGGAATCTGTGATTCACAATTCCACAGCACACATGCAAACCTATCCAGCAGCTTGTCTAAACACTCCTGGAGTAAACAAACCCACCCTTGAGTAAGTAATCACTGAATCAGAGCCAGTTTCTTCAAGAGATGCATGTTCAGATTTATTTTCTGATTTCAGCAGCCTTGAATTAAAACAACCAGCTAATGGGGAGACAGGGTGACCCTATACTTGAACCAATCAAAATCAAACTGACATGAAAGTTATCGACAAGGTTCCGATCAGTACTTTTAGATGTTGCTGTCAGAAACCATGAACAAATGTGGCCTAAAGTCATGTGATGTGTAAAAGAATAAGACTTTCCATAGAAGATATGCAGCTTGACTTTCAATTGCTAAATAAAAACCTTGTGAACAGGAAACTAAAGCACGACTGTCTTCATGCCCTAACTTGCATTGTTAATTCAAATCATGTTACTTCTTCACAGTTTAAATTATTGGTGTCCTGGTAAGTGTTCTTGATGCTATATTCAGGCATCCATATGATATTTGCCTGGATGGAGGTTTGTTCATCTGAGTCATAAACATTGAGTCAAGTTCTTGGTGGAGTCTTAGATGTGTGAAATAAATCAGGAAATTAGATGGGCAGGTATGATCAATTTCAGAGTGGTGGGGGAAGGAGGAGTAGGGGTATTTTCTAATCAAGGAGAAAGTGAGGTCTGCAGATGCTGGAGATCAAAGTTGAAACTTTATTGCTGGAACAGCACAGCAGGTCAGGCAGCATCCAGGGAACAGGAGATTCGACGTTTCGGGCACAGGCCCTTCTTCAGGAATGAGCAGAGAGTGTTCAGCAAATGGCATGAGGTGGGTAGGAGTAGATGGGGTGGTGGGGAAGATTTTTAAATTATAATCAAAGACTGACAACCTGATTGGAAGGACTGGAAGCTGACTCCTTCAGTGAGAGAGCCTTTCTGAGTCTCTGTCTATGTTCCACCGCCAAACCACAACAACCCGCCGGTCGGAGGGGGAGCGTCTTATCTTCCGACTGGGAGCCCTCCAACCACAGGGGATGAACTTGGACTTCACCAGTTTCTCCCTCCCCCCACCTTGTCTCAGCCGAGTCCCTCCCGCCCGGCACCGCCTTCCTGGCCTGCAGTCTTCTTCTTGACCTCTCTGCCTCCATCCTACTCCGACCTATCACCCTCACCTTGACCTCTTTCCACCTATCACATTTCCAACGCCCCTCCTCCAAGTCCCTCCTCCCTACCTTTTATCTTCTCCTGCTGAACACTCTCTGCTCATTCCTGAAGAAGGGCCTGTGCCCGAAACGTCGAATCTCCTGTTCCCTGGATGCTGCCTGACCTGCTGTGCTGTTCCAGCAATAAAGTTTCAACTATTTTCTAATCAACTTGTTCAGAGATGTCATGGCTCCTCTCTGGAGCAGGTGGGACTTCATCTCAGGCTTCCTAGTCCAGGGGTAGGGACATTGCCACTGCACGGCAAGAGCGCTCCACCCCATCTTCCCCGAGGAAAGGGGGTTACAGATTGTGCTAACACCAGGGCCTATGCCTCTTTGAGGGGAGGGGAAATCGTTAATAAGAGCAGACTGCCCCCAAACAGATCTCCACACAGATCTACCGATCTCCATCGTTCCCAGTACCAGTGGTGAGTGAGTGAATACTCCAGGAGGCATTGAGGTCCTGGTCTCAGCTTGCTGCTTTCGCAAGGCATGTTGCACTGCCCCACAGCCATTTTCTGCAGGCCACATTTGAGCGTGCTGACTCTGAATCCTGGGCACTATCTCTGAGCGATAGAGCTACATGACACAGCATCCTAAATGGCAGTCTCATTAGGCAGGCCAGTGTCATTCCAGCCCCTTCCAAAATCCCACACGGGCAAACACTTTGACCAGGTGCACATGTGGCCTCTTTCTTTCCCATTCACCCCCAAGGGATCATGCTGCCTCTTGAAGGACTGTCTAACTCCACGGCTGCTCTCAGTCTCTCCCTGGTGAGTTGCTGTTTTTGGTTAGCGAAACCTGTCAAGAGCAGGGCCTCAGGTATCTTCCCGTGTTGGCCAGGATCCCACTCATGTGTGTAGAAGCATAAAGAGAAAGAGAAATCGCTGGAAAAGCTCAGCAGGTCTGGCAGCATCTGTGGAGAGAAATCGGCGTTAACCATCCGGGTCAGGTGAAAGCCCAAGCTTCAGCAATGCAAGCTTCTGCTGAAAGTACAGTCTTCTGCTAAAACATAGCAAGGGAAGACATGTTCATGTTGTACCTTTCCCCACCAGCAGACCTGCCGTAAGGATTTACAGCTGATTTTAAAGGGAAGTGGCAGCCAATTTGTTCCCAGCTAATACCCACAAACCGCATTCTGATTGTTGCATTTTCCCAAAGCAAGATCTCGGGCAGCTGGTGCTGGGTTCCTTACTAAGACGCTCACAAGAAATCTCATTTTCCCTTTGGAGGAACAGCATACAGGCATTTTCTTTGCTCCAGTAGAAATGAGAAGTATTGAAAACGTTCAGCACATCTGGCACTGTCTCTGCAGGGAGGAAAAGAGGGCAGTTGCCCTTTGTCAGAATGGTATAGACCATGGATCAGTAGCATTGAGTCAGCTTCTTTCTTTCACTGACAATCTGCTGACAGCTTTCAGCATTTCTGTTTTTATTTTACATTTCCATCCTCTGCAGTACTTTTCATCTCTCGTTAAGTGCTCCTTACTGAGTCATAAAGTCATAGAGATGTGCAGCATGGAAACAGACCCTTCGGTCCAACCCGTCCATGCCGACCAGATATCCCAACCCAATCTAGTCCCACCTGCCAACACCCGGCCCATATCCCTCCAAACCCTTCATATTCATATACCCATCCAAATGCCTCTTAAACGTTGCAATTATACCAGCCTTCACCACTTCCTCTGGCAGCTCATTCCATACACGTACCACCCTCTGTGTGAAAATGTTGCCCCGTAGGTCTCTTTTAGATCTTTCCCCTCTCTCCCTAAACTGATGCCCTCTAGTTCTGGACTCCCTGACCCCAGGGGAAAGACTTTGCCTATTTACCCTATCCATGCCCCTCATAATTTTGTAAACCTCTATAAGGTCACCTCTCAGCCTCCGACGCTCCAGGGAAAACAGCCCCAGCCTATTCAGCCTCTCCCTATAGCTCAAATCCTACAACCCTGGCAACATCCTTGTAAATCTTTAAGTGTATAAGTCCTGCTAAGATTTGCTTTCCCAAAATGCAGCACCTTGCATTTATCTGAATTAAACTCCATCTGCCACTTCTCAGCCCATTGGCCCATCTGGTCCAGATCCTGTTGTAATCTGAGGTAAGGTAACCCTCTTCGCTGTCCACTACACCTCCAATTTTGGTGTCATCTGCAAACTTACTAACTGTACCTCTTATGCTCACATCCAAATCATTTATGTAAATGACAAAAAGTAGTGGACCCAGCACCGATCCTTGTGGCACTCCACTGATCACAGGCCTTCAGTCTGAAAAACAACCCTCCACCACCACCCTCTGTCTTCTACCTTTGAGCCAGTTCTGTATCCAAATGGCTAGTTCTCCCTGTATTCCTTGAGATCTAACCTTGCTAACCAGTCCCCCATGGGGAACCTTGTCGAATGCCTTACTGAGCATTTGTAGGCAAGAATAATTTTTCTTTTAAATGAGAAAAATATTATCACACAATGTTTCTGCAAAGAAAGCCCACATATTAATAGAAGTAGTAGATAATTACAGGTGAATGTGTTGGTCCTGTTGGATTCTGGATGCCAAACACAGACACCGAGTATATGGTCAGCTGACTGCCATCTACCCTCCTTTCCACTATTTTAATATAACCAAATCAAACAAAATTATTGTAAACAGCTCCTAAAGGATCCTGTATCCAAAATCAAAAGAAAACTTACAAAAATATAAATCAAAATAGCATTTTAGGAATTCTCCTTTCTGTACTGAGACTAAGAACCAGTTCTTGGGGCTAGAATACTAGAGAGTTTTAATAAAAGGAGACATTTGTCTTACATAAAAAAGTACAGTTTATTCCATGTTTTAAATAGGTACAATCCACATTCACTAGGGAAGTATGATAGGTCACATCTGTCTCCATCGAGATCTCATACAAAATGAATCTAATCTCCACACAATGACTGTTTAACATCATCAGTTCGGGTGGAGCCAATGCAATTTTAACATTAACTCTTTCAGCATCATTGTCATGTACGACAGTTGATGCTAATTTGTTGAAATCGATTGTCATTTTAAATGAAAATTCAATAAATACTATTGGAGGAACAAAGGATAGAAAAAGAACAGCTGGTGAGGCACTGATTGGATCTCTCTTTGGAAGAGCCAACTTGACTTAATGGACTGTATGACCTCCTTTTCCACTACACTATTCTGTTCTATGCGACCTAAAGCACACTGTATAAGCACTGAATGGTCAAAACGCATGATGGATAATGGGCCAAGGAACAGAATAAGCAACAGGGCCCATCATTTCTCTCCCTGATCATATGCAGTTGTGTGGGATGTGAAATGCTAATTTACTTGAAGGTGAGAAGGAAACATGGAATTGACAGTACCCCGAATCGAAGGCCATTCAAGCCTCCCTCCCCCACCCCCCACCCCTTTAATATATTAATCTTTAATATATTAGCATGCCAGATATACCCATGAAAACACCATTTGGACAAATAAAATGAAGCCTTGGCATTTAACTCCACAGTGAATAACAAACATGTGCTGCAAATTGACATCGAGTTTAAAGTGTTGTTCAACAGATGGGGTAGTCTTCCCACTGGATTTGGACAAGTATTTTGTTCTCCTGGGAGCTTTGTTGACAGAGTATAGGAGACATTAGTTCATTGAGATTGGGTGGAAGCAGTGTGAGGACTCAGGACATGATTGACTGAGGGAGGGAGAAGGCGTCAAAATGTATCTAGAAGTGGACAGAGGAAAGAAGCTAAACTATACACAAGGAAGAACAAGTCTACAAATAGGAGGTAAAGCATGCTTTTGAGAGGATGAGGGAGTCAAAGAAGAATAGATGGTAGCATCCTGGATACTGTGTTGAAGGATGGTAAGGAATGGGGAGATCAGAATTAATTGAATTTGTAGTTTACAATGAGGAAAGAGAGAATGTTACAACAACTAATGGACATGATGAGCTTTTAAATGAGACAGATTTTGTTGTTAAACAATCAAAAAAGGACGTAAAAACCAAAGATTACCAGGAATGTAAATTCAGAGAATGTAATTCAATGGCTCTCCAGAAAATTCCTTTGTGGATCATATTCAGCCATGAAAGGCATCATGGAATGTCACACCTGCAAGGTATTGAGGAATATCAGATAGAGAAACTTCAAAGGATGAGATACAATGCGAAATCCCCCTCCCTCTCCCTCTCTTTCTGATTGCTGGAAGCTATTGCAAATAAGCAAAGTCCTGTCAAAAAGGAAACAGGACAACTCCCACCAACTGCTCAACTGCTCACATCAGCATTACAAGAACCACCTGAGTTGACCGTGACAACATTTCACCATCCATTCCACAAGGACTGACTTGTATATTTTTTCTCTGATATGGGTTTCCTTCCTTCTCATTTCTAACCTGGTTTGTATGTGTATTGCTTTTCATTATTCTGCTTCCAATCTCATCATTAATTAACTCACTCTTTCCTTCATCCAAGAAAACTTGGTTAAGTCGGTTCTTTTAAAAACATGAATGCATTGGAGCTGGGAAAGTTATCCCTAAGGGAAGTGATCCCTTGTGTTAAATGAAATTTATTAAAATCAACAAAGGTGTTGCATAAAGAAGGCAAGCCAGTTCCTGCCTCCTTGCCCAGGACTATGACATATTGGGATGTCTTGGCCAGATTTGGGAATTCTTGACTGAAGACTCATCATAACGCAGGGAGGAAAATAAGAAACAAAATGCAGAAAAGGATGGTTTTGCTGGGGGATATGGATTTTTGACTGAGCCATTTTAGGTGACTAAAGACACAACTACCTTTTCCTTTGAAGAAAAAACATTAAAGCGTAAGAAATTATGCTCTCCAATAGGGAAAGATGTGACAGCTACTTTGAAGTGCTTATGAAAGGTAGATTATGGAGTCATTCCTACAAAAAAGACAGATACTTCAGCTGCCTTATGAACATTGCCAGAGTTTAAGAAATCAGACAGACAATTCAGTACCATTTGGTCACAATGGAGACCCAGTGAAACCCTTAAAGCTTAAAAAGTCTATCTGGCCAGGAAATGAAGTGTTGCTGACTGCAGTCTCCCAAGATGTTCACTGAGGTCTGAGAGAGCATTGTTAATGAGACAGAAAAGCACCAAGTTATCACCAGGGCTCGATGTACTGCTGCTAATCCAGGCATTGAAAATGTTGAAAGGCAGCTCTATTTGTGTATCTATATTTTGCTCTCCAGTCCTGGTCAAAGTCCTAGCATCTGATGATTTGGGAATCACTGTTTTTAGAAATAAGGGATAAATGCAAATTCTAAATCAAAGGATTTTGTCTGCACATTTTATGATATAATGCAAGTATTGATTGTATTTTTTTTTCTCTCTGAGGAAAGACATATCCAGCAAAACTGATACATAAGATAGACTCATCCAACTTGCCTCATTTATTTCAAACAAGAGTCCTGTTACATTCAGTACGTTCTTTTCTTAATGCTGCTTTTTTAAAGCATTTCTTTTTTTCTAGGTAGAAAGGAATGGCTCTTCTACATTAATATGAAGAGTCACAGCCTTATCTATCCTGGCTTCAACTATCTCCAAGTTCCACCAATCACTCCATGAGACAGTCCAAAACCTCCTTCCTTATAAAACATAAGATCATAAAAAGTAGGAGTAGAACTGGACCATGCAGCTCATTAAGCCCTCTCTACTATTTAACATAATTATGGCTGATCTGATTTATCAACTTCCTTTCCTACCTATCCACCATGACCCTTGACTCCATTTCAATCAAAGATCTGCCAAATCTCAAGCTCAAATATTTTCAATCACCAGCCTCCACTGATCTCTATTGAAAAGAATTCCAAAGGCTAACAAACCCCTGAGAGATGACTTTCCTCTTTATCTTCAGCTTAAATGGGAGACTTCTTATTTGTAAACTGTGTCCCCTACTTCTGGACCCCCCACAAAGCGTCCTCTCAGCATCCAATCTATCAAGACCACTCAGATTCTTTCGTGTTTCAATAAGATCACCTCTTGTTCTAAACTCTAAATAATGTAGATCAAACCTGTTCAACCCTTCCTCATTAGACCTCCCCAGGAATCAAAAGGTTAAATCTTCTCTGAACTGCTTTATGCTGATGATTACAAAGTCAAGGTTCACTTGATTTTGCAAAGGCTGTGATTTTTTTTCCATTGGACTTAAAAGGTAAGGGATGACCTTTATTGAGGTTTATGAAAGTCATGAAGGGCATAGATAAGGTGAATAACAATGATCTTTTCCCTGGGGTGGGCAAGTTCAAAGCCAGGGGGTATATTTTTAAGGTGAGGGGAGAAAGATTTAAAAAAGAAATGCTAAGCAACTTGTTACAGTGTGGTCCGTGTCTGGAATGAGCTGTCAAAGAAAGTGATGGATGTAGGTACAGTTACAATGTTTAAAAAGACATTTGGAAAAGTTTGTGAATAGGAAATGTTTGGAAGGACATGGGCCAAGCACAGGCAAGTGAGGCTAATTTAGTTTGGGGTCAGCGTGCACTGTTTGGACCGAAGGGTCTGTTTCGATGCAGTATGACTCTATGACTCTGCTAGTACATGAACAGAATCATGTTAATGAAGCACCAAAGGCTAAAATTGCGCATCATTCCCATATTCTGATTGGAGTTAAAATTGAGTCCCGTCAGTTTACGTCCACTGCCATTCATAGTCAGATGAGGTAGATCAAATTTGTAAGGAAATAAGGAAGATGCATTAGATGGGGAAGTGAACACGTGAGAAGTACTTTGTAGAAGAGCTAATATTTCAGTGGTGCACTGGGCTAGCAATCCTTGCTTAAGGAACTTGTGACCATCAGAAATCAGGTAATTCTTCTTTCATTCTTGAAAGCCAGGGCTTAGGAGGATGAGACTGAATTTTATTGGAACAATTAAACTACTCTCCATGGTGCTGATGCATTGGATTCACTTCAGCAGGGGCCAGTGCTGAAATTTCAATCAAATGTTATTCTTAAACAACGCTGAGCTTCTGACCGATTTACACAGGCTGCATGGTGGAGAGATTTAAGTAAGATTTCTGTAAACAACTCAGTTCAGATAGAGTTCAGCTTCTATCCATACCATATAACACTTGCAGTGAACAGTAATTAGACATAATCTGAGGCCTTATTAACTCAGGGAGAAGTTACTGTTGAAATGATTGAAAGTGAAATCATTTAGGATCAGTGGTAAGGAAGCAAAATTTGATCTCACTTCTAAATACTTTATCTTCCACCATTCTGATTCACTTTGCCTTGATTTTGGAGGATTTATTACAGTCCGTCCATTCACCAGCACCACAATATTTTCTTGAGAAAACAAGCTTCCAAGTATCTCCAAATATCAGCGCTTAATGTTCCCTCTTGGGAACATTAAGAATGTTTCAGGAAAACACATTCAATTATCTCCTCCATGCTTCCCATGTGGTGCCCAGCTGACTGATAGCAGACCAAAGATCAAGGTGCCAGCCATAGCAAAACATGCATTTATTTAGCAGCTGTCATAACCTCAAGACTTAGCAAAAGTGCATTCTAGCCAGTGAAGTACTTTTACAACATAATCACCACTATGATGTAGGAATCATTGCAGCCAATGTTTGCACATCAAACTCTCATGGGATGCAGAAGAAACAAAAAGGAAGATTTGCACTTTTTATAGCCACAGTCATCGAACATCTCAATGTGGTTTTCAGCCAATGAGCTACTTTTGAAGTGTAGTCACTGTTGAAATGTAGGAAATATAAAAGCCAATGTGCACACAGCAGCCCCACAGCAGCAATGTGACAATCACCAGTTAATTTGCTATTTTGTGATATCCATCAAGACACTGAGGCTAACCCATCACCTCTTTATCAAAAACAATTGTGTGGATTTGTTACCTCCATGAGAGAGCAAACAGAGTTTCAGTTCACTGACTCAGCCAAAAGATTACACTTCAGACTGGACATCTCTCCATCTGTGTTGCACTTGAGAATTAGGATAGATTGTTTACACAAGGCCTCGAATAAGGTTTGTACCCACTACCTGTGACCCAGAGGCAAGAATGTTACTGGCTGAACCTGAAGTCAACCATGGTAGTTACCAAATAATGTGTTTCAATGAGGTTGGTGTGGGATCAGAATTGATGAGGATACCAGGGCAATAAACTCAGAAGTATTAACCTAATTGTGCATGATGTAGATATAGGAGATGCTGTTCTGATTAACCAACATCGTTATAGGCGTAACATTCTAAGGTTGGCACAGGATGAGAAAGAGAGAAAGTGCATGCTCCAAGATGGCATAATCAAAGTGAGTTACAGTGACTGGGGCTCACACATACTCGTGGTGCCAAAGCTAGATGTTACCCAATAATTATCTTTGGACTATCACAACGTCAATGCCATTACAAAGGCTGATGCCTATCCAATTCCACTGCTGGAGGACTGTGTTGAAAAGTGGGACAAGCAACTTACATTTCTAAGTTAGACTTTTTCAGAGGCTACTGGCAAGTACAGAGGAAACTCAAATATCCAAATATCAATTATCCGAATATCGGATTATCTGAAGGGGATCTCAAGGTCCCAATAGAAACATTACGTCAAAGAGCTGTTTCAACCCTGATCGCATCTTTTGTTTACAGATACAATGATTAAAAACAAACTCGTCTCACTGAAACACTGCCAAGAAGTTCTGGACGGTCCAGGCACTGTCTCCAAATACTGACCTCCCAACCTCTCTCTCTCTCCCCCTACACTTTCCCTGGAGTTCTACACAGAGGTGAACCCTAAACCCACCACCTTCCCCAGATAATCTCTTGAACATTGTCCTGTACAGGGCAGAGATGGAACCTGTCAAAAGGTTGTGTGTGCGCAGGTGCGCTATTTGGACATTTACCCAAAAAAGGTAGCAACAGTCTTACTGTTGGTGTACAGTTCAGCTGCCTAGGAAATGGGGGGAGGAGCAGGGGTGTGAATAGGGTTCGGAAGGGTTAGGGTGGGTGGGGTGAGAGCGAGGGGGCAGAGTCTCTCTCATGGTGTGCTGCTGCCTAGTCTCCTGAACAGAGAGCAGACTTCACAGAAAACTCTGAGCCCCAGAGGAAAGCAATTAACCAAATAATTAATTATCCGAATGAAATAGTGCCCGCCCATCATGTTTGGACAATCGAGGTTCCTCTGTACATCTGTCAGAGAGAACAAAGGTAATTTCGTAACGCCAAATGGACCATATCAGTTCAAAGTTATGCTATTTGGTGTGAAGAATGCTCCAGCCACATTTCAGAGACTGACTAGTAAGGTCATTGCTGGATTACCCAACCATGTGGTGTATATTGATGGCCTGGTGACTTTTGGTAACCATTGGTAAGTCATGGAAGGAACATTTACAGCATTTATCGGACTTGTTTGATCGACTTCGAAAGGTAGACTTGATGGTAAACCAGGCTAAAAGCGAATTTGCCAAAGCCCAAGTCACCTTTCTGGGCCATGGAGATGCAAAAATGAAAGCAATTGGGGAATTTCCCACACCATTGATGAAGAAAGCAGTATGATGGTTCCTGAAGTTGAGTGGATTTTATCGAAAGTTTGTGCTGAACTTTAGCAGTGTGGCTTCTCCACTCACCGAATTGTTAAAAAAAGGCCAGAAGTTTCACTGGCATTTGACAGCCTAAAAACTGTGTTAACCACTGCTCCAGTATTAGCCACACCAGATTACACAAAGCCTTTCAAGGTGGCTATCGATACCAGTGATGTGAGTGTCGGTGCAGGAGGATTATGAGGGAATAGGATGATCCTTCAGATATTTTTCCCAGATGTTGAACGTTCATCAACAGAAATATTCAAAGGTGAAGAAAGAGACTTTAAGCTTGGTGTTGGCATTACAACAGTTCAGTGTTTATATTACCAGCAATGCATCTGACACAATTGTAGACACTGATCACAACCCATTGACATTTGTGGAAAAATTTAAGGACAAAAATGCCAGATGGAGCTTGTTGTTGCAGCCATTCACTTTGACAATTGTGCAGGTAGCAGGTTGAGAAAAAGTGATTGGCGATGCGTTATCGAGACTCGAATGAGACATGGAGGTGTTCGATGGTGGGTGTACTCTGGCTTGAATTTGCATGTGGTTGTGCATGTTTGCATGTTTATAGTTAATATAGTGTATATGTGTGTTTAACTACTAACTGGTTTTGGAGGGTTATAAATGAAGCCATCGTTTAGTATTGATGGCTTTTTTTAAGGGGGGAGGTGTCACAAAGCTAGTCCCTTTTTTTTCTAAAAGCTGTTTCTTGGCTCAAGGAGACTATGTCCTTGATTTTTTTTCAGAGGGGTAATAAAACGGGCGTGGCACCAGTCAGATTGGTTTGGTACAGAGATGAAAATGATTTTGAGAAGTCTTTTGTAAACAAATGAGACTTCAGGCCAAAGTGGTCATGTTTTAGAAGTCACATGTATAAAGAAAGGGGAGTGGTCAGCTCTCTAGCTGAGTTGAGCAGTTTTTGTTCAGTCTTGCACTGGTGAGAAGTTCAAAAGGGAGCTGTGCGGAAACTTTCTCTCTCTCTCTTTCTGCCCTTCAATTTCATCTGGTGAGCATGTGTTCCATTTATACTGTTTACTGGGAATGTTGTATATATTCGGAACAGCATAATTAATCGAGTTGGATAGGTTGAGTTCTGTAGGGGTTCTTTATTCTGTTCTTTGTGTTTCATTGTGTAACCTTGTGAATAAATTTTTGTCTGTTTTAAACCCTGGTAGTCAACTTAGCTAACTTAATCTGGGAAATTTTCACTGTACACTTAACGAAAACAAATTGCAAATTTATGGTCTGAGCTGCCTGTATAAGAATGTTTGAGTGATCTGGCTTAGTCCATAACACCTGTCATTGTGCTCCTGTGTCTTCATGGCCCAATTAGGCTTATATATAAAGAATGGGCACTTGCACTGAGCTGCTGTAGACAACAGTGATGCATCCCTAACCACCCAACCACCAACACCTGCAACACAAGTCAGTGCATTAATGAGAGCAAAAGGGATAACTGGACCAAGACAAAAACAAATAACATCAAAATATCAAATCTTCCGTGTTCTGTTCAGTCACTGCATCCAAACTGATCTCAATTATTGCTGGTTCAGAGGCAATGTTTTGGAGAGCCAACTGAATATCCACCATCACTTAAAGTTGTTGTGCCCATGAATTATACTGATTAATTTGTGTAATATGTAAAAACACGTTTGCTCTGAAAAAAACTGTTGTTGAAATTAAATTGTGATTATACATGGAACTACACAAGGTTTAACCTATTTGTCTCAACAGGACATTAAAGTACAAGCAAACGTTTGGGATGTTCATTGAGAGTGCATTCAAATGCAACATATCTTTCCAGATGATTTAACATCTGCCATTCTCCAGATAAGTGTTGGACCTAGCTTACAATGGACCCACTGACCACTTGGTTGCAGAATAGAATTCCATTCCAACTGGATGTGAGAAGAAACCCATTCTATCACACTGAGGAGTTTATGAGGGGATTTTCAAACACTATTGTGTGTTCATGTTCAAGTCACCAGGCACCACTCGTGTGGACAATGGAAAATAGATTGCCCGGAAACGTCAATTTACCTGCTCCTCGGATGCTGCCTGCTGTGCTTTTCCAGCAACACTCTAATCTAGACAATGGAAAATAGATTCTCAGATGACTTGGCACAAACCAGATTGTGATCAGGAACACTTATTAACATGTGTTTTGAGAGCAGCCTCAAGTAGTCAGACAGGGAGAAACAGAGGAAACAGACTGAGACCAGGAAAGGAAGCACCCTGCCTATCAGTATGCAGAGAAACAGGGCAAATACTTACCTACAACTCTTTGACCAGTCCTTCTGCTATTCCTTGACCACAGTAAATCCAAAAACATGCAATAATAAGCAATAAACCATAATGAATCTATTGACAGAAACTTGCTATTTCCCCTTCTTGAGTGAACCCATGGGAATCTTCAGACCTACCGCGGTTCAAGATTCCATCTTTAGACAATCAAATATGATCATGAACTGTTGGGTTTTTAAAACATGGAGTATTCTACCTCCTTTGTAATTACCTTTTCAAGTTCTTGTGTCTGTCTGTGTATCTGTCAGCACATTTACAATTGCACTCAAGTGTTGAGAGAAATAAACAGCAACAATTTCTGTAAACATATGAGAAAACATGCCTTTTGTCTGTCATAGAGTCATAGCGTCATAGAGATGTACAGCATGGAAATAGACCCTTCGGTCCAACCCATCCATGCCGACCAGATATTCCAACCCAATCTAGTCCCACCTGCCAGCATCCGGCCCATATCCCTCCAAACCCTTCCTATTCATATACCCATCTAAATGCCTCTTAAATGTTGCAATTTGTACCAGCCTCCACCACTTCCTCCGGCAGCTCATTCCATACACGTACCACCTTCTGCATGAAAAGGTTGCCCCTTAAGTCTCTTTTATATCTTTCCCCTCTCTCACTAAACCTATGCCCTCCAGTTCTAGTCTCCCCCACCCCAGGGAAAAGACTTTGTCTATTTATCCTATCCATGCCCTTCATAATTTTGTAAACTTCTATAAGGTCACCCCTCAGCCTCCGACGCTCCAGAGAAAACAGCCCCAGCCTGTTCAGCCTCTCCCTATAGCTCAAATCCTCCAATCCTTGCAACATCGTTCGTGAAAGGCACAGCACTTAAGGGGTTAAGATACATTTCCTTTTCAAACTCATCTTTCTATGGCCTTACAATTATTGACCATAGAGTTACTAACATTGTGATTCCATCATTTCATTTTCAGCTTTCATTTCCAGCAGCAGTGAGAACAGTGAGACCAGGGACCAACGGGCTGCCGGGAAGGTAAATTAATCCTTTAAAAACCTCCCTCGGGAATAGGCAGAGCACACACTGAGCAGGAGTGTACACAGGACTGCTGAGTCAATGAGATAATATATTTGAGCGATTGCTACTTAAGCAGTGTCTCCCACTCATCCCCCTTCTCTAACTAAACAAAACAGGTTCAGTGCACCAGGTTGGTAAGACGACTAGTATTGTTTTCCTCAATAGTCTCTTTGGGAATTCAAAACAGTGTGAATGAATGGTAGGGCAATTGAAAGCTCCTCCTGTAGAATGTGGGAGGTAAGGGTCATCACTAGTGTCCCCGCTGACTTCATCTGCGGGAAGTGCACCCAACTCCAGTTCCTCGGAAACCAGCTGGAGCTGGATGAACTTTGGATCATTCGGGAGTGGGGGGGGGGGGGGGGGGGGCGGTGATTGAGTTACAGAGAGGTAATCACACTTCAGGTACAGGAAAAAGGTAGATGGGTAACAGCCAGGGGACGGAAAGGGAACCAGTATAGGGATCCCCTGTGGCCGTTCCCCTCTAAAACAAGCATACCAGTTTGGATACTGTTGAGTGGGGGAGCTTACCAAAGGTAAGCCATGGGGCACAGGTCTCTGGCATAGAGTCTGATCCCTGTTGCTCAGAAAGGAAGCCGGGAGAGGAATAGAGCATTAGTCGCTGGGGACTCCAAAGTTAGGGGGACAGCTAGGAGGTTCTTGGGAACAAAAGAGACTCTTGGATGATGTTTTGCCTCCCAGGTGCCAGTGTCCGTGATGTCTCGGATCGTGTTTTCGGATCATTGAGGGGGAGAAGGAGCATCTCCAAGTTGTGGTCGACGTACGCACCAACGACATAGGTAGGAAAAGATTTGGGAATGTAAGGCAGAAATTCAGGGAATGAGGTTGGAAGCTTAGAGCTAGAACAAACAGAGTTGTTACCTTCAAAGTTTGTGAGAAGATTGTAGCTCGGGTGCTCGTTGTTGTGGTTCTGTTCGCCAAGCTGGGAATTTGTGTTGCAGATGTTTCATCCCCTGTCTAGGTGACATCCTCAGTGCTTGGGAGCCTCCTGCAAAGCGCTTCTGTGATGTTACCTCTGGCATTTATAGTGATTTGTATCTGCCGCTTCCGGTTGTCAGTTCCAGCTGTCCGCTGCAGTGGCCGGTATATTGGGTCCAGATCGATGTGCTTATTGATTGAATATGTGGATGACGTGTTATCTTTGGTTTGTTACCTGTGCCACATGCTAGCAAGGCAAGGAATGGGGGAAGAGAGAACAGTTGAACACATGGCGACAGGGATGGTGCAAGAGGGTGGGATAATTGAGGCTCATTCTGGGGTAGATGGGACCTCTTCATATGAGATGGTCAACACCTGAACCAGAGAGGTACCAATATCCTGGAGGGGATGAAATTTGTAATACTCTGCAGGAGTGTTTAAACTAATTCAACTGTGGGATGAGAACCTGACTTGTAGCTCCAGTGTGCAGGAAGTTGAGCGTAGTGAGGACATAAATAAGTTTTCATGGTTGCAAGAGTGCACCAGCAGGCAAGAAGGATGTTTGAAGTTTCAACGCCAGGAGCATCTGGAATAAGGTGGGTGAACTTGCAGCATGGGTTGGTGCCTGGGACTTCGATGTTGTGGCCATTTTGGAGACATGGATAGAGCAGAGTCAGGAAAGGATGTTGCATGTTCCGGGGTTTACATGTTTCAGGAAGAACAGGGAAGATGGTAAAAAAGGGGAATGTGTGGCATTGTTAGTCAACTGTATTACAGTGGCAGAAAGGACATTTGATGAGGTCTTGTCTACTGAGGTAGCATGGGCTGAGGTTTGAAACAGGAAAGGAGAGGTCACCTTTTTGGAAGTTTTCTATAGGCCTCCAAAACGTTCCAGAGATGTAGAGGAAAGGATTGCAAAGGTGATTCTGGATAGGAGCAAAAGTAACAGTGTAGTTATTATGGAGTCTTTAACTTTCCAAATATTGATTGGAAACAATATAGTACTTCAGATGGGTCAGTTTTTGTCCAATGTGTGCAGGAGGGTTTCCTGATGCAGTATGTCGATAGGCCAAGAAGAGGTGAGGCCACATTGGATCTGGTACTGGGTAATGAACTAGGCCAGATGTTAGGTTTGGAGGTAGATGAGCACTTTGGCGATAGTGACCACAATTCAGTTATGTTTACTTTAGCAATGGAAAGGGATAGATATATTCTGCAGAGCAAGAGTTATAGCTGGGGTAAAGACAATTATAATGTGTTTAGGCAAGATTTAGGATGCATAGGATGGAGAAGTAAACTGTCAGGGATGGGCACAATTGAAATGTGGAACTTGTTCAAGAAACAGCTACTGCAGGCCTTTGATAGGTACGTTCCTGTCAGGCAGGGAAGAAGTGGTCAAATGAGGGAGCCGTGATTTACTAAAGAAGTTGAATCTCTTGTCAAGAGGAAGAAGAAGGCTTATGTAAAGATGAGATGTGAAGGCTCAGTTAGGGCGCATGAGAGTTACAAGTTAGCCAAGAAGGGCCTAAAGAGAGATCTAAGAAGAGGCAGGAGTGGGCATGAGAAGTCTTTGGCAGGTAGGATCAAGGAAAACCCTAAAGCTTTCTATAGATATGTCAGGAATAAAAGAAAGAATAGAATAAGATTAGGGCCAGTCAAGGACAGTAGTGGGACATTGTGCGTAGAGTCCAAGGAAATAGGAGTTAGGAGATAGGAGAGGCACTAAATGAATACTTTTCATCAGTATTCACACTGGAAAAAGACAGTGTTGTCGAGGAAAATACTAAGTTACAGGCTACGAGACCTGTTTGGATTGAGGTTCATGTGGAGGAGGTATTAGCCATTCTGGAAAGTGTGAAAATAGATAAGTCCCCTGGGCTGAGTGGGATTTATCCTAGGATTCTCTGAAAAGTCAGGGAAAAGATTGCAGAGCCTTTGGCTTTGATCTTTATGTCATTATTGTCTACAGGAATAGTGGCAGAAGACTGGAGGATAGCAAATGTTGTCCCCTTGTTTTAAAAAGGGGGAGTAGAGACAACCCTGGTAATTATAGACCAGTGAACCTTACTTCAGTTGTAGGTAAAGTGTTGGAAAGGATTATAAGAGATAGGATTTATAATCATCCAGAGAGGAAGAATTTGATTAGGAACAGTCAACACGGTTTTGTGAAAGGTAAATTGTGCCTCACAACCTTTATTGAGTTCATTGAGAAAGTGACCAAAGAGGTGGATTGGGACAAAGCGATTGATGTGGTGTCTGTGGATTTCAGTAAAGCATTTGATAAGGTTCCCCATGGTAGGCTATTGCAGAAAATACAGAGGCATGGGATTGAAAATGATTTTGCAGTTTGGATCAGAAATTAGCTAGCTGAAAGAAGACAGAGGGTGGTGGTTGATGGGAGATGTTCATCCTGGAGTTCAGTTAGTAGTGGGGTACCGCAAGGATCTGTTTTGGGGCCACTGTTGTTTGTCATTTTTATAAATGACCTGGATGAGGTTGTAGAAGGATGAGTTAGCAAATTTGTGGATGACACGAAGGTCGGTGGAGTTGTGGACAGTGCGGAAGGATGTTGCAGGTTACCGAGGGACATAGATAAGCTGCAGAGCTGTGCGGAGAGGTGGCAAACGGAGCATAATCCGGAAAAGTGTGAGGTGATTCATTTTGTAAGGAGTAACAGGAATACAGAGTACTGGCCTAATGGTAGTGTGAATGAGCAGAGAGATCTTTGTGTCCATGTATCTCGATTCCTGAAAGTTGCCACCCAGGTTGATGGGGTTGTTAAGAAGGAATACAGTATGTTAGCTTTTATTAATAGAGGGATTGAGTTTCGGAGCCATGAGGTTACATTGCTGCTGTATAAAACTCTGGTGAGGCTGTACTTGGAGTATTGCATATAGTTCTGGTCGCCAGACTATTGGAAAAGGTGCAGAGGAGATTTATTAGGATGCTGCTTGGTATGGAGGGAAGGTCTTATAAGGAAAGGCTGAAGGACTTGAGGCTGTTTTTGTTAGAAAGAAGAAGGTTGAGACGTGACTTAATAGAAACATACAAGATGATGAGAGGATTAGATAGCGTGAACAGTGTGAGTCTTTTTCCTCGGATGGTGATGGCTATCATGAGAAGACATAGCTTTGAATGGAGGGGTATTTGATATAGGACAGATGTCAGATGTCAGGTTCTTTAGTCAGAGAGTAGTAAGGACGTGGAATACCCTACCTGCAACAGGAGTAGACTCGCCAACTTTAAGGGCATTTAAATGGTCATTGGATAGGCATATGGATGAGAATGGATGGATAGGCATATGGATGAGAATGGAATAGTGTAGGTTAGATGGACTTCAGATTGGTTTCACAGGTCGGTGCAGCATCGAGGGCTGAAGGGCCTGTGCTGCGCTGTAACACTCCATGTTCAATCACGAACAAGCTGCCCATTAAAAACTGAAGTTTGCTTAAATAAAAATTAGAAACAACCTTAGTCACATTTTAAGTGGTGGGAGCACAAAGCGTATTGCAGCAGTGTATTCCTGGCACTGTGCATTCTGTCCCTTTACCCCAGGCACTGTCTGTCATGCCGACTGATGTGGAATGAGACTGACTGGATTGAAGATGCACTCAACTCAGCCACATGTTAGAAGTTTCACCTTTCTTTAAAGCAGACAGTTTCCTCCAGAGAGGCTCATTAAAATGGCATGGAAGAGTACTGGAGAGTGGCTGATGCAGCAGCAGATCACAAAGTGCCCTTTTATTTCTATTACTTGGCTTCAAAACCAGCCCACTTTGACATGAAAGCACAACCGTCTTAATCAACACCAGACGAAAAAATATTTGATGAAAATGAATATTTAGCCAAGAGTATCATGACTTGTCCTCCTTGAAGCATAGGAACAAGAATAGGCCATTCTGCCCTTGACGTTTTTTCTGTATTCAGTAAGATCATAGCTAATTTGTACCTTAATACCATTTAATCTAATGTCCTTACCTAACAAAAATATGTCATAGAGTCATAGAGATGTACAGCATGGAAACAGACCCTTCGGTCCAACCTGTCCACGCCGACCAGATATCCCAACCCAATCTAGTCCCACCTGCCAGCACCCGGCC
>NC_057744.1:12153473-12178428 GCF_004010195.1 Chiloscyllium plagiosum | reverse complement strand
AGCCGCAACATGACCTCCCAACTCCTGTACTCAATACTCTGACCAATAAAGGAAAGCATACCAAAGGCCTTCTTCACTACCCTACCTATCTGCGACTCCATTTTCAAGGAGCTATGAACCTGCACTTCAAGGTCTCTTTGTTCAGCAACACTCCCTAGGACCTTACCATTAAGTATATAAGTCCTGCTAAGATTTGCTTTCCCAAAATGCAGCACCTCACATTTATCTGAATCAAACTCCATCTACCACTTCTCAGCCCATTGGCCCATTTGGTCCCGATCCTGTTGTAATCTGAGGTAACCCTCTTTGCTGTCCACTATGTCCATAATAAAATCCAGAGGAACTGTGGATGCTGTAAATCAGAAACAAAAGCCAAAATTGCCGGGAAATCTCAGCAGATCTGGCAGCATCTGAGCAGAGAAAGCAAAGGTAACGTTTCGGGTTCAGTGACCTTTCATAAGAACTCTCTTAATCAGAACTGGTGAAGGGTCACTGGAGCCGAAATGTTAACTCTGATTTCTCTCCACAGATGCTGCCAAAAATATATCCATCTTAATCTTATCATTTCTACTTGACCTCATCTCAACAAGTTCCTGGGCCAGAGTGTTCCAGATTTCCACTGTTTTTTTGTGTGTATGTTTGCTGAATAACCTAACTGGAGTATTCAGGTTGTGCCTCATTGCTCTGCATTCCCACCACCACAGGAAATAAATATCTGTCTATCTGACAAAATGTTTTAATCGGCATCAGTGATTATACAAATGAGATGTTTTATTTTGTCATACTCTAGGGAATAGTCTTCATAACTCATAACTTAACCCTTTAAGCATCAGTACCAGTCTGATTAATCAATGTTACACCCCATTGAAAATGAATGCATCTTTCTTGAGTTGTGACACCCAGTACGGAATGCCATACTTCCAGATGCATTCTGACCAGAACTTTTTCTTTATTCATTCGTAGGATCTAGGCTTTTCAAAGCTAGCATTTATTGCCCATCCCTAATTGCCCAGAGAGAAGTTAAGTGTCAACCACATTGCTGTGGGTCTGGAGTAAGATATAGGCCAGACCGGATAAGGATGACAGATATCCTTTCATTAAGGACATTTGTGAATAAAATGGGTTTTTCCCCAATAATTGACAATGACTTTATGATCATTATTTTACACTTAATTTCAGCTTTTTTAAAAATAAAGAATGGAATTCAAATTCCATTATCTGTTGTGACAAGCATTCAAACCGTGTACTCTGAAACATTTCCTGGATCTCTAGATTAGTAGTCTCACCAGTCATCATCTCCCCTTCATGTGACTATCATAACTTAAATCTATTCGTAATTCAAATAACTTGTATTTATTACAGTGTTGTCCCAAATGCCTTACAACTAATGATGAACCAGCCAAGCAAGTAGGAGATTCTATAATAAACCTGAAAAGACTTTCCCAAAGCAAGATAAGTGATAGGCATGGAGTAATTGCATGCCTCACCAATGACTCTTAAATATTGATCAAGTATCAAGCAGTAATTAAATTATGAATAGTTTGAATGAACTTAAAGTAGGTCATTTTGACCAATTTCTAACATGTTAGGTTGATTCATGGAATGAGAATGTAGTCCTTTGATGAAATATGGAGTAAAGTGGACCCATTGTCATTGAATCATTACAGCACAGATGGAGACTTTTCATCTCATTGAGTCCATGCTGGTTCTCTGTACAGCAATCCAGTCAATCCCATTCCTCAAGTTTATCCCTGTGCCCTCTATCCCTCTCTGAAATTTAGAAGAATGAAAGGTTATATCATTGGAGCTTGAGCTTACTCTGCAATTCAACAAGATCATGGCTGATCTGATCATGGCCTCAACTCAGCTTCCTACATGCCCCTGATAACCATTAACCTAAACTTTTTAGATAGCCTGAGAGGTTAGGTGCTGAGAGACCATACCCCTCTCTTGGGAGTTAAGCAAGGGGAACATAGTTTAAGGATAAGATGTTAATCATTTAAGACTGAGATGACTAGAGAGTCCATCACCAAGAAGATGGTGAATGTTTGGGATTCCATAGCCCAAAGAGTTGTGAACACTCAATCACTGAATATTTTCAGGACTGCAGCAAGCAAGGATCACATGATCTATTCTTCTTATTTCTAATACAGCTGTATTAGGTTGTGCAGTCAGAACCAGCCATTAAATGACTGTACACGAAAAACCTGCCTACCATGATATGTTTAGGTTATTACAAGTTGAAAGGATCAAGAGAATGCCAAAGTCATTAATAGATAAAGTGTCCTACTGTAGTTCAAGGTGATATTTAAATTGTCAGAGATGTTGTCTTGTTCCAAAAAGACGATATTTATCCCAAAGAAAGATTACATCAGTCACCTCTAATTCAGCTTTTTTAAAAAGGAAATGCTTAATTATGAGAAGGACTTGGAAAATATGGGCTGGTTAATATGTGACTGTCTTGTGGTGACGGGTAGAATGATAAAGATGCCAAGTCCACTGGAAAAGCATATTAAGCATTATTGCAAAATCAGTACAGCAGAAAGAACGTTATTTTTAAGTTGTCTTGAAGTGTAATATATGGACTATTAATCTTTAACTCCATTGGCTGATTTAGTATTTGGGATTTTTATTTGAAACAAAAACAATTTAAGTGAGCCAGGTCACTGCATTTTATTTTTCTTTAGTCACTTATGGTATGTGAGCATCACCAGCAAACCCAATAATTGCTGCTCGTCCTTAATTTGTCTTGAATTGAATGGCTTGCATAACCATTGCAGAATTAAGAGTTGTATATTATTTTAAAACCTCAAACCCTATTACAGGACTGAAAATGAAAACTCTATTCACCCTTTTGGACTTGTCCACAAGAATGTGCACTCATTGATGATATGGTAGTCCACAGTGACTTTGCAACCTTGCCTTGGATTTTTGTTAAGTTTGTGACAATGCTGCTTCTTTAACAAGGTTATGTTGTCCTTGCCTTTTTTTTTTCAGCACATCGTAAAAACATAGGTTCCCAAATGTCGGGGCTTGGATGGGTTTTAGGGCCAATTAGATTACAGCTAACACATACTGCCTCAGGCAAAAGACTTCTAAGTTTAATAAAAATACTCGTACAATAACAAAGGAGTGGCCAGTGCTCCGAGTTCAGTTTTTTCTCTGGCCTGGGCTGGCTGTTCACTGAAAGCAGTCAGGCAGTTTGAAGCTGCTGGACCCAAAGAAGTAGGTTCAGGCTGGTTCTCTCTCTGACCTCTCTCCTGTAAGACCCTGTGTTTGATTTTACCTTCTATGCCAAGAGGTGTTTATGGAGACTGTTGCAAGTATTTGGAACAGCATCATTTAAGTCGGGATGATCTAGTGGGTTTTCGGATAGGTGAAGTTATTCTGCATTCTGTTCTCTCTTGTTTGTGTTTCATTCAATACTCCTGTAAATAAATTCTGTTTTGTTTAAAACTAAGTGATTTGACCCTCCTGGAATATCCATGTTACACCTGTTTAACACAGCTAGCAAAGTTAGTGTCTGGGGTACTTTCTTGAAATGTTGAGGGGGTCTGGCCTGGCTCATAACGAGTTACAAAAAAAAGCACCCTGCCAATTTCCAGCTGCGACTAATTCAAGACACTTTAATGTTTCTTTGAAAGACATCTTTACAAATCAGATGGTTTTACTGATCCTCTATCATGTAGTTGCTAACTGTTCTGTAGTTGAGTGCACATAGTGAGAAAGGTGTTATCTTTCACATTAAACATTAAATCAAGATCTCTTCCGCCCTCTCTGATGAAGGTAAATCATTAACTGGCACAATTAGGAAATGTTTTCCCCATTGTTCCAGCCAATATTCATCCCCAGCCATCAAATTGCTGTTTGGAGAAGCTTGCTGTGTGCAAATTAGCTGTCAGATTTCCGACATTACAACAGATAACCATGTTTCCAAATTGGCTGTACTGCACTCTTGGCCATCTGATGGTGTTGATTGACACTATATAAATGCAATCTATTTATCTTATTGCATTGCAAAATAAATATTTTTAAGTTCATTATTAGAACATTAGCAACAAATGTTTGTTTAGCCAATCTGTCAGTGCTGGTGAGCAACCCTCTTGAATCCCGCTTTGATGTATTTGGAGTATATACCTCTCAAAGCTTATAGGGGGAAATTTCAGGATTTTGACACAGCGACTAGCATTCCTTCTAATTTCTTATTGGTATGCGGACCTCTGAGGCCCATGTTTGGCAGTAATTTCCAGAAGTCAATACTGCAATTAGATGTGATGGTGCCAATTGCAGTGCATGGGTATTATTGTGGGCGGCACGGTGGCACAGTGGTTAGCACTGCTGCCTCACAGCGCCTGAGACCCGGGTTCAATTCCCGACTCAGGCGACTGACTGTGTGGAGTTTGCACGTTCTCCCCGTGTCTGCGTGGGTTTCCTCCGGGTGCTCCGGTTTCCTCCCACAGTCCAAAGATGTGCAGGGTCAGGTGAATTGGCCATACTAAATTGCCCGTAGTGCTAGGTAAGGGGTAAATGTAGGGGTATCGATGGGTTTCGCTTCGGCGGGTCGGTGTGGACTTGTTGGGCTGAAGGGCCTGTTTCCACACTGTAATGTAATGTAATCTAATCTAATCTAATCTAATATAATCTAAACCAGCTGCACATAGCCATACAGCTTAGGGTAACATTACCAGCAACACAGAACGAACAGTGATATATTTCCAAGAGAGAATGGTAAGAGGATTGAAGGAGAAATTGCAGGTGTAATGCTCCTATATATCTGCTGTGTTTGTCACTCACAATGGAAATATTTATGAGTTTGAAAGGAACTGTCTAATGGCCCTTGATGAATTTCTGCAGTGCATCTTGAAGGTAGTATGTACTGCTGCTCAGCAATCCCATTGGTGGAGAGAGTGAATGTTTGTGGATGTGGTGCCAATCAATCAAGTTCCTTTGTACTGGATATTGTGAAATTTCTTGAGTGTTGTGGAGCTGTACTCATCCAAGTAAGTGGGAGTATTCTATCATGACTTGTGCTCTGGAGAAGGTAGACAGGCTTTGGGGAGTCAGGAGGTGAGCTATTTACCACATAATCCCCAGAACGTTGATAGTGTGTTATCAGTGATGGTAATGCAATTGAATGTCAGAGCAATTCTAAGTTATGCCTTCTTGGAGATGGTTATAGCACAGTACTTGTGTAGTGGTAAATATTACTTGCCATCTGTCACCCCCAAGCCTGGATATTACCCAGAACATGTTAATTTGAACACAGATTCCTTCCACTTCTATGGATCCATGAGTGGTGCTGAACATTGTGTAATCAGTGAACATCCTCAATCCTGATCTTATGATGGAGGAAAGGTCGTTGATGGAGCAGCCGAAGATATTTGGGCCTATTCCAATATCTTGAGGAACTGCTGAAGAATTGTCCTGGAACAGCAATGACTGACCTCCAACAGTCACAACCAACTTCATTTGTGCTAGCAAATGTTGCTGGAATGTTGTAAGGATCCAAACATTTGCAGAATCCAATTTTTCCAACTGTTTCTTGATATTGGGTGGAGTGAATCAATTCAAGATGAATCATAAATTCAGTATTTCTGGCCATAGTTTGTTCAAAGTACTTCAGCTTTAATGCTTACACTGATGTATTAGGCTACTTGAGCATGATGTACTTGTGGAACCTCTTTCTCTATCCATCATCATTCATGACTGGATATGACAGGACTACAGAGCTTTGATCCAATCCACTGGTAGTGAAA
Organism: Chiloscyllium plagiosum; assembly: GCF_004010195.1. NCBI lineage: Eukaryota > Metazoa > Chordata > Chondrichthyes > Orectolobiformes > Hemiscylliidae > Chiloscyllium > Chiloscyllium plagiosum. Next base: position 12,172,672 of record NC_057744.1, on the reverse strand, counting down.
TCCCTTAGCCCTATCTGTCACTTGCTGCTTATGCTGTTTGGCATGCAACTAGCCGTCTATCTTCACCAGGTTAAGAAGGCAGTGGTGAGACTTTTGGGATTACCTGGCACTGTTCCTGCCATGACAATGGTAGAGTGAAGGATCTGTTGGGACATGAATTTGCAGATGTTGTTGGAGTATAATTCTGCTGCTGCTGATGGTCCACAATGCCTCATGGATGCTCAGTTTTGATTTGCTCAATCTGTTGGAAGTCTTTCATATTAAGCAAAATGATAATGCCACACATTATGATGGAGGATATTCTCAATATGAACATGAGTCTCTGCCTCCACAAGGATTGTGCAATGATCACTTGTAACAATACTGTCATGGATAGAAGCATCTCTGGCAGCCAGTTTGGTGAGGATGATGTCAAACACATCTTTCCCTCTCGTGGGTTTCTTCACTACCTGCCACAGACCCAGTCTAGCAGCTACATCTTTTAGGATTTGACCTGCTCTGTTAATAGCAGGGCAGCTGAGGATATTGGTGATGGATATTGGAATCCCATCAACCCTTTAGATGAATGCCCTGACCCCTCCAAATGCAAACCTCATGTCCCGGGATTGGCTATAAGCAATCCCAGCAACTTGGTCACTTCTGCTATTTACTAACCCATTTACTTAGAGTCACAGAGATGTACAGCATGGAAACAGACCCTTTGATCCAACTCGTCCATGCCGACCAGATATTCTAACCTAATCTAGTCCTATTTGCCAGCACTTGGCCTATATCCCTATAAATCCTTCCTATTCATATACCCATCCAGGTGCCTTTTAAATGTTGTAATTGTACCAACCTCCACCACTTCCTCTGGCAGCTCATTCCATATACGCACCACCCTCTACGTGAAAGATTGCCCTTTAGGTCCCTTTTAGGTCTTTCCCCTCTCACCCTAAACCTATGCCCTCTAGATCTGGACTCCCCCAAACCAGCAAAAAGACTTTGACTATAAGGTCACCCCTCAGCCTCCAATCCTCCAGGGAAAACAGCTCCAGCCTATTCAGTCTCTCCCTGTAGCTCAAATCCTCCAAACCTGGCAACATCCTTGTAAATCTTTTCTGAACCCTTTCAAGTTTCACAACACCCTTCTGATAGGAGGGAGACTGGAAATGCATCCAATATTCTAAAAGTGGCCTAACCAATGTCCTGTACAGCTACAACATGACCTCCCAACTCCTATACTCAAGTAAAACGAGATCTTGATCAGATGGGCCAAATGGCTGAGGAGTGGCAGATGGATTTTAATTTAGATAAATGTGAGATGCTGCATTTTGGGAAAGTAAATCTTAGCAGGACTTATACACTTAATGGTAAGGTCCTAGGGAGTGTTGCTGAACAAAGAGATCTTGGAGGCAGGTTCATGGTTCCTTGAAAGTGAAGTCGCAGGTAGATAGGGTAGTGAAGAAGGCGTTTGGTATGCTTTCCTTTATGGGCAGAGCATTGAGTATAGGAGTTGGGAGATCATGTTGCAGCTTTACAGGACATTGGTGAAGCCACTGTTGGAATATTGTGTACTTCATCCAACCACAGGCTGGTTCCCTCACCCGATTGATGCATATGGTTCCATTAGCAAGCTGATCAATGTCAAACATGGGAAAGGAACAGTCTTTTAACTGGAGGAGTAGCTCCTCACAGACTCTGTCACTTCAGGTGACTTTGCTTTGATTGGTCACAAAGAAGGTAGTGCTACCAAAGCCCAGGTCTTCCTGAAGGCATGGGTTCCACTAGTCAGCACCATTTCCCAACCCCTGTTGCAAGATTCTTCAAAAGCATTATGAATATTGCATACAGCCCACAGCCTGCTGCTCTGAGTCACCATGCTTTTGGAATAGAAATGGTTATGATGTTGTAGTACAGGGTGTGGGGGAGGCCATTATTACAAATTATTTCCTCCCACATGCTCTCTGATCAGCAGTTGAATGCACTGATAAATGCCAATAGTTCCATGTAGCATTAAGCAATAAGCATGAGTATCAACAGAACCAATTATATAGAATAGATGAGACAATGCACACAACTTTGGAGTCCATTGCAACTGGAGATCATGTAAAGGGTTACTAGGCACTATATATTGTGACTAGTTAAATTTTAGATCACGTCACATTTATGTACCCAATAAATAGGTTTTAAACAGGTGACCTGCACAGTTCAATATGAACAGTAAATCTTTACACTTGTGACAAGTTTGTGTGTGTGTATATTATATATATATATATATATACACACACACAAACTTGTCACAAGTGTAAAGATTTACTGTTCACATATATACACATATAAATATATATATATATATATATATTCAATGTAGACACACATCCAGAGTCAGCCTCACAAAGATATGTGTATATACATATACATATATATATATATATATATATATATATATACACACATATCTCTGTGAGGCTGACTCTGGATGTGTGTCTACATTGAATTTACATTATGATATCAATCAGGTGAAAGCCGAATATCAGAAGCCAACTCAGACCCACTTCACAAAGAGCAGTTTCGCATTGAAAATGGATTATTGAGAAGGCCATTTGGCCCTTTCAGCCTTCTCCACCATTCAGTATGACAATTTCTGAACCTCTATCTCAATGCCATAACATTAGATCCAGTGTGATCCAGCCTCTCAAACCAGTTTTGTCACTTAATCTGATCACAATTGATCTGCACCTTAAGTCCATTTACCCACTCAGTTCCAATTCCCTTCTTACCCTTCAGTGACAAAACTCTTATCGATCTTAGTATTCATACACTTTGGGATGGTTTTCTATATCAATGGTTATGTGAAAATGCAAATTGAAAACGCCAATCGTCCCAGCACCTAGCTTTCTCTGAAGGGGTAAACTCCTGCGTTCCACTACCATTTGGGAACAAAAGACTGCCTCTTGATTGTAACTTGTTTCAACAGAATAGACTTTCACTTCAACACTGGGAGTTCACCTTTTGAAAAACAGTGCCCTTGTAAAGAAGCATGAAGTTTGACATATCTTGTTCATTGGATAGCAGAATGAAATAAATGGTTGCACAGACAGTTATTATCAGAGAAAATAATTATTGACCTGAGCAGTACCCTTTACAAGCAACTTGATAATTAAGGTTATTTTATGCAAATAACAACATCGTGCAGCATATAATTGTGGTCCACATTTAATAATGAACTTTAAAGTTTATTAGGACATCAAAATCATTGCATAATTTGTTCTTTTTTTTTCAGCTGTTAATTGAATATGAGTAAGAGAACAGGTGAACATTTATCATTTGGTTCCGTCTGCACAAGATTGCTTTGCCATATTTGTCAAAAATATCATTAGTAGTGTGAAAAGTCTATCAACTTGAGATACATAAATGCTGCACAAAATTAGCTGATAACGTATTGAGAAAATATCAGTTTTGTTTTGGTATTTTGCCCACTTTCTCTAATCCTGCAAGGGTGGCATGGTGGCTCAGTGGTTAGCACTATTAGTAAAAAACAAGAACTGCAGATGCTAGAAACCAGCTTAGAGTGGTGCTGGAAAAGCACAGCAGGTCAGGCAGCATCCGAGGAGCAGGAAAATCGATATGGGGAAATGAGGAAACTGGTGAAGTCCACATTGATGCCCTAGGGTTGAAGTGTTCCGAGGCGGAAGATGAGGCGTTCTTCCTCCAGGCGTCGGGTGGTGAGGGAGTGGCAGCGGAGGAGGCCCAGGACCTGCATGTCCTCGGCAGAGTGGGAGGGGGAGTTGAAATTTTGGGCCACAGGGCTGTGGGGTTGTTTGGTGCAGGTGTCCCGGAGATGTTCCCTAAAGCGCTCTGCTGGAGGCGTCCAGTCTCCCCAATGTAGAGGAGACCGCATCGGGAGCAACGGATACACTAAATGATATTGGTGGATGTACAGGTAAAACTGTTGCCTCACAGTGCCAGGGACCTGGGTTCAATTCCCACCTTGGGCAACTGTCTGTGTGGAGTTTTGACATTCTCCCTGCATCTGCATGGGCTTTCCTCCCATGGTCCAAAGATGTGCAAATTATGTGCGTTCACCATGCTAAGTTGCCTGTAGTGTTAGGTACATTAGTTAGGGGAATGGGTCTGGGTGGGTTGCTCTTTGGAGAGTTGGTGTGGACTTGTTGGGCAAAAGGACCTGTTTCCACACCATAGGGAATCTAATCTATTGGCTTGAAGGAGGCACAGCTCTTCCTTTTGTCCATTCCCTATGTGGATCTTGATAATTACTGTTGGATACTAATAACAACCTGTACTTAGATTCATTCACTTGTATAGTAAAATATCTGAAGGTGCTTTACCCAGAGTTTTACCTAAGCAACATTTCCTCTGAACCACATAACAAAATATAAGGACAGACAATCAAATGCCTGGTCAAAGACAAGTGTCATAACAGAGGAAGGAGGAGTGAAAAGGTTTGAGGGAGGGAATTCTAAGGCTAAAGGCCACAAAATGAAGCATGGTAACCAATGGTAAAACAATTAAAATCAGGAAAGTACAAGACATCTCTGAAGGTTGGAAGAGGTTATTGAGAAAGAAAGAGCTGAGAGGATGAAGCGATTTGAAAACAAGGGTGTTGAATCAAAGGATTGCTTAACCAGCTGTCAATAGCAATATAGGGGTGATGGGTGAATAGAGTAGATGAGTTACAGAATTTTGAGTATGCTTAAGTTTTTGGTTTGTGAAGCTTAGAAGGCCAGTATTTAAATAGCTAAATCTCAGCTGAAATATGAATGGATGGGGCTTTCAAAAGCAGATGAACTGATGCATGGGTCAAATTAGGCTCTGTTGGGAAGGTGGAAGTAGATGGTCACAGTGTTGATGTGGATATGCAGCCAGATTCTAACACATTCAAGCTAATTAGTAGACTTTTATATGCATGCAATTTCCTCCAAAGTTCACACTTCATTTTTAAGAAATTAATTTTAACGGTCTTTTATTTCTGGGAGACAGTGGAACCCATTTTGCAACTCTCTCATATGTAGGTGAGTTTGGCCAATCGGGGGGGTTAAACCTCTTGTCATCCTGCTCCAAAGGTTCCACTGCCATCCCAGGAGGAATAATTGCTGTATATTTTCTTGATGATTGGCACTTTTGTCCTCATATTGGAATTGTAATCTGTAGTACCACAACTGACCAGGGCATTGTTGGTTTTCATTTGTAACGGCTTATCAAGATGTAATTTCATCTGAGCACTAAAGTGAAATTTTACACTCCGAGCAGCTCTTATTTCTTAGACACAGCATTGCACCAGCAGCAAGTCCCTAGCAACCATTTAATTTGCAAAGCCAATATTTTCAGTTCATTGGCAACAGGAGACTGTCAGCAGTCTTTGACTAGCCTCAGTGCACTGCATAAAATGTTGCTGTTACTGACTTAAAATATCAAGAAAGTTTACACAGAAGGGATTCATTTCATTTGCAATGCATTTATTTTTAAATGATTAGCACTTTCTTTCTGGTATTGACCATGAATGCCTATCAGAAGTTGATTTGATTGTGGAGACATAAATGTGAGCTAATTCCTATATGCAGTTGATTCTCCCATTTTCCAACAGAGATCATTGGATTGTTATCAAAAACCCTGGAGGAGTATTTTGCCTTCACAGTTCAAGGCCCTGATGAAGACTGATATTACTCTTTTTTTATCCTCCATAGGAAAAGTTAAAGCTCTACCCAGACTCAAATCTGGGCTCTTATTACATGAATGACTTAATCCCATATTTGACAAATGCCTTTGCCCCAAGCCACTGACGGGGCCGTATTATGTGAAAATGTGTGTTTGAAAAATAGCATGAGATGTGGAATAAACAGAAGTATTTATAAATTGCTAGCAACTTCATGAATCACAGTGCCCCCATCCTCAACAAATCACACTTGCTTTGTTTGGTGAAGTTTCATTCTTTATTTCTTATCAGTGAGTAGAAACTGCAAAACTACAAGCAATTTATCATCTGAGTTGCCAATAATCCTGCTCCAACACTCTATGGTTTCCGATGACACATCTCAAAGCTTCGGTGCCGCTGACAAACAGCAGCATGTCATGAACTGAAACATCAGACTGGTCCAGTGCAGCAAGAGAATCACGCTATCTCTATATTATCCAGAATTAGGGAAGTAGTGAACATTGCTTTGGTGACTGCGAAGTAAAAGACTTCAACTTCTAAATGTTCATCAGCCCTATAGAAGCTGAATTTACAATTTAATCGAACATATGAGACAGAAGTACAAGATTAGAGGCCTGTGCTGTGACAGTACATTTATAGACCGTTCCAGATCCCATTTTGCATCCAAACAGACATGTGTACAAACTCGCTCTGAAAAGTTTGATCAAACAATAGGGATTGGAACACTACGTGTGTGCTGAGATTTCATACTTTTGTTGGAGGAGGTAAGAAGGAAGAGTGTTGGGAACTGAAGCGTAGCTGAAACCATTTAAATTCAGCCAATGTCTTTTAACAGAGAGTTCCATTCTGGTTGAAGTCAGCAAGCAAATTACCCTGATTCAAGAAGATGCCCAGATGAGTTTCAGAAAAGGTACTCAGGTTCTCAAACACCTTTTTGGAAGCCCCAGACCCAGATGGTGAACAAATCCTTTTGCCTCACCAGGGACAGAAAGTTCTCTGTGTCAATGTGTCATTGGGAAGAGTTGGCAGAGATAGTCATTGTCATGAGTTACAAAGACATGACTATAATGTCAAAAGAAGTTCAATGATCTTCTCAAAGTTGTCAAGCTAACAATGTTTCTCTCTTACTCTCCACACTTAACTTTAATCTTGTTGAATGTTGGCTGGGATACTGGGTGAACTCTGGTTATGTTTGAATTTGACATGAGATTCATTAAAGAGTTTCACTTTACTATCTCATCTGACATTATAGTAATACATTTTGGAAATCAAGTCCAATCCATGATTAGTAAAAGGTAAAGAATGTTTTCCTATCATTGCAGCACAATTATAGACCATTCCCATAATCATTGTTTCATATGCAATGCAATAAAAAGAAAATAAAAATTCACAAAAGTCTTTAATTGCACTCGTTTAGTGTAACTGAAATCCTTGAGTGTTGTTATCAGTGAGATCATGACTATAATGTCAAAAGAAGTTCAATGATCTTCTTTTGGTGCTCCGGTTTCCTCCGACAGTCCAAAGATGTGCAGGGTCAGGTGAATTGGCCATGCTAAATTGCCCGTAGTGTTAGGTAAGGGGTAAATGTAGGGATATGGGTGGGTTGCGCTTCGGCGGGTCGGTGTGGACTTGTTGGGCTGAAGGGCCTGTTTCCACACTGTAATGTAATGTAATCTAATCTAATCTAATCATCAGTACTGCAAATCTAACTATGAAAATGTATTAGTCTGCTTTTCCAGCTTCCCCCATTTCACTTTGTTTCCTTCACAACAAGATAACAACATGTGCCAGGATACAATCTGGATCCAGTTGGAAAGCTGTTTCAAAGAGCCAGTAGAAGCATGCTGGGTGAAATGGTCTCCTTCTGGGCTGTGTGGTTCTATATTTTACCCACGTAACCATCTTTATACTGAATCCAGATGTTGGGTGTTGGCTACCTATTCCATTCTGAGAGGTGCTTGTTCTCACCCCGGTAAATGTCTGTGCATGTTCATACTTTCCACACAGGTAATTTGATGGTAATTAGGAATTTGAAACTTTGGCTAATTTTGCTGTCCTTTAGTCCTTTGGCTTTGCCACCAACTCCAAATCACATTGGTTTTGTTAATACGCAGGGATTTGGAACTGAGACTATCTTGGCATCTGAGTGGCAAGGTTAGACAGTGACAATGGGGTCTTGTCATCTGAGCTATAGAGGCAACGTCAGCACATACTTCTTCATTTTACCTTATAAATTCTATTTCTATTCTAAATGGAGGACAAACATTTTGCTAAAATGCAGATACAGCCATATATGTTCTTACCTCAAGTGGAATATTAGTCCCAAAGTTTTAAAGTTCGTTTTAAAAACAAAGTCAATTTTTCAATTATTAAGCTATAAATTGAGTAATCTTTCATGAGAGGGGTAAACAAAAGCTCATGCCATTTGAAAGCAAGAGTAAAATTGAATGAATGCCAGAAGAATTAGGGGGAAAGTCATGGAAAGAGGGACAGTTAATTAATTATGAGAATGACAGCTAGTGTTCATGAAAGGAAAACAAAGGGAGGCAAGGAATGAGTTGCTAAGGTAATTCAAGGATGAAAGCTCTGGCATCAGGTTTACAAAGGAGATAGTGGGAACAGATGGCAGTAGATGTTGGCTACATTGTGTGGACAGACATTAGCATAGGGAAATGCTCATATAACAAATGTACAGACACCATGGAGGTGGCAGGCACATTGTGACTCTTTTCAGGCAGATCTTGAGAAAGTGAGCAGTGAAGAAGGGGCACCAACAGTGCTGGTGTAAGTGAAAAACCAGAGGCAGAATGCTGGGAGCAGGTAAATCTTGGAAGTTTTAGGCATTGAATTTATAGCATGTAAACATTGAAAAATATATGCATTAAAGATACAAGAGTAGGTTAAATTCCCTGCAGTGTGGAAACAGGCCCTTCGGCCAAACAAGTCCACACCAACCCTCCACAGAGTAACCCACCCAGACTCATTCCCCTACATTTGCCTCTGACTAATGCACCTAATGCTGTGGGCAACTTAGCATGGCCAATTCACCTAACCTGTGCATCTTTAGATTGTGGATGGAAACCGGAGCACCTGGAGGAAACCTACGCAGACACAGGGAGAATGTGCAAACTCCCCACAGACAGTTGCCCGAGGCTGGAATCAAACCCGGTTCCCTGGCACTGTGAGGCAGCAGTGCTAACCATTGAGCCTCTATTCCACCCCAAATGGTAGTCTTTTCTACCTATTGAGCCTTGCCTACTGTTCATTATGATCATGGCTGATCATCGAGCTCAAGACCCTCATCCCATCCTCCCTCCATACCTCTTAATCCTTTTAGCCACAAGAGATGTATCTATCTCCTTCTTTAAAACACAATGTTTTCACCTCAACCATTTTCTGTAATAGTGAACTCCAGAGGCTCACCACTCTCTGAGTGAAGAAATGGCTCCTTATCCCAGTCCTAAAACGTTTACCCCTTAACCTTAAATGATGACCCCTTGCTTCTGGACTTCCTCGCCATCAGGAGCATCTTTCCTGCATCGAATCAGTCTCCACCCACAGCCCAACCATCCAGCTGATCCTCCTTCCCTATCAATATATCCCTGCATTCCTCTCTCTCCTTCAGGCACAGACCCAGATTTCCCATAAATGCATTGATGCTTATTGCCTCCGTTATTTCATATCCAGTTCCACATTCCAGCCAAGTTCTAAACGCAGACATTCTCCAAAATTTTCCATTCTTGGTATTAGTAATTATTTTGACCACTGGTTTTCAATACTTTTCAGATCTTTAGAACATAGAACATAGAACAATACAGCACAGAACAGCCCTTCAGCTCTCAATGTTGCGCTGAACTATTCTCAGCTCATCCCCTACACTATCCCAAAATCATCCATGTGCTTATCTAAGGATTGTTTAAATCTCCCTAATGTGGCTGAGTTGACTACATTAGCAGGTAGGGCATTCCACGCCCTTACCACTCTCTGCATAAAGAATCTGCCTCTGACATCTGATTTTACATACACACAAGAGGCAAAGTAAATGTCACAAATGACAGAGCAGGATTTTTAACTGAACCGCAAGGCCTTACAACAAACGATTCAAAATTCAGCACTAAATCCAATCAATATTGTTTTCCTATCGGACACTGACCTCATTGCGCCCTTTTTGTTCTGCACTTTGATTCTATTTAAGGAGGAGAGGTGTCTAAGTTTGCCACGCTGGGCCCTAAACGATGATTACTGAATGGATCTTGAACAATGATGAAGATGGACACTGTGTTAGCTCACCAGGTCCCAGTACAGCAAGCCAGCAGTTTATGCAGTCGAGCTGAGAAAATGCTGCAGACGCAGACCTCTTGACAAGGCAGCAAGATTCAGTTGAACTAGTCACAGTGTTGAAAAAGACAATGTTGTCAATGAAAATGGTTACAATTCTGAGGCAAAAGAAAGGAAATTAAATAAAAATAAGAACCAACCAGCGGTCAGTATTAAAAATGTTCGGAATCATAAGGGCACCTTATTTCATTTGTGTAACAAGCACAGCATGAGCCCAGTAGTGAACTAAAAGAAACCACTGTGACAATCATTATTTCAGGACTGAAAGTTTTTCAGATTTCTCAATTCCTCTATCTTCTAATCTCTAATCATCTCCTTATCCATGTCAGAGACAATACAAGAATTCGCAGATCATACCATATTGATGATTGCATAATTCACACTATCAGTTCCCGCTCACCTAAATACATCGTTCAATGGGAACTGAAAGAATGGACTCCATTTATTTAAATTCTGAAGAACAATTCAGCTACAAAATGCCAAATTGAACTTATTTACCACCTTCAGTGGAAAATGTGCTATAATTCTGCTGCTGTTGATTGTAGTTGCACCTCGCAGGAAATCTGCTATTACCTCTGTGATGATTCCTTCTTTTCGCAAGTATTTTCTTTGTCCTGCAGAAGCCATCAATCTCTAAGATTGTAACATTCAGGGCTGACCAAGCTGCAAGGCAATGTTACATCTGGCTGTTCCAAGTACATTATTTACAGGTAATTCTGTCTCAAAATAGTTACAGGAATGGTTGTAGAGTTTTCAACAGATCACTCAGGGCAGTTTAAGTACCCCCCTCGGAGTATTTCAGAGGTTAGAAGCAATTAGAAAGTCAGCGAGCATGCAAGGGAGAGAAGTAGACTCTAAGATAAGGAAGTTGAGGTGAGAGTGGTGCTGGAAAAGCACAGGCAGTCAGGCAGTATCTGAGGAGAGGAAAATCGACATTTTGGGCAAAACCCCTTCATCAGGAGTGGGCTTTTGCCCGAAACGTCGATTTTTCTGCTCCTCGAATGCTGCCTGACAGGCTGTGCTTTTCCAGCACCACTCTAATCTAGAGTCTGATTTCCAGCATCTGCAGTCCTCACTTTTGACTCCAGGATAGGGGAACCTACCTTTAGCTGTACTGTTGGGAAGACAACTGAATTATACAAGCTCTATACAGGGGATTCAGTGAGAAGTTAAAAGCAGTTGGTATCTCTGTTGTTGGAAATCAGCCAGAAGCGAGGAGTTGGTAGCAGCTATGTCTTGGAATCAGAGCTCTGGTAAATTCCTGGGAGCTGCAGGGATTCAGAAGAAGCTGTGTGTCATCAAGAGGAGGCAGTTACATAATTTGACTAGTAATCCAGCGCCACAGAATAATGTTCTGGGGACATGAGTTCAAATCCATTTCGACAGATGGTGAAATTTGATTTCAATAAAATCTGGAATTAAAAGCTGGTTTACTATCAACCATTGTTATTTAATAAGAAAACCTATGGGTTTCAATCTGGCTTCCATGTTATATGGATTCCATGTGACAGACTCACAGCAATGTTGTTGATTCTTAAATATTCTGCGAGCCACTCAATTGGATCAAGCCATTATGAAGTCTAAAGAATGGAATGGAACAGAAGTGACCACCCAGCATCAAGCAAGGCATCAATGACAGACAGAGCCCTTTTGACCCTGCAAAGACCTCATTACTAAAATCTCTGAGAATGTGACAAAATTAGACAAGGACTAGCCTGACATAGTCACACTCACAGAATCATACCTTACAGATACTGTCCCAATCACCACCATCACCATCCCTGGGTGTGGCCTGTCTTCACCAGCAGGACAGAGCCAGCAGAGTTGGCAGCACTGTGGTATACAGTTGTGAGGCAAGTATCCATGAAGTTTCATGGCAATAGGTTCAAACATGAGCAAGGAAACCTGTTGTAGATTACCACTGGCCTCCCTCAGCAAATGAAGCAGTGTACCTTCATGTTGAATATCACTTGGAGAGAACACTGAGGGTCACAGGGGTATAGAACATACTCTTGGCAGGGGAATTCAATGGCCATTGCCAAGAGTACCTCAGCTGTGTCATTACTGAGCGAGCTGGCTGAGACCTAAAGAGCTTGACTATTAACCCTAATCTGTGGCAGGTGGTGAGGGAACTGACTAGTGAAGAAAGATACTTGACCTCATCTTCACTAACTGCTTGTCATAGATACTTCTACCTACAATAGTACCAGTGGAATGACTTGTCACAAAGCCAATGTAGAGACAAAGACTCATCTTCACATTGTGGATGACCCTCCATTGTGTTCCATGGCACTTCCACATGCTAAGTGGGATAGACTTCAAACAGAATCACCAACTCAAGATTGGGCATCCGTAAGGTGCTGGGGCCATAGTAGCATCATAATTGTAAAACCTCAAAACCTGATGTATCCTCCACTATACCATTATCATCAGGCTGGGAGATTTTACACTGGTTGAATGAAGAGTACAGAAGAACATTCCAAAAAAAGTATGAGCACAGTGGTTCAGTGGTTAGCACTGCTGCCTCACAGCGCCAAGAACCCGGGTTTGATTCCAGCACCTGGCGACTGTGTGAAGTTTGTACATTCTCTCAGTGTCTGCATAGGTTCCTCCGGGTGCTCCAGTTTCCTCCCAAATCCAAAGCTGTGCAGATTAGCGGAATTGGCCATGCTAAATTGTACATAGTGTTCAGGGATGTGTAGGTTAGTCAGGGGTAAATATATCAGAAAGGGGAATAGGTCTGGGTGGGTTACTCTTCAGAGGGTCGGTGTGGACTTGTTGGGCCATAGGTCCTGTTTCCACACTGTAGGAATTCTATGAAGTCTATGAACTTAAAAATGAGACATTGACCTTATGAAAATACAACACAGCATTGCTTGCATGTCTAACAGTAGTAGCAGTATACAATAGAGAGGACAAGGCAAACTCATAATCAATGGATCAGATGAAAGCTCTGCAGTCTGCCAAGTTCAGTCCTGAATGGTGATGAACAACTAAGCAACCAACAGGAGGTGGGGCTTCTAGAAATATCCCCATCCTCATTAATAGGGGAGCCAGCATGTCAACGCAAAACTTAAGGCACTTGCATCTATTTTCAGCCAGAATTTCAAGTAAATTTTCTATCCCTGCTTTCTCTTGAAGTTGCCAGTGTCAACCTATTTAATTCGCTCAGTATGATATCAAGAAAAAGTTGGAAGGACCAAATACCATAAAGGCTATGAACCCTGACCACATTCCAACAATAGCACAAAAGATACACGCACCAGAAGTTGCCATATCACTAACCAAACTGTTCCAGTAGATCTACAACACTAGCAATGTGGAAAATTGTCCAGGAATGTCCTGTATCCAAAAGTAAGACAAATACAACCCAGCCAATTACTATCCCCTCAGTCTACTTTCTGGGTAGTCTCAATGAGCTAAATGACCTGCTCCTGTTCCTATATTGGGCTTCGTGGGCAAGTTGAGATGAGGTTTGAGATCTTTAAAATGTTAACATCGCCCTCGATCCTAGCCCACCTGTTCCTGCTAAAATTCACTTTATGATTCGTCATTTAAATATCTATATTTGAAATGAAAAGCATAGATTCATTTCCTCATATCAACTTTAAACAGATTTCATATTAATTAAGAATATAGCTTTGGAGATTTGCCCCTTAATTCATGTGACAAGTTCAATGTCTTACTTTGCCATTAGCTCTCATCAAGTGAAAGAGCTCATAATTTCCAAAGAGACATGAAATTCTTAATGATTTGCTGTGAACTTGTTTTCCATCTCCCGCTGAACAAGAAACCTTATTTACTTTAACCGCCTGATAGAGACTTAGCAATAAGGGATTAACATGTCTGACTTTGATGGCTATCAAGGCCAAGTCGGTGTCAACCTCGAAATGATGGATGACACTCAATGGAGATAACTAAAGATGCGTATCATGTCATGGATACATCGGGCCCTCACAAATGTTTGTTATATGGGTGTTACTCTTTGACAGAGTTTTCACCCTCATGTTGGGACTGGATCAAAGCACACACAGTATTGGCTGTTGTTTGGGACCTTCTCACCCCCAAACTATTTTTGAAGCCAGATAGGAAGCAAAGCAGCGATACGCCTCTGAGCAGTATTATGGGGTGGCACGGTGACTGGCGCTGCTGCCTCACAGTGCCAGTCATCCTGGGTTCGATACCCATTGTTGGGTCTGTGTGGAGTTTGCACATTCTCCCAGCATCTGCACAGGTGCTCTGGTTTTCTCGCACAATCTAACGATATGCAGGTCAGGTGGATTGGCCATGAGAATGCAGGGTTACAGAGATAATGGGGGGAGTGGTCAAATGTTTTTCAGAGGGTTGGTGTATACTCAATGGACTGAAAGGCCTGCTTCCACACTGTAAGTCTTCTATACGCAATTAGTTTAGCAGCCTGAAGAATAAGTATTCCTGCTCATACCAACTATTAAAGTACTTTCAGCCTTCTGACTTTTTAAAACTGCTTGTCAATGCACAAAAGCCATGGATGTAAGGTTTACTCTGAACTTGAAAAAAAGGGAATCCATCCTTTCAATCCTGTGCTTTGACTTTGAGTATTACTGGTGAATACACATGGGGCCTGGATCATATAGAGAGCTAGCTACACTCCTAACATCCCTTTGAAGCTGGCTGTATGCATAGCAGGCCAGCAGCATATGCCAGCACCATGTGTGGATGTATCATCACAACAGTGTCATCCTCATGCCACAGTTTACGTTTTGACAGCTCGGCAAATGCTGAATTGCCTTCAGAACCAAAGGCGAACTGTGAGCTATCTTGCACATATGCATTCCTTAATAGGACCATTGTTAACATCAGCTAATTAAAAAGTCAATTAAAGCCTTGGATCAGAGGCCAAGTGGATAGCATGGCAGCTGTATCTGCCCTCGCTGTGACAGAGAGGGATAGGGGATGGAGGCTGGGAGATGGGGTGGGGATGGAGCAGAAGATGGAATGGGCCAAGGAGGACACAGGATGGGGGTGAGTATAGAGAGCAGGATATGGGAGTCTATAAACAGCCCGAATGATACCCTAAGGCTTCCACCACTCTCCTATGTCTATCCAGCCACTACTGTGACCTCAAGCTCGCCCTGTGGAAAATATTTCCCACCACTGTATCCATTTTCTTAACTTCTTCATTTTAAAAGCAGGGTATTTCAGAGTTGAACACTCTCTCTCTCTCTCTCACTCTCACTCTCTCCATCTCTCTCTCTCTCTCTCTCCTTCTGAGCTGTTAGGCCTCCTACTGACCCCTGTCTGTCACTAAATGCAACCGTGGGCCATGAATTGGCCAGTTGGGAAAAGTCATTGTCATGTGACTTCCACTGAAGCATTGTGGGATCGGTTTCAATTTTGACCCCAATACTGGATCCCGACACAAAGCTGAAAATCTTATCCTCGCTCTTCAGAAAGAAATGTTCAATTTAACTCTCTTCCAGCGGGGGAGCCAATAATAATTGTTAGAAATAAGGCTGAATACGTTTTTTACAATGGTAATAATTTTCAAGTCACTCTTCTTTGGTCCAGGAAGAAATGAAAAGTTTCAACATGCTGTCCAAAGTTTTGAAAGCAATTCCAAACTGATGGAGCTGCCATTTTGGTTGTGTTTTTTTAATCCCCATTTCTCAATTTATTTTTCTTTGTTTCCCATTTACACATTCATTTCATGTAACCATTTCAGTTTCAAGATGCCTCCAGACAAATTCAGATTTCTTGAATCAAATGTAAGACTGTTAGGTCTCATAGTGAATCTAAGGGTTAAATTGCTTTTATCATTCCCTTGATCCCTGGTATTTGGTTGGATTGTGGAGAGCCAATGAGACAGCCTACCTACTATTAACCTACAGGCAGAGCAAGAAACTTCATCAATGGATTTGACAACACATTTTTCACTAGGGCCTGCTGTAAATTATATTCTCTAACACCCCATCACCCACAAATCACATTGCTGAAGCACACAAGTTACTTCTGCCAATTACGTACTCCTGGAGCTGTGTCCCCTTCCCTCCAGCATAACGACCCAGCTTTTGACAAGGATATTAATGGCACTGACTACATTTTTATATGCAGTGACAAACCAACTCCCTTCAAATTATCTTTTGTTTTTACTTTCCTTAATGTTAAGCTGTCCAGGATTTAAACTTTGCAATTCCCTCCCTAAACCTCTCCACCTCTCTCTCCAGCTTTACAATTTTCATTAAAACCTATCACTATGGCTTTGTCATCTGTCTTATTGTCCCACTGGGCACCTCGCTGTCAAATTTTATCTGATAATGCGCTTGTGAAGAATCGGAGACGTATTATTAGGTAAAGGTACAAGTCGTCAATGTCCAGTTGTCTTATTTTGAATAATGGTATTTTTTTCTAATTTCAATCTGTGTCCACCTCACATTCTTTTATCATTTCTCATGTTCAACTGAGCCTTTTGCTGCCTGGAGAATGACTGCTGCTGTTCTCAAATTTCACTGCTCTCACCAACTGGCTTTTTGACCAACTGTCGAAATACTTTAAGCCCTCTGACTCCTTAAAACTTCTTGTTAATCCACTAAAGGCGTGGATGTTAGGTTAATTCTGAACTTGAGAAAAAGGGAATTTCTATCCTTTCTGCGTGTGCTTTGACTTTGAGCATTACTGCTGAATAAACACAGAGCCCGGATCAAATAGACAGCGAGCTGCATTCCTAACTTCCCTTTGAAGTTGGCTGTATGCATAACGGGCCAGCAGCAGATGCCAGCACCGTGTGTGGATGTATCATCGCAACATTGTCACCCCCATGCCACAATTTACATTTTGACAGCTCACCCAGTGCTGAGTTGCCTTTGGAACCTAAGGCAAGCTGTGAGCTATCTTTAATTTGCACTTATGCCATTCCTTAATGGGTCATAGTTGCACATTGCTCGAGGCCATTCTGTAAATTGCTTGCCAATATTGCTCCATCACACCACATATAATATTAAGCTGGTCATCACAGTGTCGCTACACTTCATTTTGAAAAGGCAATATCTTATTCACAATAAGGTTTCTGCAATGTTCCACTTGGTTCCTAAGCTCTAATGAAAGGCTAACAGTTGTGTGCCTGACTTAAAAACCTCTCATCTTTTAGCTTTTTAGGTTAACTATATTTCTACACTCTTCAAAACTGTGGAAAATAATTCAGAGAAATGGAACATATGTTCTCTTTGATCTCTCGTATGTCTGAATCAGGCTTTTTTTTACTTCAGGGCTCTCTCATACTTTTACCTATATGCATTTTAACCTATGCAAAGTAAAGAGTCATTTACTGCAAAAATGTGACATCTTGACTCCATTTTTTCATAAATGGAGGAAGGAAGCACATGTATTGTAACAAAATTTAAAGACCACACAAAAATAGGTGGAAAGGCAGGTTGTAAGAGGTTTACTTTGAGATTTTAATAGGTTAAGCAAGTGGGCAAAATATTGGCAAATAGACTATAACGTGGCAAAATAGGAAGTTGTTTGTTTTGGAAGGGAGCACAAAAGAATAGAATATCATTTAAATGGAGAAAAACTGCAAAAAGCTGCAATGAAAAAGAACTTGAGGAGGGGGGTACTTGGATATGAAAGATAGAATGCTAGCATCTTGTGTAGTCAGGAAAGCTAATAGAATGTTGGCCGTTTTTTTTCAAGGGAGCTGAAATATAAGTGTAAGGAAGTCTTACTGCAACTGTACAAGCTGCTGGTGAGACCACATCTGGAGTACTGTGAGCAGTTTTGGTCCCCTTATTTAAGAGAAGTTATCATTTCATTGGTGGCATTTCAAAGATGGTTTACCAAGGTAATCCTGTTCAGGAGGAATTGCCTTATGAACAAAGGCTAAACAGGTTGGGACTCTACTCGCTGGAGTCTAAAAGAATGAGAGGTGATCTCATTGAGACATGGAGGGTTCTTAAGGGCTTAAAAGGGTAAATGCTGACAGGATGTTTCCCCTCATGGAACAGTCTGGGACCAAAGGGCATAGTCTAAGAATAAAGGGGCACCAACTTATGACTGAAATAAAGAGTGATTTCTTTTCCAAGACAGTTGAGAGTCTTTGGAACACCTGGGCACAGAGAGCTTGCAGGGGCAGAGTCCTTGTGTACATTTAAGGCTGAGATCGATAGATTCTTGATCAGTGCAGAAATCAAGGTTTATGGGAAAAATAAGGGAAAGTGGATGTGAGGAATGTTGCCAACAAAAACAGAAAGGTCACCGGACCTGAAACGTTAACTTTGATTTCTCTTCACAGGTTCTGCCAGACCTGCTGAGTTTTCCCAGCAACCTCTGTTTTTGTTTCTGATTGACACCATCTGCCATTCTTTTGGTGAGGAATTTTGGATCAGCCATAATCTATTGACTGGCAGAGGAGGCTTGGAGTGCCAAATGGCCTACTCTGGTTCCAATTTCTTACATAGTTATGGTCTTATCTAACCCACACATATCCCTCACAACCAGCACCATCAGATTCTTTCTTTGCTTTATTCACTCATGGAAGATGGATGGGTGGCATCGGATGGGATTTATTGCCTGTTCCTACTTGCTCTTCAGAAGGTGGTGGTGAGCTGCCACTTGAACGGCAGTTGTCCATGTGCAGTAAGTAAGTCCACAATGCCATCAGGAAAGGAGTGTTTGGTGAAAGTTTGGTACCTTGAGTTTAAATGAATGAATTGCCATTAACTACTGTTCACAATTGTCTTTTTAACACATGTTTGCTTAGACTTCAGCTCAGGTTGCACATAGATGAGCCAGTTCTTTAATGCCCTTTTTTCCCTTCATCTCCAACAACTTAATGTCGATGTTCTACTTTGGCCCCACTGTTACTGGATTAGTGGTGCTGGAAAAGCACAGCAGTTCAGGCAGCATCCAAGGAGCAGTAAAATCGACGTTTCGGGCAAAAGCCCTTCATCAGGAATACAGGCAGAGTGCCTGAAGGGTGGAGAGATAAATGAGAGGAGGGTGAGGATGGGGAGAAAGTAGCATAGAGTACAATAGGTGAGTGGGGGGGGGGATGAAGGTGATAGGACAGGGAGGAGGGTGGGGGAAGGTAGCAAAGAGTACAGTGGGTGGATGGGAGTGGGATGAAGGTGAGAGGTCAGAGAGGATGGCGGAGTGGATAGGTGGAAAAGAAGATAGGCCGGTAGGAAAAGTCATGGGGACAGTGCTGAGCTGGAAGTTTGGAACTGGG
>NC_057744.1:12152351-12153277 GCF_004010195.1 Chiloscyllium plagiosum | reverse complement strand
GGTGGCAGGGGAAGGTGCCAGGATGGGAGGGTGGGTTGTAGGGGGGGGCGTGGACCTGACCAGGTAGTCACGGAGGGAATGGTCTTTGCAGAAGGCGGAAAGGGGTGGGGAGGGAAATATATCCCTGGTGGTGGGGTCTGTTTGGAGGTGACGGAAATGTCGGTGGATGATTTGGTTTATGCAAAGGTTGGTAGGGTGGAAGGTGAGCACCGGGGTTCCGTCCTTGTTACGGTTGGAGGAGTGGGGTCTGAGGGCCGAGGTGCGGGATGTGGATGAGATGCATTGGAGGGCATCTTTAACCACATGGGAAGGGAAATTGCGGTCTCTAAAGAAGGCGGCCATCTGGTGTGTTCTGTGGTGGAACTGGTCCTCTTGGGAGCAGATACGGTGGAGGTGGAGGAATTGGGAATACGGGATGACATTTTTGCAGGAGGTAGGGTGGGAAGAGGTGTAATCTAGGTAGCTGTGGGAGCTGTGGGTTTGTAAAAAATGTCGGTGTCAAGTTGGAGGTCCAGGAAGGGGAGGGAGGTGTCAGAGAAGGGCCAGGTAAATTTAAGGTCAGGGTGGAATGTATTGGTGAAGTGGATGAATTACTCAACCTCCTCACGGGAGCACGAGGTGGCGCCATTGCAGTCATCAATGTAGCGGAGGAAGAGGTGGGGAGTGGTGCCGGTGTAACTGCGGAAGATCAACTGTTCTACTTAGCCAACAAAGAGACAGGCATAGCTCGGGCCCATATGGGTGCCCATGGCTACCACTTTGGTCTGGAGAAAGTGGGAGGATTCGAAGGAGAAATTGTTAAGGGTGAGGACCAGTTCGGCCAAACGAATGAGAGTGTCGGTGGAAGGGTACTGTTGGGGACATCGGGAGAGGAAGAAATGGAGGGCTGGGAGGCTCTGGTCATGGCGGATGGAGGTGTAGAGGGA